>NC_138778.1:200597759-200605259 GCF_965119305.1 Pelophylax lessonae | reverse complement strand
AATAATAGTTATGTGGCGGTATTACAAGCATGGGTGCCTTTCCACTCTGACTGGCACCCCTGGCAGTTTGTTGTTTGGAATTTATTGGTAAAACTGATGATGCAAGCAGCAGTTATTGCCCCATTTTTTCAGTCACTATATGAAGAAGTTGGGAAGTTCATCAAATAGTTAACGTTGAGTATTCAAACTATATATGATAAATTAAAGATTAAGCACGCTCGGTCAACATTGTAGAATATAAAAAAAATATTGTAATGAAATGTAATGGCTGTTATGTATACTCATATTTTGTTTTGTTTTTTTCGACATAGTGCTATGACCACTAGTGGATAATATGTCCCCTGAAGAAGCCCAGTGGGAGAAACATGTCACTCTAATACCGCTATGGAATCAAGGATAAACAAGATGCATGCTAAGGAGAGTTATTGGTGAAGAAATAATGAACTGTAGGCATAAGTTTTCAAAGTTAAACATTTTTTATACAACTTTTATTATAGCAAAATAACATAAAAGAAAAACACATAAACACAAAAATAGAAAATGTGGATTAAACATTTGCTATGTAGCCAGAGGCAACTTATTTCTGTGCTATGGTAACAACAAAGCAATATAAGTCAATAACATCCCTAAGGTGCGTAGGTTGGTAGGTTATCACAATGAATATATATAACACAACAAGTTACACAATTAGGTGCTATCCTGTCGACATTGGCTTAGGGACAAGCAAATCCATCTCAGTTTATGTCAGTTTTGCTCAATTTCTGCTCAACTAGTTTCGCGCAGCAACTCGCTTCTTCAGGAGCTTATTGATGTATAGCTAACAAGAAGTAAGACAATAAACAAAGCAAGTGGGTAGATGCGGAGACTCAAAAGAACCATTCGTATAATGCAGGACGGATTTGAGGGTGTTATTAGTACAAACATATATAGGGACATGTAATCCTCTCTGAAGTCATTCAAATTGGGTTTCCAAATGTTGAGCAACCAACGGATCTGGGATTAACCGCGGAATACTAGAAATATAGATAATGTTGGTAAAAGGTGGTCCCAATAGGAGTGGCTTGTTCCACTTAAGGTTTTGATTGGTGGGGAATAAGGGTATGCTTCTAAGTTCAAGAGTTAGAAAGTAGTAGGGGGTCTAGTACCATGCCGTCACAGACATCAATTTTATGCTGCAAGTAATCTAGTGGGGTTCCTCCATATGATCTGACAGACAAGTCCCCATTATTTCTTCACCAATAACTCTCCATGAGATTAATTAGGATGTGGATGTCCACAGTACCACCCTGTGAAGACATTATTGTTTAATCTGTAAGATACTGTACATGCTTAGACTGTATATTGTTTTATGTGAATAGGTTTTTTTAACTTTTTTTTTCAATAAATGATTCATTCTTAAAGAAGCCTATGTTAGTTTGTATGTAGCACCTTAAAAACTTCACTATCCTCTTCTCTAAATCTTTTGCATTATGGATGGCAAATCATCCACATTAACAATTGACGTCTATGTATATTACACTTAAAACTGCACGTAACACCAATCAGTAGAGGTCTATGCAGATCCTTCTATTGTGGCAGAGCTTCCTGGAAGCCTTAACCACTTAAGCCCCGGAAGATTTTACCCCCTTCCTGACCAGGGGTTTATTTGCGATTTTTTTACTGCGTGAATTTAATGGACAATTGCACGGTCGTGCGACGCTGTACCTAAACGAATTTCACGTCCTTTTTTTCCCACAAACAGAGCTTTCTTTTGGTGGTATTTGATCACCTGTGCGATTTTTTGATCATGCGCTATAAACAAAAAAAGAGCGTAAATTTTGCAAAAATAACAATATTTTTCACTTTTTTTTATATGAAATTCCCCCCCAAAAAAATGTAAAAATCAAAATTTTTTTAACATTTTCGGGAAATTTGTTTTATGCTACATATGTTTGGTAAAAAAAAAATCACAATAAGCGTATTTTGATTGGTTTGCGCAAAAGTTATCACGTTTACTAACAAAGGGAAAGATTTTTGTCATTTTTGGTGTTTTTTTTTTTAAACGAGTAATGGCGGCGATCTGCGATTTTTTTTGCGGTACTGCGACATTGCGGCGGACAGATCGGACCCTTGACTGACATTTTTGACACTTTTGGGGGTACCAGTGACATTACTGCAGTAATCAGTGCTATACATATGCACTGTTACTGTAAAAATGACACTTGCAGGGAAGGGGTTAACTGTATTGGAGAGGGAGGGGTTAAGTGTGTCCTAGGGGCGTGTTTCTAACTGTGATGGGACATGTCTCCTACTGTAAAAACAGAGATCAACGGTTCTACATAGAACATACATACAATGACAGGCAGCTTGTTTACATAAGCCGCCCGCCTTTCTCCCGCTCTACCGACGATCGTAGTGTGACCGGCGGACATCGGGTCCGCCGGTCACACGCCCGGACTCCTCTGTGAACGAGCCCGCTATTGGCTCAAAACCCGGTGACAGGCTAGCGACGTAGATATACGTCACTCTGTCTGGCCGGGGCTGACTGCCGCAGTAAATATACTGTGCGCAGTCGGCAAGCGGTTAAAAACTAGATTGCTGTTATATGTGTAGCACTACTCCCCCAGGAGGCACTGAGTATAGCAGGTTCTTTCCCAAATTAGTGCAGAGGAAGCCAGGCACACTGCAACAGTTCATCCACTTGGGCTCACAGATCAGTCTAGGGCAGTGATGGCAAACCTTGGCCCTCCAGATGTTTGGAACTACATTTCCCATGATGCTCATGCACTCTGCAGTGTAGTTGAGCATCGTGGGAAATGTAGTTCCAAAACATCTGGAGTGCCAAGACGCGCCATCACTGCTCTAGGGGATGTCTTTTTTGTACTTTATTGCTGAATTATCTTAGAGAGAGTGAAGGGTGGTATGGGATACTCCAGAATCACTGACAGTAACAGGAGGACACACTTCTCTATGTTACAAACCTTAGAAACAGATCTACTAAACTTCAGAGTGTAGTTCCCCCACGAGAGACTAGGGTGTACACAGTCACCAGGATCTTGTACTAAAGTCAGCACTCATGAGGCCAGGGGGCAGCTGTGCCCATTTAGCTTACTCCAGATACCTTCTAGTGAGGCTGTGCAGACTGGATTCTTTACATGAAGTCCCGGGGGGTCGGAGATACTTTCAGGTGTAGGGCCCCTGGCTTTGCTACAGCTTGGACCGCGATGATCATGCAGCAAACTCCAGCAATCAGGAAAAAATTGGAAAGGAAGGAGTTGCATTTATGGCTCAAACTCTGGTAATTGGTTAATAAAAAACTACTTTATTGGAGAAAAAGAAGATAAAATCATACACGACACAGATAAACTTGCAAAGAGAAGTAAAGTGACATGAATAAAAACACATGCTAACTATATGTGCTTCATGTGCTGCTGCTTTCATGTTGTCAGTCTGTCTTATGAACTACCTGCAAATTGATGCACTTTTACTCTGGTGAATCTCTCATGAACAATCCATCTGTGGAGGGTCCACACCGATCAATTTTGTTGGAATAATTCCTCCTAATGAACTGTCTTTATTACTTGAAAGAACACAGAGTCTAACGTCTGAATGCATAGACATAAAAATGAAAATCAAATGTTATTACAATATGCTATGAATTAATTTACCACATGAAAAAGGAACATACCCCTTGATATTATTTGCTGCTATATTTTTCATATTTTTTCCTGAATAATTAATCTGGAATGCACCATGATATTTGATGTAGCGAGTTGATGATACGGTAAAAGAATATAGCCAATTGTATCAACTACATGGATGGATAACAATTTCATTGAACCTCCCATTGCCTTCCCTTTGGCCCCATAACTTCTATTCTGCCCTGTACTTGATTAGGCACCTGACAATATCACCATATATGGAGATCGAAGGCTGGTTTTATATGTGATATAAACCTATGAACTATACGAAGCACAGGGCTGCTACTTAGCGGTATAACGGGTACTATCCACCTTCCATCATTTGGGGCACTCTGGTAGGTGGGTGGAGCTTGAGTGAGGTACCTTGTTGCCACCAAGGCGGACCTCCCACATACATGCATGTGTTTTTATTCATGTCACTTTACTTCTCTTTGCAAGTTTATCTGTGTCGTGTATGATTTTATCTTGTTTTTCTCCAATAAAGCAGTTTTTTATTAACCAATTACCAGAGTTTGAGCCATAAATGCAACTCCTTCCTTTCCAATTTTTTCCACATGCCACATAGTTGCTTGGCTCACCGGCAACACGCCGTTTGGTAATATTGGCATTACTTGTAATTTATGTCACATCCCACTATATCCTTGACTTATTAAGGAATACAGGGAATTCTATTGGTCCTTCCCACTCCCCCTTCCCCTAAGTTTTTGAAACTCCAGCAATCAGCCTTTCCCCTCTGGCTGGGGACTTCTGCTCCAGGACAAGACAAAATAGCTCAAGGCCTCAGACTATTTAGGGTATTTTCAGCCACCTACTGGGTACACCTCCTAAGGGATTGGCTGAGCCTCCATATACAGTATATTCAAACTGTTCATTCGATTCCACCCCTATGTTCTAGAACCTTCAAGAAGGCGGGGAAGAGCAATCAAACTTGCAACCTGTGAAACACAGATCAGCCCAAAGCAATCAACAACTGCTCCACTGTTTACAGAGGAGCCAAAAAGAGCTAAATTTACCTAACATCCTAACACCTAACTAGGAGGGTGCTATAAATGTACGACCCATTCCCTATTTTTGCTTCAGCCCACTATCCATCACCAACCACACCTTCATTTTTTTTTTTTAGTAAGGCTGCCATTTACAGTGAAGGGCCAAGAGAGTGCCCTAACATTTGGATTTCCAGCATTTAGAAGTGTGTGCTTCACGGTGTTAGTGGCAATGGTAAACTGTATGTAAGTAATATCAACAGGTTTACTTTAAAGCGTAACTCCACTTTTGTTGAGAAAAAAACATTCCCCTCTGGGTGATCTCTGTACATTACAAGGATTTTAACAAACTTTGTTGCAGATTCCTACCTTTTGTTTACCTGAAGAAATCCATGTTTGGTTCTCTGTGCTGAGTGGGTCTAATGGGAGTGGTTTCATAATTATCTATCAGCCGTGACAGCTGCAGGGCTGTAATCAGGAAAGCCGCTGGGCCTGCATCCCTTTAGACGTGTTCCTATTGTGATTATCTTACAAAAAATGACTTTTTTGTTGCAGGGGATGCCAGAAATCTGACTTGTATCTTAGTGCACACTTCTGGGAAAATTGGTGAGCCCATCACACAAGCAGGAAATGATGTTTCTGCGGTGTGGTCAGTATACATTCTGTGTACAGAACAGCTCCAGGTAGCCATATTGCATTGCATTTTCAGAAAATTACAACAGCTGCAGATTGAAAAGGAAAGATAATTTGAATTTACAATATGATTTTTGTCGCAATTGTATACTCTATATTGTTTTTTCTTTATTTGCTATTTTTTCTCCACGAAAGTGGAGTCACCCTTTAAGTAGTGTAGCAATATAAAAAATTACAGCCCTGGAGTTTGCCTCTAAAATTTACATGCTTGAGGTCATTGTAGCTGTATAAGTGCACTTGCGACAGAGACAATTGAGTACTGTCCGTGATACTTTTTTTTATTAGCACTAGCATACAATTTTTCAGGACAAGCTTTCGGGGTATGTCCCCTTCTTCAAGATCCAAGCAGTACTGATTACTCAGTACTGCTTGGATCTTGAAGAAGGGGACATACCACGAAAGCTTGTCCTGAAAAATTGTATGTTAGTGCAAATAAATACAATTTAGATGGATAAAGAAAATTTTAATGTTTCTGTACAGACAAGTTGTCTTTTAACCACTTTGCCGCTGCTCACTAGAGCTCTACTGCGGCAAAGTGGCTCTTGTAGGTCTGACGACTCTTGTGTAAACAGAGCGGGCGGATCTCCTAAGTGACAGACAGTGACAGATTGCAGGGTTCAGCATAGCTGAACATGCGATCTGTCCCTGTGTCACTCAGTCACCTCCCCCCACACATGTCAGTAAGCACCAGGCATACATTAACCCCTCCCTCTCCAACAAAGTTAACCCCTTCCCTGCCAGTGTCATTTTTATAGTAACAGTGCATATTTATAGCACTGATTACTGCAGTAATGTCACTGGTACCCCCAAAAGTGTCAAAAATGTCAGTCAAGGGTCCGATCTGTCTGCCGAAATGTCGCAGTCCCGCAAAAAAAAAAAAAAATCGCAGATCGCCGCCATTACGCGTTAAAAAAAAAAACACCAAAAATGACAGAAATCTTTCACTTAGTTAGTAAACGCAATAACTTTTGTGCAAACCAATCAAAATACGCTTATTGTGATTTTTTTTTTACCAAACATAGGTAGCAGAGAAAAAATTGGCCAAAAATTTAAAAAAATTTAGATTTTTACATTCTTTTTGGGGGGAATTTCATATAAAAAAATGTTAAAAATATTGTTATTTTTTCAAAATAAATGCTCTTTTTTTGTTTATAGCGCAAAAAGTAAAAAATCGCACAGGTGATCAAATACCACCAAAAGAAAGCTCTGTTTGTGAGAAAAAAAGGACGTAAATGTAGTTTGGGTACGGCATCGCACGACCGCGCAATTGTCAGTTAAAGTCGCACAGCGCCGAATCGCAAAAAGTGGCCCAGACGTAAGACAGCAAAATCCTCCGGTGGTAAAGTGGTTAATATGTGCAACGTTCTCTTGTGCATTTATTGTGTATCCAACCAAGAGTGCCTTGGGGCATTTGCCCCTTCCACCTTTGACAACCTTCCTCTGCTCCTCTAACTTTGCTTCCATTATAGAGATCCAGGCAATTGTTTGTAGGGTTAAATTGTCCTTAGACTGTATTTTCCCTATGATGAAACAGGAAGGAACCTTGCCTTGGACAGAGCTATAAATTCTTCAAGAGATTCACTTTGTTGTGTCTAATATGTACATATGAACTTCTGGTATGGGTGACTCAAGCCTGCCTCTTCCCGTTATATTCTGCTCATTCCTGAGGTCACATGAATCACCTCAATGTCTAAAAAGAACCTGTCACCCTTCTAGGCAAAACATTTCTAAGCTCTTCTGTCTCTGATAAAGGAATTCACAATGCAGCATTGGTGGAAGCCTCCAGGGTGCGCTGTCCTTCATTCACATAATGGTAGCGGATGTTTTCATTCATGCAATTTATAAATGGGAACGATGTATTTTCTCCAATAACGGATGGGCATATTTGTAGTATCTCATGTCAGCACTTCAGGAAGACTTGAGAGGGAACCATTAATGGCGTCAGTCATGTGAAGGATCATTACTGAGCAGGATTGCCCTTTCCCTGTGGAGGTCTTGGTGTTTTGCATACCGGAGAATGTTCTTGGTCTAAATCCGAGCCTCAGGATTATTAGGTATTTCTCAGGATTATCAGATCAGTGTCCAGAATATTGGGGTTAGCTCCTCTGTCCTCTATTTTGAGTGTCAATTTGTTTTAATAAGGC
>NC_138778.1:200265259-200592759 GCF_965119305.1 Pelophylax lessonae | reverse complement strand
CTTTAGATTTACCAAAACCATATAATATGTGGTCAAACTTAAACCTACTTTACATTTGTATGCAATCAGGCAGACCTTTGCAGTACATCGCTGAAGGTTAATCTAAAGGAAGTCGAACAAGAAAATTGTGTAAATGTGTGGCCAGCTTTACTTCAGCTTGTTCAATTAATCTTTGACAATAAAACCTGGAAGCGGATTGGATTCTATGCAGAGCTGCACCATATTTTGCAGTCTCCAATTTTAGAACCCCCCTCCCCCCCCCCCCCTGTTTATTTCTGATTTCCTTGATGGCCTAGAGCTATGTACAGCTGGCCATAGACATGAATGGGTGAAGGCGGCTGTACGAAGCTGTTTTTGTAAAATAGTGCACATACACTGATGTAAGGCATGGTACGCGCACCTAGGGTGCATTCAGTGCGTTACATCTTTGCCTATGCGCTACGCTACTTTATGCATATAGTCAGTGCATAGCTGCACACCACTGCCTTCACCCATTAATGTCTATGGGTGGCAGTACGCACCTCTAGGACATTTGGGACACCAGAAATACGCAGTGTCTTCATTCTGCACTTGCAAATGCACCCATGTGCATATAGCCTAATATAGGTAGGGAAGCTTCTAATCCTTGCAGGGTTGCAACATAGGTGATACAGTAGTACTATAATATAACAGAAACAAAGAGTGCATGGAATTGTGCAGAAATCACATTGGTAATATAAACATAAAAACAATCATTTGCAATTACAAAGTGCTAGCTTGATAACAGGTTCATCAGCACCCTCCACAAACCCCATAACAGAGGATCTTTCACCATTACGATGTTGGCTGAGAGGAGAAAAAATGCTGATGCAGGGGCGTAACTACAGGGGTTGCAGGGGTTGCAATTGCAACTGGACCCCATGCTCCAGGGGGCCTGTGCGGCTCCCCTGTACACCTGGATAGGAGGGGCGGTGGGGGCAGCATGTAGAGAAATCACTGTCCTCCTTCTTCCTTCTCTAGCTGCAGGAGGAAAATGGAGAAGATTGGTTCCTCTGTATGCTGCCCCCGCCACTCCTTCTATCCAGTCCACTTGTGTTCTGCTGTCTCTGGGCCCCTGTGTGCTCCCCTGGTCCCCCCCCCCCCCCCCACTGTGATCCCTTCCCTCTCCTGCCGGCTGCTGCAGGGGATGTGTCACAATAGAGAACCAGGAGGGGGTCGGTAAATATGTAATTTACCAGCCCCTTCCCTTTCTGAATGGACAGAGTCATAGTCAGTGACATTGCAAAAAATAAAGTAAAATGATAAAAAAATAATACAATTAAAATATCAAAAAATAAAAACTACTGACACCAGTGGGTGAACTTCCAGGATCGCAAAGGTCACACTTGTGACCGGGCCCTGGCATTCCACCACCGTGGGGAGGCCCCAAGATGGCAGGAAGGGGACCCACTGCAGAACTTGTGAAAGGGTGCCGCAACGAGAGTAAAAGGCCCCTGGATCAGTGGGAAGAGCCTCAGGCTTGATGGGAAGGGCCCCCGGCCACGGGTCCAGTGGGCCCTTCATGGTTTCTTGCACCGGGGCCCTGAAGGTTCTAGTTACGCCTTTGTGCTGTTGGTAACAATGTGCATATATGGGGCTTAAATAAATGCTAACATCCAAAGTGTCCTAAAAGCCGCACACCAAGACAGACCCGTGGTATAGTGGTGAGTGGACTTAGCCTGGACCCCTGCAAGGCCACGATCCCAATGCATTTCGCTGCACCCCGCAGAGCTTAATTATGGTCCCCCATAATTAAGCTCAAGGGGACGGAGTGAAACCCATTGGGTGCGTAGTC
This sequence comes from Pelophylax lessonae, assembly GCF_965119305.1. Classification (NCBI taxonomy): domain Eukaryota; kingdom Metazoa; phylum Chordata; class Amphibia; order Anura; family Ranidae; genus Pelophylax; species Pelophylax lessonae. The sequence continues at coordinate 200,590,946 of NC_138778.1, read as the reverse complement.
TGGCTGGGGTCCAGGCTGAGACTGCCACTCACCACTACAATGCGGGTCTGTCTTGATGTGCGGCTTTCGGGACACGTTGGATGTTTGCTATGATCGTTTGGAGCATAGACAAGCTCCCCTCTCAGCCAGCACTCACAGCAGTGGGCACAGGATTAGTGTTTCTACGTAGCCTGAGAGGCTCACATTCACATCTTTTGGTTTACTTAAATAAATGCTACTTCACATCAGATCATCTAAAGAGATGATACTCAGCAGGGATGAACATGACATCCTGAGGACGGGAATACCCCCCCCCCCCCCCAACAACTACACATATTGTGGTTGATTTACTAAACTTGGAGAGTGCAAAATCTGGTGCAGCTATGCATGGTAGCCAACAGGGCCATCTTTAATATTGATTGGACCCCGGGCAAAAATATTCTTGGGCCCTCCCGAATCCACTTGTCAACTTTTTGTGGGCAGTGCAGGCTCAAAGGACAGCTGCTTTTGGCCCCACAACGACTGGGCCCGGGGCAGCTACCCCTTTTGCCCTGTGTTAAAGACGCGCCTGGTATCCAAATCAGCTTCTAACTTCAGCTTGCTCATATAGGCTTTGACAATAAATCGGAAAGCGATTTCTATGCAGAGCTGCACCAGATTTTGCACTCTCCAGTTTTAGTAAATCAACCCCATTGTGTCTGATTGTTCAATGATTGCCAAAGCAGATATGTAAAAAGAATATGACTGAAAATAGTACAAAATATTCCAGTTCCGCAATCGGTAGACTCTTCCTGCATGTGAGTGGGCAAATCAGCCCCTTAATCATCTATTCTGCCCTATTTTATCATTTATTGCAGGTACTTTTATAGCACTACCAATGTACATATTCAGTATGTTGCACATTTACATCAGTCCCTGCCCTCAAGGAGCTTACAATCCAAGGTACCTAACTTATGTTCCTACATACACATATTAAGGCCAATTTAGACAGGAACCAACTAACCTACCAGCAGGGAATGTGGGGGAAAGCCAACCCAAGCATAGAGAGAACATAATACTGAAAAGAAGATGTACACCGCCCAGGTGGATCTATATCCACGATTAGCCGTGGATGCTGGACCTCAGATCGCCACCGGATAACAGGAACATGAAGAGAAAGTGGCCGCACACCAAAACGATGAGTTGATAGTAGCAGAGATTTATTTGTACAAATCTGGATACAAGGTACAACAGAATGGAAATGGTAGACGCGTTTCACACGACCAACAGCGTGCTTGTTCACTAACAAGTAGTACTTTAACTTGTAGTGAACAAGCACGCTGTTGATCGCGTGAAACGCGTCTACCATTTCCATTCTGTTGTACCTTGTATCCAGATTTGTACAAATAAATCTTTTGCTACTATCAACTCATCATTTTGGTGTGCAGCCCCTTTCTCTTCATAGAGAGAACATGCAAACTCCATTCAGTGGTTGGGATTTGAAGCAACGATCCTAGTGCTACTAAGCAGAAGGGCTAACCATTATCCACATTGCCTTCATTTGAATGTTTTAGCACCATAAAACCTCTCTAACCACCGGGGTATATCTCACACAGCATCATCATTTGGTCTGATTTGCTGATTGACTTTTAGATGGCCTCATGCTAGAGCAGAATAAAACAGGTTTCCTTGTATTTTATCATTTCTGTATCTCCTTACAGTTTATTTTTTTAACTACTTGCCGACTGCAACACGACGGCAGTCAGCCCCTCACAGGCAAAGTGACATAGGGGTACGTCACTAGCCTGTGAGGCTCTAGGGAGCAAGCGCGCGCCGCCGGAGGCGCGCTCCCGCTCGCTCATGGACCCCCCTGCGCGTGTGAGCGGCGGACCCGATGTCCGCCGTTCACTCACGATCGTCGGTTACAGAGGGAGAAAGGCAGGCGGCTAATGTAAACAAAGCCGCCTGTCATTCTCCCCTGTGTAACTGCAGAGATCACACGGTCCTGCTATGTAGGATCGTATTTCTCTGCTGTTACATGAAAAGCCACATCCCACAACAGTTAGAAGCACGCCCCTAGGGACACACATAGCCACTGCATCTCTAATAAAGTTAACCCCTTCCCTGCCAGTGTCATTTTTACAGCAACAGTGCATATGTATAGCACTGATTACTGTAGTAATGTCACTGGTACCCCCAAAAGTGTCAAAAATGTCAGTCAAGGGTCCGATCTGTCCGCTGCAATGTCGCAGTCCCGCAAAAAAAAAACGCAGATCGCCGCCATGACGCATAAAAAAAAAACAATAAAAATGACAAAAATCTTTCCCTTAGTTAGTAAACGCAATAACTTTTGCACAAACCAATCAAAATACGCTTATTGCGATTTTTTTTACCAAACATATGTAGTACAAAACAAATTGCCCTAAAATGTTAAAACATGTTGATTTTTAAATTTTTTTTGGGGGGAATTTCATATAAAAAAATGAGAAAAATATTGTTATTTTTGCAAAATTGTCGCTCTTTTTTTGTTTATAGCGCATGATCAAAAAATCGCACAGGTGATCAAATACCACCAAAAGAAAGCTCTGTTTGTGGGAAAAAAAAGGACGTCAATTTCATTTGGGTACAGCAGCGCACGACTGCGCAATTGTCCGTTAAAGTCACGCAGTGCCGAATCACAAAATAGGGCCTGGTCAGAAATAGCATAGGCATGGCAGTTTTAGCACATTTGTATTGTTTGGAAATGACACAATATTGGGTAGAATTTCCCTTTGCATATTACAGCAGTTTGTTCTGTATTGAGTTCTCCTCTCTTGTCTTTGTTCTCTGTGAGCAGTGCAGGTGAGTGTCGGAGATGTGATCCCTGGCCCCTGGAGAATGTCTCTTTTATTGTAAAATACCACGCCCCAGGGCCCGCATTCCAACCTTCTGATATCAGATGGAGGGAGGAGGGATAGTAAGAGCGGCACATGGCTCACCTACACACCGCCTGGGGCCAAACACTTCTCTAAGTCCCAAAAGATTAGGCCATAGCAAAGGTAGAGGTACAGAGGCTGTCCATAGATATTAAATAACGGGCACAGTCTGGCTGTGCATATCTTTCTTTGCTAATGATTGTTATACTAACATGCACACTTGGGATGCCCAACATGACATATGGTATATCCCATGCTAGGGAAAGAATCAACCGTCTGTCGAAAAAACTAAACTTGGCTAATTGTTTTTTCTCAAGAACATTTGGCCATGAACATCTGCAAGTCACCACTTCTACCCATAGACAAAAGGAATATCTTCTGATTTAGCTGGGTGGGATGTATCATCATGGCTGTGGATTCTATAGCTTGGTCCCTAAACATCTGGTCATACTACTTATGCAGTTTTAAATACAGTAAATGGGCAAGGGATTGCACAGACAGATTTATCACTGGAACATCTTTGCCTTACTCAATAGGTAGGTGGATCTGGGAACACAGGTACAGTAATCTTGCTGCCATAGTCCCCAAGACTCAAAAGAAGTGCTTCAGTCTAGAGACCTGCAAATTACTAATCCATTAGATACTGTGCAGGGGAGGACTGGGCCAGGGGGCAGGGGGGCAATTGCCCCCGGGCCACTTCGATTCCCCGTAAAAAAAGGCTGCACCTCTTCTGCCACAGACATGCCTAAAGAATTTCTGTTGAAGAGAAGTAAAAAATCCTGACCGCAGACCTAGTCCCAACCGCTGAGTGCGGGTTGAAAACTAGGACAGGCCTCCCCCCTAGCCACTTTACCGCTGAGTACCGTAGTACTACTGCGGCAAAGTGGCTCTTGTAGGTCTGACGACTTAGACCTACGTCGTCAGACACTCCCTCTTCTCGGCGGCGCGCGCGCGCCGCCGGAGGCTCGCTCCCGCTGTTTTCAGTCACAGCGGGAGTCGGGCCAGGGGAGGAGCAGCGGCGATCGCCGCCGCTCTTCCCCAATCGTCGGGGATCTAGTGTGGAGATCCGCCCGCCTGTGTAAACACAAGCGGGCGGATCTCCCAAGTGACAGGCAGGGTCAGATTGCAGGGTTCAGCATAGCTGAACCCTGGATCTGTCCTTGTGTCACTCAGTCACCTCCCCCCCACACGTCAGTAAGCACCAGGCATACATTAACCCCTCCCTCTCCAATAAAATTAACCCCTTCCCTGCCAGTGTCATTTTTACAGTAACAGTGCATATATATAGCACTGATTACTGCAGTAATGTCACTGGTACCCCCAAAAGTGTCAAAAATGTCAGTCAAGGGTCTGATCTGTCCGCCGCAATGTCGCAGTCCCGCAAAAAAAATCGCAGATCGCCGCCATTACTCGTTAAAAAAAAAAACACCAAAAATGACAGAAATCTTTCCCTTTGTTAATAAACGCAATAAATTTTGTGTAAACCAATCAAAATACGCTTATTGTGATTTTTTATACCAAACATAGGTAGCAGAAAACAAATTGGCCCAAATTTTTAAAAAAATTTGATTTTTACATTTTTTCTGGGGGGAATTTCATATAAAAAAAATGTTAAAAATATTGTTATTTTTTCAAAATAAACGCTCTTTTTTTGTTTATAGCGCAAAAAGTAAAAATTGCATAGGTGATGAAATACCACCAAAAGAAAGCTCTGTTTGTGGGAAAAAAAGGACGTAAATTTCGTTTGGGTACAGCGTCGCACGACCGCGCAATTGTCAGTTAAAGTCGAACAGCGCCGAATCGCAAAAAGTGGCCCAGACGTAAGACAGCAAAATGCTCCGGTGGTAAAGTGGCTAGAATGTATGGTGTAAACTGTGTCTGAGCAGAGGCCAATTCCATGCCCCACTGGAGACTCTCCTACCCTGTCCAGCCCCGACTAAGCTGACCCAGCTCCCCCCAACTGCCCCCTGCTGGCCATGTCGGGAACCCATATTCGGCAGGTAAGTAGAGAGTACCTGGAGTAGAGCTTCAGCTTGGAATGGGGGGTTCAGGAGGAGGCCAAAGGAGGGAGAGTGTGAGAAGGGGCCGAGTTGCTGCACCATGGGCCTCTGGTTTGTACTTGTCCCCTGGGCCGAAAGTTGCCAGTCAGCCCCTGATACTGTGCATGTGTGTGTTCCCTTCCACAGGTATCCAGTATGGACCTGGTCATATATGTAAATGGAGAAACTGCTGACAATAACAGCCACCCCACCATCAGTCTCTTTGTTTAGCACTTGTATGTATGAAGCCATTCAGCAAGCACTCAATTTAAGTATTGATATCCTCCAAGTGGGTGTTAGGGGTCCGCATAGTAGCCATATATATGAAACTTTAAATTCACACAGATCTCATTCATTCTTCCTGCCTTTACCCAAAAACAGAAATATTCTTTTTTGGGGGGCCCCCAGTGACTCCAGGGCTGTAAGGAAGCAACATTCACATTTTTTTGTCAGTTTAAAAAAAATCATAGTGGATGCAGATTAAAACAGAAAGGACATTTGAAGTATCATTAAATCGCAAAACAGCTTGTATAGCAATTATATACAATATAAAACTTTTTTTGTGTTTTAAAACTTTTCCAATAAATAACAGAAATGGATACACTGTATATATAGTCCTGACTGTTTACACAGATATATTTTTTAGGAAATACATAAGGGTGTGTTTTAAAAAGATAATTATATGCCTGTAAAAAGCCATCAGTGGCCTATTGACATACTTAATGGGTCACGTACAGACGGGGGGGGGGGGGGGGGGGATGTGTACAGACAGATCTTCAGACGGCTCTGCACTTCTGAACTGGGATTTCTATTGAATGGCGGCAAATGACTACTGCATATTCTCTTTAGCTTGCAGTGATCACATCTGTCTTTAGAGCAGATTTTTTTGACCAGGCACCCTGGTATACCTTGATGTTTCAGGGGTGCCTTGGCAAAATGCCTAAAAATTTCCCAAAATGTCTACAAGCCAGCAGGTGGATCAAGCCTGCCTTTTAGTTACACAAAGCCACAAGGTTTTTATTGGGCATCATTACAACCTTCCAGCCACTGGCAGCCTAACAACCAGTGATGTCATCAGTGTTGATAAGAAGGGTGTTGATTGCCTACACATCATCCTTGTTTGACCCTCCCCTGCCCCTCTCTGTCACTGGGGTAACATTAGCTGAGTGGAAGAGAGAAACTGAGGGAGAGGAGAAACACTGGAATACTAGTCGGTACTAATGTTCAAAATTGTATTTGCTTTGTAAGAATAAATTACCTCTAAAGTTGGGTGTCCTACATGTGTTGATGCTGCCACATAATGTAAAACTATTAGAATAGTTTTTTTGCATTTTAGAATGGGGTGCCTTGACTAAAAAAGGTTGAAAAACAATGCTTTAGAAGAAGCTCTGTATTATCCACATTTTAAACCTATGTAGTATCCAGAGATGTATAGTAACTAAGTAGAACTACTTCATGACTGTACTTAAGTACGGAAAGGCGGTATCTGTACTTTCCTAGAGTAGAATTTTTTTCTCCTACTTCCACTTTTACTTCACTACATTTTTTCAATGATTTCAATACTTCTACTCCGATATTTTTTTCTGTGCTGCATAGTTACTCGTTACTATTATAAAAATTACCACTGCCAGAACAGTAGATGGCAGGTTTCATGAAGCTCAAAACATGTGTATTATCAGCGCATACGAAAATAAATGCTACTGTATGTATAAATAAAAGCTGCATTTGAAATAATAAAAAACAATATGATGTGCATGCGCAGTAGGGACCTGGCTGTGAAGCTGCAAGGCTTCACTCCTGGGTTCCCTTACTGGCAATGGTGGCGACAGCATCCAATTATATTGCGGATGCGCCCCCCCAATGAATTTGAGTTTGACACCCCTGATCTAAGGCTTCAAGGGAGCCAAAAAAGAAGAGGAAGTTCCTGATTTAGGAGAAGGTGAAACTTCTCGATATGATAAAGGAAGGACAGAGTTACGCTGCCATAGCCCGCATATTCATACGGTATGAAAGAGTCAACAGTTCTCTATATCAAGAAGGATGAGAAGAATATCAGGGCAACCGCTTCACTGTCCATCAATCAAGCTGCAAAATGAGTTGTTTCTACCCGCAATAAAAACATTGTCAGGATGCCAATGGATCAAAGATTGCTGAAAGAAAGACATCTCATTGGATGGTAACACCATCAGGACTCAGGCAAAGAAGCTGTACGACACTTTTGCGAATCAAGGAGGCTCTGAAGGAGGCGCTGCCGAAGAAGAACAGTCAGACAGCGACAATCTTGATCATCCTCAGCCTTCAACATCTTCATCAGGAGGCTTTTCTGCCAGCAAGGGATGGTTTGACTGCTTCCAGAAACGCTTTCAGATGAATAGCGTTTCATTGCAAGGTGAAGCTGCATCTGCCGACAAAGAAGCTGCTGCAAGGTACACCAACGAGACCTTCAAGAGTATCATCGATGTTATCGACCAAAGCAAGTCTTTAATATGGATGAGACCGACTTGTTTTGGAAGAGAATGCCGAAATGGACCTACATCATGAAGGAGAAAGTCCAAGCCCCTGGATTCAAGGCATTTAAGGACAGAGTAACCTTGGTTATGTGTGGAAATGCTGCTGGGTTTATGATCAAGCCAGCCTTGATCTACAAGACCAAGAACCCCAGAACACTGAAGCACTGAGCACCTCCTCACCCAAAAGAAGAAATACGCCCACCAACTGCCCATAACTATGTTCTTGACAAGACAGAAGAAGGCTGCATCCAACCCAAGTACCTCCACAGCCACTGATGTAGAAGTGGAGGTTCTGGAGCAGCGAGAAGATGACCCACCTACACCTGAAGAAGTGCCTGCTGAAGAGGCACCTTCAGAAGAACAGTAGCTGCTCTTATTTGCTGTGCAGTGCAACTAATCATCGTCATCGTACTGCACAGCTTCATCATCATCATCGTCGTCTTCTTTGCTGCGGAGTATGTACATACTCTATTTTTTATACTGTTTGCACAATATTTTTGTGTTTTCCATTGCTCTTGCTCTCTCTCAATATCTTTTATGTGTTTAAATGTGTTTTTTGCTTGCCGACCGCCGCACGACTATTTACTGCGGCGGTCAGCCCCTCACAGGCAAAGCGACGTAGGGCTACGTCGCTAGCCTGTGAGGCTCTAGGGAGTGAGCGCGTGCCGCCGGAGGCGCGCTCCTGCTCCCGCGCGGTCATGGACCCCCCCCCGCGCGTGTGCCCGGCGGACCCGATGTCCGCCGGGCACTCGCGATTGCCCGTTACACCAGAAGAAAGGCAGGCGGCTAATGTAAACAAAGCCGCCTGTCATTCTTCCCTGTGTAAGAATGGAGATGACACGGTTGTACTATGTAGGACCGTGGATCTCTGTTCTTACACTAGTAGCCACAGCCAATCACAGTTAGAATCACGCCCCTAGGGACACACTTAACCCTTCCCTCTCCAATAAAGTTAACTCCTTCACTGCCAGTGTCATTTTTACAGTAACAGTGCATATGTATAGCACTGATTACTGCAGTAATGTCACTGGTACCCCCAAAAGTGTCAAAAATGTCAGTCAAGGGTCCGATCTGTCCGCCGCAATGTCGCAGCCCCACAAAAAAAAAATCGCAGATCGCCGCCATTACTCGTTAAAAAAAAAAACAACAAAAATGACAAAAATCTTTCCCTTAGTTTTTTTACCAAACATAGGTAGCATAAAACAAATTGGCCTAAAATGTTCAAAAATTTAGATTTTTAAATTTTTTGGGGGGAATTTCATATAAAAACATGTGAAAAATATTGTTATTTTTGCAAAATTGACGCTCTTTTTTTGTTTATAGCGCATGATGAAAAAAATTGCACAGGTGATCAAATACCACCAAAATAAAGCTCTGTTTGTGGGAAAAAAAGGACGTCAAATTCGTTTAGGTACAGCGTCGCACGACCGTGCAATTGTCCGTTAAAATCACGCAGTGCCGAATCGCAAAATAGGCCCTGGTCAGGAAGGGGGTAAAATCTTCCGGGGCTTAAGTGGTTAAAAGTGTGTTTAAAGACCATAAAATTATTTTAAAAGTTATAAAACCATGCCTAGGGTGTATTTAAATAGGGTATTTCTATTTCGTGGATTTTTACTTATCGCGGGTGAGTCTGGAACCTAAACCCCACGATGGAGGGGGGTTTACTGTAGTTACAATAAATTTTAATACGAGAGAAATCAGAGGGCCGCGCTCATTAAAGCTTACAATCCAAAAGATCTCTTCAATCCACATCCAGTCATGTAGGCCTTTGCACTACACAGTTGTTGGTTATATTCATAAATCTACCATACACGTTATTGTCTGATTTTGCAATGTTCTTCAGATCTACCAACTACTATGTAGTATAAGGGCCTGCGTGACCGGATTGAAGTTGAATAGACTGTTTAAGTAGGCCCTCACAATATCAGAGAGTTCTAGAGAATAGCACCTTGTTTGAAGGCAGTTTTCTTTTTTGTCTACCTCAGACATACATCTTGTTTTATGTCAGATCAAAGGTGTCTCAGGTGAGGGCATGAGAAGTGCGGAGGGAGCAGACAAACCCCCTCCATTGTCTCCATCAGCACGTGGGACTATTGTGGGGAAAACACAGGTTCACCTGTCTTCTAACAGCTCTGCAGGTGACGGGACAACCTACCCCACATGTTATCTGCCCATCACAAATCATAATGTATGAGATCCGTCCAAAATTCTCAGCTTTGCCACAAAGCCTCAGTCCTCCTGCTGCATCTTTTATTGTTTACCCACTTCAGCTCCGGAAGGTTTACCCTCCTTCCTGACCAGGCCTTTTGTTGTGATACAGCACTGCATTACTTTACCCACTTGCCGACCAGTCATGTTGACTGTACTGCGGCAGAGTGGCTCGTTCCCGTCCAGCGACGTAGACATACGTCGCTGGACTCCTCCCCTTGTGGGCGCCGCGCGCGCGCCGCCGGAGGCTTGCTCCCGCTGTATTCAGTTACAGCGGGAGTCGGGCCAGGGGAGGAGAGGCGGTGATCACCGCTGCTCTTCCCGGATCGTCGGGGATCAAGTGTGGAAATCCGCCAGCTTGTGTAAACAAAGCGGGCGGATCTCCTAAGTGACAGGCAGGGTCAGATTGCAGGGTTCAGCATAGCTGAACCTGCGATCTGTCCCTGTGTCACTCAGTCCCCTCCCCCCACATACGTCAGTAAGCACCAGGCATACATTAACCCCTTGATCACCAATAAAAGTTAACCCCTTCCCTGCCAGTGTAATTTTACAGTAACAGTGCATATTTATAGCACTGATTACTGTAGTAATGTCACTGGTACCCCCAAAAGTGTCAAAAATGTCAGTCAAGGGTCCGATCTGTCCGCCGCAATGTCGCAGTCCCGCAAACAAAAATTGCAGATCGTCGCCATTACTAGTTAAAAAAAAAAACAATAAAAATGACATAAATTTCCCGTAGTTAGTAGCTGCGATAACTTTTGCGCAAACCAATCAAAATACACTTATTGCAATTTCTTTTACCAAACATATGTAGCAGAAAACAAATTGGCCTAAAATGATAAAAAATGGTGATTTTTACATTTTTTTGGGGAGGAATTTCATATAAAAAAATGTGAAAAATATTGTTATTTTTTCAAAATGGTCGCTCTTTTTTTGTTTATAGCGCAAAAAGTAAAAATCGCACATGTGATCAAATACCAAAAGAAAGCTCTGTTTGTGGGGAAAATAATTTCGGTACAGCTTTGCATGACCGCGCAATTGTCCATTAAAATAACGCAGCGCCAAATCGCAAAATATGGCCCAGTCAGGAATGGGGTAAAATCTTCCGGTCTTAAAGCGGTTAAAAATACGCTCATTGAGAATTTTTTTGTCAAAGACATGTAGCTAAATACATTTTGGCCTAAATATATGACAAAAATTTAATATATTGGATATTTTTTAACTGTCAAAGTAGAAAAATATTGTTATTTTTTCAAAATTGTCGCTTTTTTTATTAATATTGCAAAAAATGAAAATCCCACAGGTGATCAAATACCACCAAAAGAAAGCTCTGTTTGTGGGAAAAAAAGGACGTAAATTTCGTTTGGATATGGCGTTGCATGACCGCACAATTGTCAGTTATAGTCGCACAGTGCCAAATTGCAAAAAGTGGCCTGGACGTCAGACAGCAAAATCCTCCGGTGGTAAAGTGGTTAACTGACAATTGCGCGGTCGTGCAACGCTGTACCAAATAAAATTGATGTCCTTTTTTCCCACAAGTAGAGCTTTATTTTGGGGGTATTTGATCACCTCTGCAGTTTTTATTTTTTGTGCTATAAACAAAAAAAGAGCGACAATTCTGGAAAAAAAAAAAAAAAAAACTTAATATTTTTAACCTTTTGCTATAAAACACATCCAATGAAAACCTTTAAAAAAATCAAACTTCTTCATAAATTTAGGCTGATATGTATTCTGCTACATGTTTTTGGTAAAACAAAATCCCAATAAGCGTATATTGATTTGTTTGCGCAAAAGTTATTGCGCCTACAAATTATGGGATACATTTATGGACTTTTTATTTTTGAATTTTTTTTACTAGGAATAGCAGTGATCAGCAATTTTTAGCAGGACTTGCGGCGAATAAATCGGACACCTAAGTGACACTTTGGACACTTTTGGGGACTAGTGACACTAATACTGTGATCAGTGGCAAAAAATGCACTGTCACTGTGCTAATGACACTGGCTGGGAAGGGATTAACATCAAGGGGTTAAATGTGTTCCATGGGGGTGCTTTCCAACTGTGTGTGGAATGGTTTAACTGAAGGAAGACAGAGATCCGTGTTCCTGCATAGCAAAAACAATATCTCTGTCTTCCTTACTAGTAGAACGGCAATCTGCCTTGTTTACACAGGCAGACCGCCGTTCTGCCTCTCTTGGAACAATAGCCGGGTTTTACTAATATGGTTTCTGCGTGCACCAGAGCCAAAGAAAAAAATCACGTACAGGTACGTGATTTTGCACTTAGGGGCCACGCTGCCACAGTATATGGCTGGTAGGTTAATTGGATCCTGTATAAAAAAATTGGCCCTACTATGTATGTATAAATGTGAGTTAGGGACCTTAGATTGTAAGCTCCTTGAGGGCAGGGACTGATGTGAATGTGCAATGTATATGTAAAGCGCTGCGTAAATTGACAGCGCTATATAAGAACCTGAAATAAATAAATAAATGTACGTGGGGTGGTCCTTAAGCAGTTGAAATAAATACCTAGTCCAGCAGGGAAGTAATGGCCACAGCAGAGTATTAAAATGTTGGGTGGAATCACCTTTCAACTTAAAGCGTAACTCCACTTTTGTTAAGAAAAAACAATTCCCCTCTAAGTGATGTCTGTACATTGCAGGGATTTTGACTAACTTTGTTTCAGATTCCCACCTTTTGTTATTCTGAAGAAATCATTGTTTGTTCCTCTGTGCTGAGTGGGTCAAATGGGAGTGGTTTCATAATTATCTATCAGCTGTGGCAGCTGCAGGTCTCTAATGAGGAATACTGCTGGGCCTGCATCCCTTTAGACATGTTCCTATTGGGAGTATCTCACCAAAAACGACATTTTTATTGCAGGGGATGCCAGAAATCTGACTTGTATCTTAGGCAGAATTCTGGGAAAATTGGTGAGCCAATCACACAAGCAGGAAATTATGTGTCTGGGGTGTGGTCAGTATACATTCTGTGTACAGAACAGCTCCAGGTAGCCACATTGGATTGCATTTTTAGAAAATTACAGTGGCTGCAGATTGAAAAGGAAAGGTAATTTTTAATAACATTCAATTACAATATTAATTGTGTCACAATTGTATACGTTATATTATTTCATCTTTATTTGCTATTTTTTTATCCCCGCGAAAGTGGAGTTAGCCTTTAACCGCTTGCCGACCACCACAAGTACATATACTGCAGCGGTCAGCCCCGTGCAGGCAAAGTTACGTACCCGTACGTCACTCGCCTGCGAGCCAATAGGGGGCGAGCGAGCGCCCCCGGAGGCGCACTCCCACCCCCGCTCGCTTACTTGGATCCCCACGCGTGTGACCAGCGGACCCGATGTCCGCCGGTCACTCGCAATCGTCAGTTACAAAGGAAGAAAGACAGGCGGCTAATGTAAACAAAGCCGCCTGTCTTTCTCCCTTGTGTAACAGCAGAGATCACACGGTCCTGCTATGTAGGATCGTAGATCTCTGCGGTTACACACACAGCCACATCCCTGCACAGTTAGAAACACGCCCCTAGGGACACACTTAACCCCCTCCTTCTCCAATAAAGTTAACCCCTTCCCTGCCAGTGTCATTTTTACAGTAACAGTGCATATGTATAGCACTGATTACTGTAGTAATGTCACTGGTATCCCCAAAAGTGTCAAAAATGTCAGTCAAGGGTCCGATCTGTCCGCCGCAGTGTCGCAGTCCCACAAAAAAAAAAACCGCAGATCGCCGCCATTACTCATTAAAAAAAAAAAACAACAAAAATCTTTCCCTTAGTTAGTAAACGCAATAACTTTTGCGCAAACCAATCAAAATACGCTTATTGTGATTTTTTTTTACCAAACATATGTAGCAGAAAACAAATTGGCCTAAAATGTTAAATTGATTTTTAAATTTTTTTGGGGGGGAATTTCATATAAAAAAATAAGAAATGAAATGAAAATGAAAATGAAAAATATTGTCGCTCTTTTTTTGTTTATAGCGCATGATCAAAAAATCGCACAGGTTATCAAATACCACCAAAAGAAAGCTCTGTTTGTGGGAAAAAAAGGACGTCAATTTCATTTGGGTACAGCATCGCACGACCGCGCAATTGTCTGTTAAAGTCACGCAGTGCCGAATCGCAAAATACCCCCTGGTCAGGAAGGGGGTAAAATCTTCCGGGGCTTTAGTGGTTAAAGGAAACTTAACTTAATATAGACAAGAACATGGAACAAACCATTTCTGATTCTTCCATTCACTTGGCACATGGAATCGGGAGCAGCTGTGCATAGTAACCAATCAGCTTCTACCTTTACCTTGTTCAATTAAGCTTTGACCATAAAACCTGGAAGCTGATTGGTTACTATGCACAGCTGTACCACATTCTGTGTGCGCCAGGTTTAGTAAATCTTCCCCTTTGTGTCCCTGACAAAGTACAAGTATGCAGATGGGGCCTTCTGACTTTACTGGCTTTTTTTGCATGCGTTTAGACTAGAGGCTCAGAACAAATACTCCCCAGTCATCCCTACTAGCACAACCCCCCCCCCCCCAAAAAAAAAATGTCCCCCCCTAGCACAAATCCCCTTCCATATTACCTCTTCTAGCACAAACCATCCGAATCCCCCCTTTAGCACAAATCCTCTGCCCCATCCCCTCTTCCAACACAAATCCCAACTCCTAGCACCTCCCAAAATTTCCCCTCCTAGAACAATTTATACCCCATGCCGCCCCCCAAAAAAAATGTCCCTTCCCAACACAAATCCTCTTCCCCCCAATCTCCTTGTGGTGCCCCCAACCTTTCATGATACCACAGTGTCTAGGACATCCGTCCCTCCTTCCCACCCCTTATCGCGACCCTGTTTGAGGTGACTATGGTTTGGGGAGTTGTTCTTTTATCATACTGTTGGGGATGGTGGACTCCTTCCTATTTCTGGAACCCCATGGAGTGATGTTGGATTTGTACATTGATCTATTCCTAATGAGAGATCTGGAAAAGACTTGGGTGTAATATCTTGGTGGTTGAGAATATTGCCATGTGATTGAGTTCCCTTGCTGATTTGATAATGTGACTTTGAGCTGACCTTGGTCAGACATTACTAGCTGATCACTCTGGTTCAGGTAAGAACTCTAGGTTACCTGTCTTATGGGCCATACACACTGTACAATTGTCTTTTGATCTTTTCCTTTAGATTTACCAAAACCATATAATATGAGGTCAAATCTGAACACTTTCAATTTGTATGCAATCAGGCCGGCCCTTGCACTACATAGTTGAAGGTAAAATCTAAAGGAAATCTAACAACAAAAGTTGTATAGTGTGTATCCAGCTTTAGACTTTACTAATTGATTACCTGTGTCAGACATGCTGAGGCGATTGCAGATGTCACGTCTTTGGTAGAAGAACCTGTATAGATTATGTAAAGCAGGTAAGAATTGACATGACATATTTATCAGTATTTCCATACCTCCCACTTTTCTGACATGGGGAAAAAGGTAAATGTATTGAATTATGTATACAGGCAAAGGACGCAAGTCTGCCATGCCCCAGATATGGCAAAAAATGATTGGTTGAACCTAAGGGTGCATCTTTTTACTAAAACTTTTCCTTCAGGGCCTGTCCACACCAGCGCATGTGCATTTTGCTCTGTATAATGTGTGTAATGTATTATTTTGTTTTTTAACTTTAATGAACTGCCCTGGCCCACAGCTCATATAAAAATGAACACAAGTTTGGATAGATATGAGTTTGAAGGATGTCCAAACTCCTCTATTTAGGGCTGAATCATATGTGTGCTGCATTTCAAATCACACGCAGTGCGATTTAAATGAATGGGCTGCAAATCGCGCAGAAAAAGTAGTGTAGGCACATTATGTTTGCGATCTGCCTTTGGGGTGAAGTTAACATTGCACTGGCACATGATTCACATGTGCTGGGTAGAGATGGGCTCTGGTGTGTTTGAGTTCCCCCCTGCCCGATCCTGCCAGGAAGCTGACCTGCGGATCGGGAAATGTCTCAGTGCCTGTGATTAACGAAGTGCAGTGTCAGTTTACTGGCGGGATCTCTAGTGCTGAGTTTCCTTGCAATTACTGCACATTTTGCAGCCCATTCATTTGCTTGGACTGCAAATCAAGCTGGAATATAGAAAAAGTAGTGTAGGCACACTGCGTTGGCGATCTGTGTTTGGGGTGCCGTTAACATTGCATTGGCACATGATTCACATGTGTGCTGGGTTTCCGTGCAATTTCTGCGCAGTGCGATTTTTGCAGCCCATTCATTTGCTTGGGCTGCAACACACGCTGGAATGTAGAAAAAGTAGGCACACTGCGTTGGCGATCTGTGTTTGGGGTGCCGTTAACATTTCGTTGGCACTAGGGATCGACTGATTATCGGCAAAGCTGATATATGGAGGACCGATATGCACTTTCCCTAATATATCGGAATCAGCCCCGGAGGTTTCCGATATTGCTAATATTTCGGGAAAGTGCTGAACCGGAGTGATGCCTGCAGCTAGAGGCATCACCCCGGTACCGACGTCCATAGCCGATGGTCGGCTGTCTTGTAATGACTACCGAAGCGGCTGATAAGCCGCTCAGCTGTCATTACAAGGAGCTGGAGGGGATGTCTCCCCCCTCCCCCTTCCGCTGCTCGCCCGGGTCTCCCGTCCTACCGGGAGACCCAGGCAACCAGCCTGCACAGCCGCCTAAGACCCGATCAAAGCCGCATTCAGCTCTGAACGGGTCTCCATGCAAAAAGTAGGAAGTGATGTCTTGACATCACTTCCGGTTACTCGGCGCTAAATTCAAAAAAATGTCAGCATTCAAAACCGCCGAACTTGGCGTTTTGAATGCTTTTAAGTGCAGAGGAGGGGTTTGGGGTCTTTTAGACTCCCAGATCCCTCCACAACAGTACCTGTCAAGAAAAAAAAAATAAAATTTTTTAAATGTATGAAAATATCGGCGCATATAGGCCAATACAGATATGCATTGGCCAAAATATCGGTATCGGCAACGAAAATACGATATTGGTCGATCACTAGTTGGCACCCACAGCAAATCGCAACGGCAGTGCGTTTGAGCTCAGTGTGGGAAACCTGCATGGAACGTGCTTTTTCCACACTGCATTCTGGGGTGAACTGGCCCTTAAAGTGGACCTTCACCCTAAATTAATTTTTATCCCTGCCTTCTCCCTCTCCTTCTCTCACATTTGGGTATTCTTCCTATTTTATTTTTTTTTTTATTTAAGAGAGTTTTTGTCCTGCAGGGCTTCTGGTACCAACAGAGCTCTATGGCACATATTCAGTGAACACGCAAAGACAGAGTTTGTATGAAAGTCCCTATTTATTGAGAGAAGCGTTTCAGCAGAAAAAAATGCATTAATGCACCGAATCGCGTGCCCATATCAGCATTTCAATGGCCAGAATAATCACACCAGCATTGTAATGAGACCTGGGCACAAATGAAACGATTGTTTTCCAGTGGTGACCTGGATTGTCCTGTACAGAAAAACACAGATCACTACATGCAGTGTGAATGAGCCCTAAAAACGCAGACATGCTGAATGCAGCTCACCTGAAGTCACCACTGTTTGCCACTCGTCCCCTCTGCAGCAGTGTATAAAAAAGAAAGAAATGTCATTTTGCGACATTTTAATAAAGTTAGGATAATGCCTTGCCATGCAAAGGCACCGTCCGTACTCAATGTAGACTGTCCCACTGGCTAAAATGGCTTGTGTGTTATGTTCCCGTACAGGCCACATCAGGGATCAAAATAGTGATACCTTTTTTTTGTATTTTGGATAGACGAGTCACGTTCCGTAGACACGCGTTTTTGTGCGCTGCACTGTATAAAGATGCGGCATGTTTACATTTTTATTCAATGCATGTGAGATGAATGGGCCATGGAGACAGCCATTGTATTTACCATGTCCTTGTGTAGGTCCTGATGTTGATCAATGCACCTGGTAGTGTACTTCTCTTGCATAGAATGCATACATAGAATTATATAGATGTATAAAAGCTGAGCTGGGATTGTTTGCTTTACTGCCATATGCTAATTATGGGCTTTACTAAGTTGGTGAAATCTACGAAAATTTCCAGTAGAGATATTATCCAGCTGTATAGGTTGGGTGGAATGTAGATGTTAGTGCATAGTGCAGGCACAGAATGGTACGGAAATATCCAGCTGTTCTATATAAGCTGTAAGTGCCCCATTCCAAACCCCCCCCCCCCCCAGTCTCTACAGTGTGAGAACGTAGCAGACCACCTGGGCCATGTATGCCCCCCACACCCTCAGTATGCCAAGAATGTCTCCTCCCTTGTATTTGCTGAATGTGGCATGTCTCTCCTCCTTTCTTCATCTCTGATCTGTCCACTCAGCTCAGCCTTTCCTTATAATTTACAAACCCTCCCTGAGCCTTCTTTGGACAGCTTCTATCAGAGCCTCTTTAACCCATCAATTGCTGCAAAGCACAGCTGGGAATTTTGCACCTTGTATGTGTGTGAGTCGCAGCCATGTGCCTAGGGATGAATCACCTTACAAAACACCGACCATTGTTTAAAATCGTTTATAACAGAGCTATACAAACTTTTTAGTACGAGGGCGACATTGTATATTTTACAAATGTTCACAGGCTAAATACACGAGCCCCCCCTACCTTCATTACATCAGAATCAAAATTCCTCTTACACCAGATTTCCTCCTTACACCAGGGCTCCCATCAGATTCCCTCTTACACAAGGTTCCACATCAAAATCTCTCTTACACCAGAGTTCCTCCTTACACCAGGGTCCCCATCAAAATCCCTCTTACACCAGAGTTCCTCCTTACACCAGGGCCCCCATCAGATTCCCTCTTACACCAGAGTTTCTCCTTACACCGGGGCCCCCATTAGTTTCCCTCTTACACCAGGTTCTGAATCAAAATTCCTCTTACACCAGAGTTCCTCCTTACACCATAGCCCCCATCTGATTTCTCTTACACCAGGGTCCCCTTTAAAATCCATCTTACACCAGAGTTCCTCCTTACACCAGTGCCCCCATCAGATTCCCTTTTACACCAGGTTCCACATTAAAATCCCTCTTACACCATAGTTCCTCCTTACACCAGGGCCCCCATCGGATTCCTTCTTACACCAGGGCCCCCATCGGAAAACAAAAGCAGGGTTCCTCCTTACACCAAGTTCTCCATCAAAATCCCTCTTACACCAAAGTTCCTCCTTACACCAGGGCCCCCATTGGATTTCCTCTTACACCAGGGCCCCCAACAAAATCCCTCTTGTTTTTATATTTCTTTATTAAATTTTCCAGGTAAAAAATTATTTACAACACTCCAATCGCTGGAGAATTTTTTCATATACATTTTACACATATTACCTTTTATCCCTTTATTTTCCCCCCCTCCCTTCCTTATCCCTCCCCCCCCCGTCTCTTCTTATCATTCGACTCCTATTATTTCTCTGTATTCCCTTGTGTCCTTAAACTCTTGCCACTCATCCCAAATCTCCTCTTCATTCCCCTGTTCTTCCTCCTCCCAGGTCCTCAGCTGCTCCAACTTTCTTATTTTCTCTACTTTTAACAGCCATTCTTTCCTGGAGGGGGCCTCTTCTTTTTGCCAATTAAAGGGAATCAAGCTCTTAGCTGAGTTTAATAAGTGAGGGAGTAATGTTTTTTATATTGTTTCACTGACATATGGGTTCCATGAAACATGCATTTCCAAGGATCCAAGGGAATATCTATTTTAGTAATTTTACTTATTAATTCTATAACTTCACTCCAGAATACTTTAATTTTTGGGCACTCCCACCATATATGGGCTATAGTCCCTACCATCTGACATCCCCTCCAGCAAAGTCTTGAACTCTCTACCTGAATTCTTCCCATCTTATCAGGAGTGTTGTACCACCTTGTGATCAATTTATAGTTCATCTCCTCCGTGTTGGTGTCTATCGCGGATTTATGTACTAATTGAAGGCTCTTATCCCACTGTTTGTTGTTACTACACGGGCCGAGGTCTCTTTCCCATTTTTCTTTTAATGTTATTCCTCTCTCTTTTGTTATTGTTAATAGTATTTTATACACATTCGAAATATTGTTTATTATCTTATCTTTAAGACATAATTGCTCAAGAGGGCGGAGGTCGTTTTTATCTCTCAATGGCTGCGGTAGTGACAATGTGAAGTGCTTTAGTTGGATATACCTCCACTCATTTATCTTCCAGTTTTCTTTCCTTTGTTTCAGCTCCGCCAAGGTTATAATTTTCCCCTTCTCTACTATATCCCCTAATTGTGCTTCTCCTTCTTCTATCCATTTACCCAATTCCTTCTCTTCCCCTGGTGCAAAAAATTTTGTGCCCTGTAACGGGATCAGTGGTGAATTGTGTTTCCAATTTTCTTTTTTATGTATATTATCCCAAACCTTAATAGCATGTCTTGTGATTATATGCGTGTTAGTGTCCAGATTTCTAAACCTCTCAGGTATCCATATAACTTTTGCTAGGTGTGTACCACTCATCGTGCTTTCTATTACCACCCAATTTCTATCATTATTTTTTTTTGTCCATTCTATCACCCTTGTGAGTATTGCTGCAAAATAATAATTTTTAAAGTCGGGTAGGGCTAGTCCCCCTTGTCCCTTACCTTTACATAGTGTAGTGTACTTTACCCTTGGCTTTTTGTATTTCCAAATAAAGCAGGATATTAATCTTTTCAGTGTTTTAAAAAATACTTGAGGTAATGAAATCGGAATCATCTGGAATTTATATATAATTTTTGGCAGGATTATCATTTTTATCGTATTTATTCTCCCTATCCAGGAAAAAATTCTCGGAGATAATCTATTTAATTCTGATCTTACTTCATTCAGAAGTTCTAGAAAATTTGTTTTGTAGAGTTTTTCTGGAGTTGGGGTTAATTTTATCCCTAAGTATTTAATCTCATCTTTTCTCCAGTTAAACTGAAATTCTTTTTTTAACATCTCCTCTTCTTGTTTAGGGATATTAATATTTAATATTTCTGATTTTTTTTGATTAATTTTTAAATTGGATAGTTCTCCATATTGTTTCATTATTTTAATTATGTTGGGCAAAGTAATCCTCGGATTACTTATGTAGAGCAGGATATCATCTGCAAAGGCAGATACCTTATGCTCCACTTGTCCCACCTTTATGCCCCCGATGTCCACACTATTTCTAATAGTTGCCAGTAGTGATTCCAAAGATAAGACAAATAACATCGGAGACAAGGGACATCCTTGTCTTGTTCCATTGAGCATTTTAAACGAGTCTGACAAAGTTCCATTGACCTTTACCTTTGCAGTAGGTTGATTATACAAAGTTTTGATCCAGGCTAACATTCTAGGTTTTATTCCCAACTCCACTAGGGTGTTTATCATGAACTCCCAGTCTACCCTGTCAAATGCTTTTTCCGCATCTATTGACAGAAGTAGACTGGGAGCTCTGCTTTTTACCATATGGTCTATCAACAGTATAGTTTTTATCCCATTGTCCCGTCCCTGTCTCCCCGGGATGAATCCTACTTGATCATTGTGTATCCACTCCCCCATTAGGTTCTTCATTCTAGTGGCCAAAATTTTTGTGAATAATTTAGTATCAACATTAAGTAGGGAGATGGGTCTAAAACTAGAACATAGTACCGGGTCTTTTCCCTCTTTCCGTATAACTGTGATTGATGCTGACAGGGCCTCTCTACTCATCTCGTACTGAGTCCCTATTCCGTTTATATATTCTTTAAATCTTGGGATTAAAATGTCCTTAAATTTTTTATAATAACCTATGGTAAACCCATCCGGTCCTGGGCTTTTACCTAGACTCGTTTCTTTAATAGCTCTCTCTATTTCTTGTTCTGAGATTGGTCTTTCTAGGAATGTTAACTTTTCCTCATCTATCTTTGTCAATCCTGCGTCTACAAGGTATTTTTTGATTTTCTCCCTCCTTTCTGTTTCATTCCCCTGTATCTCACCTTTCTTTACTGCATACAGATTTGCGTAGTAGTTTTGGAATTCTTTGGCTATTCCTGTCGTTGTTTGAATTATTTCCCCATTTTTATTTTTAATTTTATCTACAAATTTTTTTCCTTTCTTCTTTTTCAGGATTTTTGCTAGGTTTTTCCCAACCTTATTACTTTCAATGTATTTTTCTTTTATGCATCTTTTCATTTCCTGCTTTATTTCCTGTTCTAGTAGATCTTTCAATTCTTCTCTCTTCACCTCAAGTAAATTATTTATTAATATATCTTGTGTATTTTTATGTTTTTGCTCTAATTGATGTACTTCTGTCATTAGCCTAATCTTATCTTTTATTCTTTCTTTTTTCCTTTGGGTCCCCTTTGAGATAAATATGCCCCTCATATAAGCCTTATGAGCTTCCCATACCATGTCTTTTGGTGCATCTTTTGTATCGTTTATTTGAAAATAGAATTCCAACTCTTTCACTATTTCTTTTTCCCACTTTTTATCTCCAAAAATCTCCTCATTTATTTTCCAAGCATCCATCCTAGGCCGCTCTTTCGCCATTTTTATTTTTACCATAATGGGGGTATGGTCCGACCAAGTCTTGACCCCAATCTCAGCCTCGCTTACCCTTTCGATCCACCTATGTTCGATTAGTATATAATCCAATCTTGAGTATGTTCCATGTACACTTGAGTAACATGTATAATCTCTATCTTTCGGATGGAGAATTCTCCAAATATCTGCCAGTTGATTTGTAAATAATTTTTCCTTTATTTTCTTTGCCTGTACTTTATTTATCCGTAGGGTTTTTGATGTGGTATCTACTTTAGGGTCGAGGCAGAGATTGAGGTCCCCTGCCAGTATGACTCCTCCTTTTTTAAACTCCATTAATTTTCCCAGTACTTTACCTAGGAAGTCTACTTGTCTCTCATTAGGGCTATATATATTTACTAGGGTCAAATCTTCATCTCCTATTTTTCCTCTTAGAAAGAGGTATCTTCCCTCTGGGTCTACCATTCTCGACTCGAGAGCAAATCCAAGGTCCCTAGAGATGCCAATGGCTACTCCCTTGGACTTCCTCCCGGGTGAGTCCGCGTAATACCAGGTAGGATGGCTCTTAGAATATAATCTAATATTAGTTGCATGAGATAAATGAGTCTCCTGTAAGAATGTCAGATCTGCCTTCAAATAACTAATTTCTTTTAAAATTTTTTTCCTTTTTTCTGGAGAGTTTAAACCTCGGACATTGTAAGATAATATGTTAACTATAACCATTGTTTCTTAATCTTCATTACTGTCTTTCTCTATCATCTCTTCAACTCTAAGGTGGCCATAAAAACTGTTCAACCAACACCAGGGATCCCTAAGAGATGGCATTAATCCCTCTGATTTTTCTTGTCTTTTGGGTTCTCTTAATTCTTGTATTTTCTTATAGGAGACGTTTTGATCTATTGACTTCTTTTTCCCTCTTTCTTCCCCTTTCCTCTTCCCACCCCTACCCTCTCCTCCCCCAACTATTCCCGGTCCCTCCATCAGGGTTGTCGATTCTCCTTCCTCCCTTTCCAATCGACTTGTGGCCGAGGTCGAGCTCTGCTAATGGTCACCGTTCCCTCCCATCTTCCCTACCGTAGGGTCTAATGGTGACGGCCCGCTGATCTCCATAGGGCCACCTGTTTTTTATTCTTACTTGCTCCTCCTCCCCTCCTCCCCTTCTTCCGCCAGCCCTCCCCCCCTCCCCCAATCCCCCCGGTCCCCCCAGTCCCTTTTCATCCTTTTGTTTTCATCTTTTTCTTCTGTTTCCACTGATTCAATTCTCCTTCATCAACTTCTTCCTCTGGGCACTCCTGGTCTGTCCAGCCTGGAATATCTATGAGTGGGATTTTTACTGCTTCACAAAAGTCTTTGGTTTCCTCTGGGTATCTAAGTAGTACTGTCCTCCCATCTCTTCTCACTCCTAAGCCTGCAGGGAAGTTCCAAAAGTATTGTATATCTTTTTTCTTTAATATTTCTACCATTGGTCTAAGAATGCGTTTTCTGTTAATTGTCTCTTTTGCCAGGTCTGGGAAAATCTGAATGTCCTCCCCGTCATATTTTAATTCCGGTCTACTTCTCATTTTCTCCCAGATCTGGGCCCTTGTCTCGTATTTATGGAATCTTGCAATCACATCTCTTGTTTTCTCTTTTGGTAGATTGGTTGGTTTACGCAACCTATGAATTCTCTCAAACTCAATTTTATCTGTGGTCGCCTTTCCCAGCAGAGGGTTAAATAACTTCTCCAGGGTTTCTTCTAATTTTTCTGTTGGCCCTTTCTCTGGTAATCCTCTTATTCTCAGATTTTTTCTACGATTTCTATTCTCCTGATCTTCGATTTTGTATAACATATTTCTCTGCTCCATTTTCATTTTTCTCATTTGTTCTTTTAGATTTTTTAGTTCTTTTCCTTGGGACTCCACCTTCTCTTCTATTTCTTCTACTCTGCCCAGAATATGCCCAAAGTCGACGTGTAAGGTAGCCATCTCGGCTTTGATGGATCTTTCAAGGCTGGCAAACATTTCCCGCATTTCTGATTTTGATGGTGGATAATCTTTTTCATTAAATTTCTCTTCTCTATTCATGTCTCCATCCTCTATTGTTATACTGCTTTCTCTTGACACTTGTAGGCTTTCTTCTCCACTTACTCCTATATGCTTTTGATTCTTAATTTTCTTGGTTCCCTCTGTATTTTGTTTGGGTCTAACAACCGGTTGATCCTCTTGCTGTGTGTTTTGATCTTTTCCCTCAGATGTCATGTATTTTTTAATTGTTCCTGGGCTTGCTGTAGTTTTTGGAGGTTTCCCTGCCACTTCCTTTGCCGGTTTACCTCTCATTGTGGATTCGGCTCTGGGGAATAAGCCCTCAGTATAACTTCCTCTTATGTCTCAGTATGAACTAAATATCATATATATCATTCAGTGATTCAGGTAAGAGAGGTCCCACACTTTTTGCACGACAGTCTCCCTAGTTCTTAAGCTATAGACTCACGCATGATAATATAGCTGTGCTACCAGGGGAAGCAGTTTGTTGAAATCAAACGTATGAAAACCCTGGTGGTTTCCCCTCTCACTCAAGCACTCAGACTCCCGCACATCTCTCAATGCGCGCAAGCAAGATCTGAGGGGCCTCCGCACTCACCCAAGTGAGTAGAGTCTCGCACTTTTTCCAGGGCCGTTCAACTGGCTCCTAAGCATACACTCGTAAATAAATACTGTAGCAGTGCTTTCTAAGAAAGCTAGTATTTGAGATTGGTCATATAGGAATTCTGGGGGGTTTCCCCTCTCATTCAAACAGGCAGAGTCCCGAACCTTTTCAACACAAACCCACCTTCTCTTAAGCCTTATACTCATAGATGACAATATGTCTTTGCTTTCAGAGAGGGCCGGTATATTATATCCAATGAAGGAGGATTCTAGGGGGTTTCCCCCCTCCCTAAGTAAGCAGAGTCCCACACATTTTTTCCAAACAGTCCCGACAATTCTTAAGCTATACACTCATGAAAGATAATCTAGCAGTACTTCCAAGGAGGGCTGATATTGAAATCCTGTGCAATAAGTCCTGGGGGGTTTCCCCTCTACCATAAGTAAGCAGTGTCCCGCACAATTTTCAGAACCATCCCCCTGAATCATTAAACTGTAAACTCATAGATGAAAATATACAGATGCTTTCACAAAGGTCTGGGAATGAGATCAGGTGTAGTGCAATTCTATAGGGGTTTCCCCTCATACTTTGGTAAACAGATTCCCGCACATTTTTTCTCAACAGTCTCGTTGACTCTTAGGCTATATACTCCTGGGTGATAATTTAACAGTGCTTCAAGGAAGGCTGATTTTAGGATCCAACGCAGGGGGGTTCTAGGGGATTTCCCCTCTCGCTTAAATAAGCATAGTCCCGCACTATTTTCAGATAAGTCCCTCTGTTCTATTAAACTGCATGCTCATAGATGATAATAAGACAGTGCTTTTTAAGAAGAGCTAATGTTGAGAAATAAACGTACAACCTCTCTGGGGGGTTTCCCTCGCACTCAAGCAAGCAGGGTCCCACACCACTTTTCCATCACAGTCACATTAGCTCTTAAGTTATATAAGTAAGCAGAGTCCCACACATTTTTTCCAAACAGTCCCGACAATTCTTAAGCTATACACTCATGAAAGATAATCCAGCAGTACTTTCAAGGAGGGCTGATATTGAGATCATGTGGAATAGAATCCTGGGGGGTTTCCCCTCTACCATAAGTAAGCAGCGTCCCGCACAATTTTCAGAACCATCCCTCTGACTCATTAACCTATAAACTCATAGATGAAAATATACTAATACTTTCACGAAGGACTAGGAATGAGATCAAATGTAGTGCAATTCTATAGGGGTTTCCCCTCATACTTTGGTAAACAGAGTCCCGCACATTTTTTCTCAACAGTCTCATTGACTCTTTAAGCTATATACTCCTGGGTGATAATTTAACAGTGCTTCAAGGAAGGTTGATTTTATGATCCAACGCAGGGGGGTTCTAGGGGATTTCCCCTCTCGCTTAAATAAGCATAGTCCCGCACTTTTTTCAGATTAGTCCCTCTGTTCTATTAAGCTACATACTCCTAGATGATAATAAGACAGTGCTTTTTAAGAAGAGCTGATGTTAAAAAATAAACGTACAACCTCTCTGGGGGTTTCTCTCGCACTCAAGCAAGCAGGGTCCCACACCATTTTTCCATCACAGTCACATTAGCTCTTAATTTATACACTCCAAAATGATGATAGTATTTTTAAGAAAGACTGTTTTGATATCGTTCATATGAAAATTCTGGGGGGTTTCCCCTCTCACCAGTCCCCTTCGGCTAATCTGTGGCGTCCCTTGTATAGTGGTATGGTGGGGATGATTACGATATCCAATGTTGCTGGGTCTCTCCAGACTGGATCCCTCCAGCACTGGCCCCTCGACGGTGTTCACTCCAATCAAACCTTCTCTCCTGATCCTGGACGCCGGCTCTCCCAGCTTCTCAGCAGCTCCTGCACTCGGCGGCCACCTCTCCAATACACAGCCGATTCCAGTCTCCCGGAGGGACCCAGGGTGCTCGTTCTCCCTCCTCCAAGCCTCAGGGGGGGTCGGCAACCAGGACCGGGTCGGGGCCTCCGGGTAGCGGGGTGGGTGGGGGGGCAGCGGGATCCAGCTAGGCAGGCATCGAGGCTAGGTGAGAGAGCATTCCCTCACATCTCTCTGGGCGGTGGCTCAGAGACTCAGCAGGCCGTCGGGATCAGCTCCATTAGCAGGCTCCTCCCTCCATCAGGGCTCAACAAAATCCCTCTTACACAAGAGTTCCTGCTTACACCAGGGTCCCCAACAAAATCCATCTTACACCAGAGTTCCTCCTTACACCAGTGCCCCCATCAGATTCCCTTTTACACCAGGTTCCACATTAAAATCCCTCTTACACCATAGTTTCTCCTTATACCAGGGCCCCCATCGGATTCCCTCTTACACTAGGGTCCCCATCAAAATCCCTCTTACGTCAGAGTTTCTGCTTACACCAGGGCCCCCATCAAATTCTCTCTTACACCAGGTTCCGAATCAAAATCACTCTTACACCATAGTTCCTTTTTACACCAGGGCCCCCATCAGATTCCCTCTTACACCAGGGCCCCCATCAGATTCCCTCTTATGCCAGGTTCCACATCAAAATCCCTCTTACACCAGAATTTCTCCTTACAACAGGGCCCCAATCAGATTCTCTCTTACACCAAGTTCCCCATGTAAATCCCTCTTGCATCAGAGTTCCTCCTTACACCAGGGCCCCCATCGGATTCCCTCTTACACCAGGGTCCCCATCAAAATCTCTCTTACACCAGAGTTCCTAGTTACACCAGTGCCCCCATCAGATTCCCTCTTACACCAGGTTCCACATTACAATCCCTCTTACACCATAGTTCCTTCTTACACCAGGGCCCCCATCGGATTCCTTCTTACACCAGGGCCCCCATCGGATTGCTTCTTACACCAGGGCCCCCATCGGATTGCTTCTTACACCAGGGCCCCCATCGGATTGCTTCTTACACCAGGGCCCCCATCGGATTGCTTCTTACACCAGGGCCCCCATCGGATTGCTTCTTACACCAGGGCCCCCATCGGATTCCTTCTTACACCAGGGTCCCCATCGGATTCCTTCTTACACCAGGGCCCCCATCAAAATCTCTCTTACACCAGAGTTCCTAGTTACACCAGTGCCCCCATCAGATTCCCTCTTACACCGGGGTCCCCATCAAAATCCCTCTTACACCAGAGTTCCTCCTTACACCAGGGCCCCCATCAGATTCCCTCTTACACCAAGTTCCCCATCAAAATCCCTCTTGCATCAGAGTTCCTCCTTACACCAGGGCCCCCATCAGATTCCCTCTTACACCAGGGTCCCCATCAAAATCTCTCTACCCCAGAGTTCCTCCTTACACCAGGGCCCCCATCAGATTCCCTCTTACACCAGGGTCCCCATCAAAATCTCTCTTACACCAGAGTTACTCCTTACACCAGTGCCCCCATCAGATTCCCTCTTACACCAGGGTCCCCATCAGATTCCCTCTTACACCAAGTTCCCCATCAAAATCCCTCTTGCATCAGAGTTCCTCCTTACACCAGGGCCCCCATCAGATTCCCTCTTACACCAGGGCCCCTATCAAAATCTCTCTACCCCAGAGTTCCTCCTTACACCAGGGCCCCCATTAGATTCCCTCTTTCGCCAGGTTCCCCATCAAAATCCCTCTTACACCAGAGTTTCTCCTTCCACCAGGGCCCCCATCGGATTCCCTCTTACACTAGGGTCCCCATCAAAATCCCTCGTACACCAGAGTTTCTCCTTACACCAAGGCCCCCATCAGATTCCCTCTTCCACCAGGTTCCGAATCAAAATCCCTCTTACACCAGAGTTTCTCCTTACACCAGGGCCCCCATCAAAATCTCTCTTACACCAGAGTTCCTGGTTACAGCAGTGCCCCCATCAGATCCCCTCTTACACCAGGTTCCACATCAAAATCCCTCTTACACCAGAGTTTCTCCTTACACCAGAGCCCCCATCAGATTCCCTCTTACACCAGGGTCTCCATCAAAAAAACCCTACATAGACTCTCCCCTTACATCAGGTTCTCCATCAGATGCCCCTTACATCAGGGTCTCCATCAGAGTCCTTCCCTACACCAGGGTCCCCATCAAAGTCCCCCTTACATCAGGGTCCCAATAAGAGTTCATCCTTACACCAGGCCCCCCATCGCATACCCCCTACATCAGGCACTCTATCAAAGCCCCCCTTACATAAGAGTCCCCCCTTACATCAGGGTCCCTATCAGCGTCTCCCTTACCACTGTAAGGCTTACAACAAGGCTGTAGCAAAAGGGAGAGAGGCAAAGTAGGTCTGGCCAGATAAAGTTTTATCCTCCTGTGAATGAGGGGACAAACACATAATTGGTTTCTAGGCTGCCAGGGCCATGGTCCTAGCAGCCATGGGGATGATGTGCAGCGGGTGGTCTGCTTGGTTAGATGTGTCCCCTGGCTGTACTAGTAATGGTGGATCTGAAACCAGAAGTGACAAAATAATTGTCGATTCTACATTTCTTTGTTTACATGTGAGATTGGGGCTATACCTCGCTGTCTCACAGCTCTCCATCCTGAATCTGGCAGTTGCGGTCCTGGGCTCCTGGCAAAAGAGGTAGGGCCCAGGAATCAGGGGGGCTGGTAGGGGGGGGGGGGGCATCACACCGCCTGCCCTGTGAATGTGAACAGTGACTATACAGCAGCCGCATCACCTTCACTTTAAAGCCGGAAGATGACTTAACAAGCTGATGACTGAATTAGTAATATTTCACTCTTTGGATGTTACTAGTAAAAAATAAATACATGCAAATAATCCCATAGTTTGTAGACGCTATACCTTTTGCACAAACCATTTAATATACGTTTATTGGAATTTTTTTTTTACCAAAAATATGTAGCAGAATACATATTGGTCTAAATTGATGAAGAAATTAGATTTTTAAAAATTCTTTTTTTTTTTGGATGTATAGCAGAAAGTAAAAAATATTGTTTATTTTTCAAACTTGTCAGTCTTTTCTTGTTAATAACACAAAAAAATAAAAACGGCAGATGTGATCAAATACCACCAAAATAAAGCTCTATTTGTTGGGAAAAAAAAGCACATGCTGTACATTTTATTTGGGTACAGCGTTGCATGACCGCGCAATTGTCACTTATAGTAATGCAGTCTGGCATCACAAAAAATGGCCTGGTCATGAAGGAGGGTGGGTAAATTTTCCGGTGGTCAAGTTTTTTGCTCCACCAAGAATGGACATTTCAGTTTTTGGTAGATGCAGGTGAGTGACACCACTTGGCAGGTTCTAATGTCCTCCTGCTAATCTGGTGGGGAGATCTGTTCTTCAGTTCCACCATCTGCACACCCACTATAGCCATTAGCAGGAGGTAATTCAACCTACCAGACTCTGCCTATCAGTGAAATGTCACTGACTCTACTGGAGGCTTCCCAGAACCATCGGATTCATAAGAGTGTGCTGTCAGTTGATTATCTCTGGTCATGCTCCCAACCCCCGCCATATGTTTACTCACTCAGAGGCGCTGGCAGGTGCCACCTGCTGTCTTGTTCTTTCCCTGGCATTGAGCCCACTTCTCATCACTGGATTCTTTATAGCTGACCTGCCGTATGAGCTAAACAGTGCAAGGAATGCTGGGAAAATCTTGAGAAAACACCCAGAATGGGAGTGTAAGGTGAAATACTTCTCAGGCTGACCACTGCTTGACAGAAGTATGGCTTATGTGTAAATATCATTTTTGAATTGCAACCTGTCCATAGAGTAGCCGATAAGCCCTTGGCATTGGCTCCTATTGACCCTTTAAGATGTTCTAAAACAGTGGTCCTCAACCCTGGCCTAAAGGGCCCACTAACAGGCCAGATTTGCAAGATAACTGAAATACATCCCAGGTGATATCATTTGCTGCTCAGTGATTGCAGTACTCTAGTCTGCATCTCCTCAAGGTAATACTTAAAATCTGGCCTGTTAGTGGGCCCTGAGGACCGGAGTTGAGGACCACTGTTCTAAAAGACAGGAGGCAAAGATGGGCTGAGTACTGTAATTGTCTGTCATAGCAGTCACGAAATCAGGAGCTTCTCCCACCGACTCCCGTAAACAGTGACCAGGAGCTGACAGTGACTGCCTAAGTGTGCAGCAAGCATGTGCCCAGCAAAGAACAGTGGAGCTGCACTTTTATGCATACAGCTGTTAAGGCCCATATGTGAGTCACACTGGCAGTAAGAGGTCAAAGTTTAACTCCTGCTGTGTTCTTGTACAGATGGACTGGTCTTGCTCCTCCTGCAATAGATGGGGTTAGCTAGAAAGCTGATTTCTATGCTAGGCAGCTGTTGAGGAATGTATATATATTTTTTTTTTATTCTTTTTATTGATTTCAAAAGATATTCTGTGCATACAAAATGTAGCGCTTTGCCCGTAGCCACCCCTACTGAAGAAGTCGATCGATGGATACGAGTGACGCAACGCGTATAGGGGGGAAGAGACTTTGGGGTATTTGAGACTTAGTGGCCAGCTCGAAGCTTCACAGTAATATGACACAATTGTAAGCCTGCACAGCTATATGTGCTTATGCCGTGTGTTTGTTACCTTTTTATTCTTAAATAAACAGTTTTAGAAGAGAGCACTAGATCTCCCCTCCTTTTTTCTAAGCTTATTTGGACCTGATGATGTTAGCCACATTATAAAGGTGATCTAAGTGGCACCCGCACGGTCTGGAGGAGCATCATTGGAAACGTTGGAGAGGTCCTTATGTGTATCCCCTCAGGGGAATAGCGCCTATGACCTTGTGGTAATACACAGGTCTTATCCTGAGGGGAGAGGCCACCCTTGCATGGTGGAGGGATCACGAGCACCTGAGCACTTTATGATTATTTTGCACAATTTGAATGTGAAGAAATCACAAATGAACTTTTGATTGCATTTATGGAATTTTTTTAATCATCTTTATTTATGCACATATTATCGCACTTATTTAGCACTATATTGCACTTTATTGGTGTGGTTGCCAATACATTGTTTGATATTTTGTATGCACCTTTTGCATAATTGCAGAAATTTATTGGATGCACTTTAACCTCGTTTACAATTGTATATGCACTTTATTGCATAATTTGCACAAAGTTTTTACTGAGTAGCGCTGTACCTTTTACCTTTATATCAATTACTAATGTATGCATGGTGATTAGCATATTCTGGTATAGCTGCTGCCTCTATATAGGTGTATATTCTGATTTTTATTATTATTTGATTGTTGCGCTGATTTATTCACTATTCTTTAGCTTCCCCCCGTAGAAGCCATAGGATGGGTCCTCTGTTCTTTGGCTTAACGATTTCCAAAACCCCAGCCCCTCTAACACACCAGATTGAGTATACAAACATACAACATCGCAGGAAATCACTGAAGGTATTACTTAGTACCTAGTATTAGCGCTATATCATAGAAAACAAGTACCAAACTAGTAGTTAACCTCCCTGGCGGTATGATTATGTCAGGAATTCTGTACCAAAAGCGGTACAATCTTTTTCATGGAAATTTGGCGTTATGTATTATAGGCCTACAATTCTTAGTAATTACTGACTTAAACCTGACCAAAACAAGACTCTAGTAGACATCCCAGATGTGATAAATTTGAAACACAAACGCGTGAATTATAATCGAATCAATAATATAATTTTATTATATAATATATATAATAAAATTATATTATTGATTAGATTATAATTCATGCATTATATAATATATATATATATATATAAATATATATATATAATAATATAAAATGTGTTATGTGTTTTGTGCAACATTTTTTTTTTTTTTTTTGAATTTCCCTCCCTAGTTCCGCTCCCATGCAGCATTGCTGCTGCAGGGAACGGAACTAGGAAGTCATCTGACCGACGGACGAGCGGCGGGGATCTGGGCTGGCGGTCACAGCAATGAGAGATCATCGCTGGATCGCCAGGAGAAGGTAAGAGACACCGCTGCACTCTCTGCACATCTACCCCGAGCGTGACTCGGGGATACCGATCCTAACCTAAAAAATCCACCCCGAGTCACGCTCGGGATTACCGCCAGGGAGGCTAAAGGCAAACTTAATTTATAGTCACCTAATATTTGGTGTTTGGTTGGTAACTAGGCAAGCATAAAATGGATTTGGAGATGTGCAGCCAAAGCTAGTTTGTCTGTAGTTCTTCTATGGATCACAGGAGTGCAATTAGTTTTGCACTCCTGTGACCCATTTTCAGAAGAGAGCAGTCTGAAGTCCGCTCTCTGTTGACGTCACCGAAGTCAGTCCAGGCACCGCGTCATCACGACAATGGACGTCGGGATCCGCCAGGTGCCTGGACCGAAACCCGGCTCAGCCTCTCAGCTAGCTTCTGAGAAGCAGAGCCAGCCACTCCGCCCCTCCACAGCCCAGCGCTCCAGTGAGTGAGGAGGAGGCAGAGCAGAGAGTTGGTGACTGACAGTCACCAGCTCTCTGCTCGGGGAGCTGTCAGAACTGAGCGATCTGCAGTGTTAAATCGCTCAGTTCTCAGTAAAGATGTGCCGGGGGACAGATGCAGCATCGGACCAACCTATGAAAGTATAATTGTGGAAAAACACCAAAAGCCATACTTCTCTTTTAAGAATGGTAATGCAATTTAGCGAATTAACAGTAGGGACTAGCCAGATCAGCATAAAGTGCACAAATACCAAACATCAAAATTTAAAACACATATAGACCAAGGAGCATTAATATAAAATAACCAGAATGAAAGGAACATGTGATTGATTGACTGATCAGAGGTGGTTAAAGTAGATGAAACTCGTGCATCCTTGTTGGGATAGATGACCTTATAGAGAGGAAGAGCCCTGTTAACCAACAATTTCCAGGCAGCTAATGATGGTGCTGAAGTCTTTTTCCAAGGCAGAATAATCCCCTTCTTTGCATGAAATAATAATAGGGTGAGAAGGGTGCAAATGGCATTTCTAAGAGCTAGAGAGTCTATCAAGCTCAGAAGATACACCTCAATGAAGGGGGTTATGGTGGTGGTGATAGAAGCCAGAACATCTTTCCAATATAACTGAATAGTTGGGCATTCCCAGAAAATATGAAGGAAATTGGCATGCACAGAAGAGCATAAGAGCAACGCCAGCAGCAAGATGATTGATTTCTATGAATCCTTGCAAGTCTAGCCGGAGTAAAGTCGTTTCTGTATAGGAATTTATAATGGATTAGATGGTTCCTGGCTGACAGCTATTGAGGAAGTAAATTAATTGAAGAGTTTTGTGTCCATAGTTCAGCTTTAAAGCCACCATTGGATACAGAAAGTCTTCCGACTTTTGAGAAAGTACAGATTGTAACAGGTCTTGGAAGCCCGTAACTGACAGGGCATTCGACTATCAGCAGTCCCTCGGTCACTTCAACAGCTGGAGTCTCACTCCATGAACCCTGCCCCGAGATTCCAGCATGCATGAGTTTGGCACCAGTACAATATGGCTTCCCAGAGGACCCCAGCATTCAGAGTACATTAAACAGGGCATGCAGATTACATCTAGGAATGTCTCTGTACATCTGTTACTTAGGCCTCCATGTAAATGTCACAGAATTGTGCAGATTTCAATTCTGCATTTCCCCCTCCCCCTTCCTCATATTTCCCTTTCCTAAGATGCAGTTGGGTGCCGCTCCATTCACCCAGAGCCTGACGCAGTGGCTGGACGCGGTTCCCAGGCCAGGCTGTGCAGCGGTTTTTAGTTTCACCTGTTTCATCAGTCAGATAAGCTCCCCCTGTGGAGTTGAAAAATGTGAAACGAAAGAGACTTCTACAGAAGGAGAGTGGATCATTCTTTGCTGTTAATTTGATTCTTCAGTGTTGGCATCGTACGGCTGAACAATTACACACCAGCGCTATTTCTATCTACTCATAACACCGCATAACATGAGTGTCCTTTTAGAAACTACAAAACCCTTTATGAAAACAGAGAACATTTAAGGTGTCAGCAGGAATATGCCGAGAAATCTGAATCTTCATGTGTGGGCCACTCTGCCTTCTCCGCATCACAGCTGGACTGATCTGAATATGGAAAAGCAAACATATTTTATGGGCACTCTTCCTGCTTTGCCCTTGTCTCAATCATGAAGGCAGCCACTGAGAATGTCAGGTAGTGGACAGAACATTGTTCTCCCTTTTCTGAATGTTCTGTGCTACAGGTTAACAGGTCCAGCAAAACTTTATTTAACTTGACAGGATGTCTGAGGATCCATTCAGGGCCGGGGCTTTCACTAGGCAAACTAGGCAGCCGCCTAGGGCGCATTGCCACCTAGGGCGCATTGCCACCTAGGGGCGCAGCCACGAGTCAGCACTCACTCTCCGTCATGAATGATCCTTGTGAGCTGAGGGGAGGGGCGGCAGTGGGGGGGGGGAGTAGGGACAGAGGAAGATGCCAGGTGTCTGGGGCAGTGGCAGAACTACCAGGCCCTGGCTTTCCACCATTGTTGGGGGAGCCCCAAGGGGCAGCAAAGAGCCCACTGGAGTGCTACCTGCATGATGATCCTCTTCGTCTGGAGCTGAGTGGCCTAAACCATGGGCGGGAAGTCACTCTCTACACTGATCTGGTGGGCAGCCGTTTATTTCCCTGGGTTAGTATTAAGCAGGGAGTGGAGGAGAGCTGAACCTGAGCCGGAGCTCAGCACTGGAGGGCGGCACCTTTACTGGAGCAGAAGCGACAAGGCACCGGAATAGTCTGAGGATGTTGGTGATGAAGGAGGTGCAGAGCTCTCTGGCTGCTGCTTCTCCCTCCACCAGGAGTCAGTTGGAGCTGTGGTGAGCACTGTGGTCCAGGAGAGAAGCATCCTGTGAGAAGGAATAAGCAGGATGACGGTGAAAGAGGGCAGAGTGCAGGTCACTCTCTTCATACTGCCCAGTGAGTGTCCCCAGAACAGGGGATCAGGGTCCCTGGGTGTGACTTGGAGGATCCCTGGTGTGAAAGAAAATTGGGGTCACCAGGTGTGAAATGGGGGAGAGGGGTCACAAGTGTTACAGGGGTTCGTGGTCGTCAGGTGTGCCATGAGGAATTTGGATCCCTGGGTGTGCCATGGGGGATTGAGGTCCCCAGGTGTGACATGGAGGAACATCAGGGTCCCCAGGTGTGACATGGAAAAACATCAGGGTCTCCGGGTATGACATGGAGGAACATCAGGGACCCCTGATGTGACATAGAGGAACATTGGGATCACTGGGTATGACAGCATCACATGGAGGAACACGGGGTCCCTGGGTATGACATGGAGGAACATCAGGGTCAGTGGGTATGACAGCAGTATATGGAGGAATATTGTGGTCGCAGGATGTGACCTGGAAAAACATCTGGGTGTGACATAGGGGGACATCAGGGTCCCCAGGTGGGACATGGAGGAATATGGGGGTCACTGGGTATGACAGCATTACATGGAGGAACCTTTAGATCAGGGTCACTGGATATGACATAGAGCAGTTTTTAACCCCTCCCCGTTTTTTTTTTCGTTTTTTTTTTTGGGGGGGGGGGCAAGTAGCTGATCTTGCCTAGGGTGTAAGACAGTCTAGCACCGGCCCTGGATCCATCCAACGCATTTCAGAGGCTTACAGTACCCCCCTTCATTAGGGCTGGTAGTTATTTGAATATACCGGACAGCGAAAAGTATAAAATAAAATTTAGAGAGAACACAGGATGCCAGTCTGACAGGCTCTGTTCTCTCTACTCTTCTGCCATCGCACAAGCTCTGATGAAGGGGGAGTTGTGAGCCCCCAAAGCGGGTTGGATAAATCCTCAGATCTGTCCTCAAGATAAGTAAACTTTTGCTGGACATGATGCAAAACTGTGGTGCTCTTACCCTTTTTTTATACTGTTTTTATTACTCCAGGGACCCCTACAGAAACCCCAAGCCCTGATGATTGCAGAGTTGTGAGCCCCCAAAGAGCATTGGATAAATCCTCAGACCTGTCCTCAAGATAAGTAAACTTTTGCTGGACATGATCCAAACCTGTGATGCTTTTACCCTTTCTATACTATTTTTGTTACTCCAGGGGTCCCTAGGGAAATCCCCTGCTTTGATAAAAGGGTGATTGTGATCCCCCAAAGTGCATTTGAAAATCCTCAGACCTGTCCTCAAGATAAGTAAACGTTTGGTGGACATGATACAAACCTGTGGTGCTTTTACCCTTTTATATACTATTTTTTTTTTTTTTACTCCAGGGGCCCCTAGAAAAACCCCAGCTGACCGAGAACTGCTTGCAAGAAATTTATACCTAACCAACTTCTCACCTACCAGCAGGGCAGCCATCAGAAATTTGTGGGCCCCTTACGCAGCTCAGGGCCTGGGCCCCTCCAGGCCTGACCACCAACATTCCGCAGGGCCTGCCTTCTGGCGGTCCCACCAAATCCGCCCACTGGCCATCCCACCGAGTCCTTCAGTGCACCCACTTCTATTTTAACACTCTTACAACTTAATACGTGAAAATGAATCCAATCCAGCAAAGAGACATCCCCATGTATTTAGCAAAGAGACATCTCAATCCAGTAAAGAGACAGCCTAATATATTCAGCAAAGAGACATCCCAAACCAGCAAAAAGACAGCCTCATATTTTCAGCAAAGAGACAGTGCGATCCAGCAAAGAGACATCCCTTCAGCTTCATCGGCTTACTCTACAGCCGCCCTGCTTTAACAATTGCTAGTTACTACAGCAGCAATAACTCAGTCTCGTTGGTTGAGGCCTGGGCAGCCGGGCCCCTCGGAACACCTGGGCCCCCTACATGTGTATGGGCTGCCCCCCCCCCCCCCCCCCGATGGTTGCCCTGCCTACCAGTAACCCCAGTGCTCCACCTACACATTTTTGGTAGATCATTTTGGGAAAATTCACGTGCTTTATAAGGAAATAATTGAAGTTCCTCAAAAAAGATCTATCGTAATTTCTATTTTACAGTTCTGTTCTCTATGCCAGTGGTCCTCAACTCCGGTCCTCAGGGCCCACTAACAGGCCAGATTTTAAGTATTACCTTGGGGAGGAGCAGACTAGAGTACTGCAATCACTGAGCAGCAAATAATATCACCTGGCATGAATTTCAGTTATCTTGCAAACCTGGCCTGTTGGTGGGCCCTGAGGACCAGGGTTGAGGACCACTGCTCTATGGGACAAAGTACATGGGATACTTTGTCCCATGTTGTTTGGTGCTTTCTAACCCTAGTTATGAGGTCTGACCTGCCCTCCTGCCCTCCTGCCATGGCCGATCTGACTACAGCTATGAAAAAAAAGGCCTGGATGTCGATGTAAGACAACAGTGGTGGATGATCACAGGATCCTCTCTATAGTAAAGAAAAGCCCATTCACAACATCCAGACAAGTGAAGGAAGCTCTCCAGGAGGTGGGCGTATCATTGTCAAAGTCTACAATCAAGAGAAGACTTCACGAGCGCAAATACAGAAGGTTCACCACAAGGTGCAAACCATTCATAAGCCTGAAGAATAGAAAAGCCAGATTAGACTTTGCCAAAAAACATCTAAGAAAGTCAGACTAGGTCTGGAAAAGCATTCTTTGGATGGATGAAACTAAGAATAATCTGTACCAAAATGATGGAAAGAAAAAAATGTGGAGAAGGCTTGGAACAGCTCATGATCCAAAGCACACAACTTCATCTGTAAAACATGGTGGAGGCAGTGTGATGGCATTCGGCAGGCATGGCTTCCAGTGGCACTGGGTCCTTGGTGTTTATTGATGATGAGACAGAAGACGGAAGCAGCCAGATGAATTCTCCAGTGTTTAGAGATATACGGTCAACCCAGATTCAGCCAAATGCAGCAAAGTTGATTGGATGGCGCTTCACAGTACAGATGGACAATAATACAAAACCCAGGAGCTTTTGAAGGAAAAGAAGTGGAATATCCTGTAATGGCCGAGTAAATCACTTGATCTCAACCCAATAGAGCATGCTGGACCAATCACAGCCCGGACATCAGGAAAGTGGGGAGTGTCGGGGCGCATTGCTCTGCGCCCCGATGACCCCCAGAAGAGCGCCAATCGGCGCCTCTGCCAGCCGAAGGTGGGGTCAAAACCCATACCCACCTCTAGGTCCGGCGCCCCTAGTGGGCTAAAAATAGACAATGTTTTTTTTAATCTTTTTTTTTTTTCCCTTTTTCTTTTTTTGGGGGGGGGGTGGCGCCCCTGCGCCCCCTATCGACAGGCCGCCACTGCATGCATTTCACTTACTGAAGGCAAAACTAAAAGCCCCACAAACAAAGAACAACTGAAGACAGCTGCAGTTAGAGCCTGGCAAAGCATCAGAAAGGAGGAAACCCAGTCTTTGGTAATGTCCATGGTTTCCAGACCTCAGGCAGTCATCGCCAGTAAAGGATTGTTAACGAAATTTTAAAAATGGAACATTTTATTAATGATTATATTAATTTATCCAATTACATTTGAGCCCCTGAAAATGGGGGGGCTGTGTACAAAATGGTTGCAGTTCCCTAAAATGTATACTTGATATTTATGTTCAACCCCTTGAATTAAAGCTGAAAGTCTGTACTTCATTTGGATTGCTTCCTTTCAATTTCATTCTGGGGGCATAGAGAGCCAAAAATTGTGCCTGTGTCCAAATATATATGGACCTAACTGTATATTGCAAGCATTTTGTCAGACTTTATTGCAAAAACTGATCTGCTTTTGTTCAGGTCATTTTAGTGCTGTCATGTTTCAGAATGAGTCCTAGCTTTTACTACAATCAATTGTTGCAATAAATATTCTGGAACTTTACCAATCACGACACATCCTGCAAGGTAAACCAGTGAACTGTTCTTGGGATGCCATTGTCTATGCGACTGCAGTGCCTGCCAGTAATTTGACCTCAAGCTCTGTGCAGATTTCTGGAATAGCTATGAAGTCAGTTAAAGGAAAGAAAGCTAATTGTTACATAGTTACATATAGTTACATAGTAGTTGAGGTCGAATAAAGACAAAAGTCCATCCAGTTCAACCTGTGTAGGTGTGCGTCTGGACGTATTCATTTCCCATACCCCTGAATGTTTTGATCTGGGAGATGTATGTCCAAGAGTCTTTTAAAAGTAGCCATGCTCCCTGCAGTTACCACCATTTGTGGAAGAGAGTTCCACAATCTTATTGACCTCACTGTAAAAAAAAACCCCTGCGTAGCCTGTATGGCCTTGTGTCCTCTTGCACTCCTTGCGACTGAATAGTTTTATTTCTATGGTGAGATCACCGTTGAGGCATTTGTAAATCTCTATCATGTCCCCTCTCAAGCGTCTCTTCTCCAGGGAGAATAAATCAAGTGCTTGTAAGCGCTCCCTATAATTTAGGTCCTCCAATCCCCTAATTATTTATTATTATTATAATACAGGATTTATATAGTGCCAACAGTTTGCGCAGAACTTTACAATGTGGGGGAAGACAATACAGTTACAATACAATTCAATACAGGAGGAATCAGAGGGCCCTGCTTGTTAGAGCTTACAATTTAGAAAATGAGCTTAGTTGCCCTTCTTTGGACTCTCTTCAGTTCCAGCACATCCTTTCTGAGTATTGGTGACCAGAACTGGACAGAATACTCCAGATGTGGCTGGACCAGAGTTTTATAAAGTGGTAGGATTATAGCTTTATTTTTGGAATACATCCCCTTCCTTATGAATGCCAATATTCTGCCGGCTTTGGCAGCTGCAGCTTGACATTGCATGCTATTGCTAAGTCTATCTTCCACTAAGACTCCCATATCTTTCTCCATTTTTGATTCCCCCAGAGGTTCCCCCCCCCAACACGTATTTTGCGTTTGTTTTTAGTCCCCAAGTGCAATACCTTACACTTCTTCACGTTAAACCTCATTTGCCACGTGGTTGCCCACTTTGTTATTTTATTCAGGTCATTCTGTAAGATTTCTGCATCATGATGTGAAGTTATTGTCCTGCTTAATTTTGTGTCATCTGCAAAACTGAGATTGAGCTAATGAACCGTCCTCCATGCTATTTATGAATAAATTTAATAAATTTGATTGTAATATAATGTATTTAGCTTTAAGATGCCAGTCTGCCTAAAAGTGATGTTTTAGTTCTAGGTAGAGTCTGATAGGGTGAGTCATCCGCTGGCTTTGTATACCTCTCCAATGATGTTTCCCAATCACAGTTCCTGGTTCTGCTTCCATCCTAATAACCCCATTAACAAAAACAGGATTGCGATAACTGACCAAGCTGACCAGTAATGACCTGATAGGCCGGATGCAGGATTAGTTCCTAGTATTTGTTTATATGAAAAGACTGTGTTGTACAAATGTAACAATTTACAGATTTGTGACCCTTAATCTCTCCGCTGCGAAATGCGGGACGTATTATCTGTTTGTGTTTACCGCGGAGGTCCTGCACTTGTGTTTATGCTTTTCCACAAACACCAGATGACTGGCAAACATGCAACGCTCGCAAAGAATCGCCACCAAAAGCTTTTTCCTGCGTCCCCAGGCTGCTGTGAATTCCCGGTGTTTTCCGCAGAATGTGGCCCTTAGAGATTTGTGACCTCCTGTCATATCGCACATGTAAACATGGGATTAGGAACCGCATGCTGGAGCAAGCCTTAAAGGGAAATGTCCCCGGGGGCATCATTTTTAGAAGAAATATTGTTCAAAATGTGAAAAGCATTTGTCATCGTCTATTTTACCCTTACTATAAAAGGCATTATAGTAGGGTTCCTCCGGATACCAAATGCAATGAAGCTATTGAAATAATTATTCCCACAGATTCTAGGAGGCTGTATTCACAATAATAAACTTTAATGGAAATTCACATACCGGAAAAATAGTGGATCTTACCTTTCTTTCCAATGTAAAACCCCCTTCTCTCTCCTCCCTCTTTCTTTATTTTCCTCTCATTTTGTCCTCTCTCTCGCTTTTCCTTTTTTTCACTCTTTTTTTCATCTTCTCTCTCTCTCTTCTCTGCTAAAAGTTTTTTAACTTTTTACCTCTCCCCTCTTTTTTTTCTCCTCCTCTCTTCTCTCTTTCTTGTGTAGCACCCTCCTAGGTGCTAGGTAGGTAAAGCCTAGTGTCTCCATCTGCTTATCAGGGGAGCCTGATTAATAGTTATGCCTGTTGCATGTGTCCAGGGTGTGATTCATCTGGGCTGAGGGAGTGTCCCCACTGTATCCAACAGGGGAGCCTGTTGGACAGTGGAGGAAACCCAGCCAGTGACACACAGGCTTTTGTAACTATCCCAGTGGGTTGGCACAAACAGTGGTGCATCCTGGAATATGTTATAACGGCCAAGGGCACATGTGACAGGGTGTCTTTGGGTGGGAAGCCAGGTCCCAGAAGGAGGGTGACATTTGTTTCTCCTGCTGCTGTGGAAGGTGGTCACAGGCGGTCGGCTTGTGAGTCAGGAGTGTGGAGCTGAGCCAGAAGGTCCAGGAAAGCTGACTAGTGGAGTTGGTGGCAGAGCAACCTTGGGAAAAACAGTGTCCGTGAGTACCGGGAAGCTTGCCAGGGGTCTGCCCAGGAAAGGGACTGCTCCAGTGGAGAGTCAGTGGATGGGTGTCGGCACACACAGCAAGTGAGAAAGGGGTTGCCAAGTTAAAACCCTGAAGAGTAATTCAAGCAGGAACACATTATCTATCTTCACTTCAGTGGCAAGGTGAAGCAGTGGCCTTGCCACATACTACAGCTAGTTTCCTTGTGATTGTGCATAGTTCATATTTGGAGTATCCCACTCATCCCTTCTCCCATCCTACTTCAAATTAACAAAAACACAAAAACCAACATCCCCTGGATTGTTTATTGACTGAGCCAAGGACTTTCAAATGCTATTTGTTTGCTATCAGTTGCTAAGGGTAACCCAGGGGAATCCAAAAAGTGTAATTCTCAGCAGTCTTCTAGGGGGCAGTGTTACACTTGCTTCTTTCTCTCCTTATGTTTTTCTCTTTTGTCTTCTTAGCTTTCTTTCCCTTCCCTCTTTCTTTTCTCCCTTCTCTTCTTTCTCTGTCTTCTTTTTCTCACTCTCTTTTTTGCTCTTTTCTTTCATCTCTCTAGCTTTTCGTCTCATATTTTTTCTTTTTTTTTACCTTCTCATTTTTTTCCTCTTCTTTCTCCCCTCTCTCTTCTCCTCCTTACATCTCTCTTTCTCTCCTCTTCTCTTCTGTTTGTTCTCTTCTTTGCATCTCTCGTAAACAAGGCAGAGCGCCATTCTGTGACAGGTGAAGACAGAGATATTGTGTTTCTGTTAAGCAGTAACATGTATCTCTGTTTTCTCACAGTACAGCACCTCCCCCACACAGTTAGAAAGCACCCCATAGGGACACATTTAACCCTTTGATTGCCCCTGATGTTAACCCCTTCCCTGCTGTCAGTGTCATTAGTACAGTGACTGTATTGGTGTCACTGGTCCCCAAAAGAAGTGTCACGTGTTCGATTTGTCTGCCGCAATGTTGCAGTCCCACTATAAGTCACTGATCGCCGCCATTACTAGTAACAATTCCATAAAATATCCCATAGTTTGTAGACCCTATAACTTTTGTGCAAACCAATCAATATACGCTTTTTGAGATTCTTTTTTTTTTTTTACCAAAAATATGAAGCAGATACAAATTGGCCTAAATTGATGAAGAAATTTGATTTTATTACATTTTTTTATTGGATATGTTTTATAGCAGAAAGTAAAATATATATATATACACAGTACAGACCAAAAGTTTAATTCAAAGAGTTTTCTTTATTTTCATGACTATGAAAATTGTAGAGTCACACTTCAAGAGGTGAGGTAGTCACCTGAAATGGTCTTCCAACAGTCTTGAAGGAGTTCCCAGAGATGCTTAGCA
Organism: Pelophylax lessonae; assembly: GCF_965119305.1. Classification (NCBI taxonomy): domain Eukaryota; kingdom Metazoa; phylum Chordata; class Amphibia; order Anura; family Ranidae; genus Pelophylax; species Pelophylax lessonae. Next base: position 200,547,437 of record NC_138778.1, on the reverse strand, counting down.
CTTGTTGGCCCTTTTGCCTTCACTCTGCGGTCCAGCTCACCCCAAACCATCTCGATTGGGTTCAGGTCCGGTGACTGTGGAGGCCAGGTCATCTGGCGCAGCACCCCATCACTCTCCTTCTTAGTCAAATAGCCCTTACACAGCCTGGAGGTGTGTTTGGGGTCATTGTCCTGTTGAAAAATAAATGATGGTCCAACTAAACACAAACTGGATGGAATAGCATGCCGCTGCAAGATGCTGTGGTAGCCATGCTGGTTCAGTATGCCTTCAATTTTGAATAAATCCCCAACAGTGTCACCAGCAAAGCACCCCCACACCATCACACCTCCTCCTCCATGCTTCACGGTGGGAACCAGCCATGTAGAGTCCATCCGTTCACCTTTTCTGCGTCGCACAAAGACACGGTGGTTGGAACCAAAGATCTCAAATTTGGAATCATCAGACCAAAGCACAGATTTCCACTGGTCTAATGTCCATTCCTTGTGTTCTTTAGCCCAAACAAGTCTCTTCTGCTGGTTGTCTTTCTTTAGCAGTGGTTTCCTAGCAGATATTCTACCATGAAGGCCGGATTCACACAGTCTCCTCTTTAAAGGCCCGTACACACGTACCGATCGTCGGCATACAAACGTCGGCGGACGAAAGATCTGCCGATTGTACGCTTGTTAGTATGGTGCCTCCGACAGCCGTCAGCGCACATTCTGCGGACAAGAATCTGTCTTGCAAACATTAAAATTTCTGTATGCCGACACCAGAGCGGCCGATTGTTCGCCAGTCAGTACAGAATTCGGCCGACAGACCGCAGATTTGGAAGACTAGGCATGCTCAGAAAAGAAAAAACACAGGGAAAGTTAACCATCACATGACATCACTTCTGCAGTCGGCTGTAGTCGGCGGACAAAATTCTTGTGCTGTCTTTGCACTTTTCAACAGACACCGACAGCCTGGGGACAAAAGACGGACAATCGTCGGCTGACGATCGGTACGTGTGTACGGGGCTTAACAGTTGTTCTAGAGATGTGTCTGCTGCTAGAACTCCGTGTGCCATTGACCTGGTCTCTAATCTGAGCTGCGGTTAACCTGCGATTTCTGAGGCTGGTGACTCGGATGAACTTATCCTCCGCAGCAGAGGTGACTCTTGGTCTTCCTTTCCTGGGGCGGTCCGCATGTGAGCCAGTTTCTTTGTAGCGCTTGATGGTTTTTGTCACTGCACTTGGGGACACTTTCAAAGTTTTCCCAATATTTCGGACTGACTGACCTTAATTTCTTAACTACTTAAGCCCCGGAGGATTTTCCTGCTAAACGACCAGGGGGTATTTTGCGATTCGGCACTGCGTGACTTTAACAGACAATTGCGCGGTCGTGCGACGCTGTATCTAAACAAATTTGGCGTCCTTTTTTTCCCACAAACAGAGCTTTCTTTTGGTGGTATTTGATCACCCGTGCGATTTTTACTTTTTGCGCTATAAACAAAAAAAGAGCGTACATTTTGCAAAAATAACAATATTTTTCACATTTTTTTATATGAAATTCCCCCCAAAAAAAATGTAAAAATCAAAATTTTTTAAAATTTTCGGCCAATTTGTTTTCTGCTACCTATGTTTGGTAAAAAAAAATCACAAAAAGCGTATTTTGATTGGTTTGCGCAAAAGTTATTGCGTTTACTAACAAAGGGAAAGATTTCTGTCATTTTTGGTGTTTTTTTTTTAAACGTGTAATGGCGGCGATCTGCGATTTTTTTTTTTTTTTTTTTTTTTTTTTTTTTTTTTGCGGTACTGCGACATTGCGGCGGACAGATCGGACCCTTGACTGACATTTTTGACACTTTTGGGGTTACCAGTGACATTTCTACAGTAATCAGTGCTATACATATGCACTGTTACTGTAAAAATACACTGGTAGTGAAGGGGTTAACTTTATTTGGGAGGGAGGGGCTGTGTGTGTCCCTAGGGGCGTGCTTTCTACTGTGATTGGCTGTGGCTTGAGCTGTAAGGACACTGATCAACGGATCTACATACTAGATCCGAGTGATCAGTGTCTTTACAGCGAGGAGAATGACAGGTGGCTTGTTTACATCGGGTCCGCTGGTCACACGCGGTTAAAGTAATGATGGCCACTCGGTTTCCTGTACTGCTTTTTTCTTGCCATAATACAAATTCTAACAGTCTATTCAGTAGGACTATCAGCTGTGTATCCACCTGACTAATGCACAACACAACTGATGGTCCCAACCCCATTTATAAGGCAAGAAATCACACTTATTATACCTGACAGGGCACACCTGTGAAGTGAAAACCATTTCAGGTGACTACCTCTTGAAGTGTCTCTACAATTTTCATAGTCATGAAAATAAAGAAAACTCTTTGAATAAGAAGGTGTCCAAACTTTTGGTCTGTACTATATATATATATATATATATATATATATGTGTTTTTTTTTTTAGTTTTTATTTTTCAAAATTGTCAGACTTTTTAGTTTATAGCGTGAAAAATAAAAAACACTGCAGAAGTGATCAAATACAACCAAAAGAAAGCTCTATTGGTGGGGGAAAAAAGGACATCCACTTAATTTGGGTACAGCGTCGCTTGACCACGCAATTGTCAGTTAAAGTAGCACAGTGCCGCATCGCAAAAAATTACCTGGTCATGAAGGGTGTAAAACCTTCTGGGGCTGAAGTGGTTAATGCTCTTTTTTCATCATTTTGATACTCTTTACATGTATTATTTACATTATTTTATTTGGTAACCAGCAGGGTTATGCATGCAGGTATTCCTTGTATTTATTTTACTGTAATTCCCCATTTAATTGTATTATATGCTTATTCCAATAGTTCTTTTATAAACTAAGCACCGCTTTGAAGACTTACACTATTCTGCTATGAGCCTCTGAATATTTTGTATTCTGATAGAATAGTGAACCATTTACAAATACCTGAGTGTAACTGACAGTGCCCAGTCTATGCCTCCTGGAACGGCAATCTAATGATGTCACTGCTGCGGCATGCCAGTAACCGCGGCAGTGCCAGGCCGGCAGCTGTTCCCCCAGCTGGTAGGGCCTATTCTGTAACATGAGCTGGGAGTGAGATTATCAGCAACTGTGTTTAGCCGCTCACTTTCTGATTTATAGTGGGCACTTCAGTTCATTTGCTAGTCATTTCATCTATTATTATGAGCATTCCCCTCCGCACACAAACAGGATCCAAATGGGTCATATTGCAGCCAGAATTGTGACCCTTTAAAGGCCAACTCCTCTCTAAACTGGTATCATAATTTAGAAAGGTAAATGGAAAAAGTAAATAAAACAAAAGCAAAAAAGGATATATTAAAAAAAAGATATCAATATGTATAAAAAATTTAACATTTTTTTTATAAACATATTTTAAGACACCTTAAATGAGGAACCATTGATAGGGACATGTTTTAAGACAATAACATCACATAAAGTACCAAAATGGCACAAATATGCAGGTTGAGCCCAAATGCATAAAGGATAATATTAAAATTGGTGGACAGAGACACGACGCGTTTCAATATAAAGTCGTCTTCTGGGGGTAGAGATGTCCACTTATCGGAAATATCTAAAACAAATATACAAAAAATAATGACTTTATATACATATAGACAATATGACCCAACAATGAAACAGGGTGACACCCCAAATAATATTACTTACAAATCAAACAGATAAATGTCTATACACATGAAGAAAAAGAATCTCAACTGTGTGTCAGAGACTCACAAAGGGCCATGAATCCCACGGATAATTCCCAAAGTCCCAAAGGACCACACAAGGGATAATTGAGCAGAAGGCAAAAGGATTCCTAAAAATATGAATGCAAAAAACATAAATGAGAAAAAAAAAATGCAGAGAGTAAAAATGTGTTTAGGCATGGCTAAACAATCTATAGGTACCTTCAAAGATTTAAAAGAAGAATTCTTAAATGAGGTCCCAAGTATTTCCAAAAGAAGGACCACAAACTGTAAATCATTTAAGTAAAACTATATAATAAGGGGAAAAAAAATGAAAACAGCCCATACCTGCAAATGATCAGTATTACAGAGAACGGATGTGAATCTTCACATGGTGAATGAAACAGTTGTCCTCAGATCCTACATATATGGCTAGATTTGAGGAGCACATGGGGTGGAAATGGCCAATCATAGAGTCAAAATGATAAAACACACCTGCAAATAGGGTTTCCCAATAGCTGCATGGAGACATCAGGTCTCAGTGTATCCCCCGCCGACATCTCCTTGTCCTGGCACAGGATCGCGCCAAACGCCATGTCCGAACCAACTCCCCTTTTGGTCCCATTGTGGATTTTCTATCACTTTTCCAGGGATAGATACCCCTCCTCATAAGTTCTGTTTTTGGAACTTAGCTGCCTCTATATCATAATTTAGGTTGAGCAATGGTGGTTTGAATAATCCTCTGGCTTCTAAAGTTTGGGTAATTTCATTTTTTTTTTTTGTTTTCTGCTCCCATGACCATGACTATAATGCTGGCCATAGACTAGCCAAAAAATCGTTCGAAAATCTGTCATTTGGTCCGTTTGTTCATTTTTCATCCAGCTAATGGCCACAAATAGAAAATTGGTTTTCAGAGCTGAAAAATCGAAGGAGCAGTTTGGAAAATCCTGCCGAATTAATGATACATTGAAAGGTTTCTCACCTGAACTGATTGCACTAGACCAGCCCTTCTTAACCTTTTCAATGTGCAGGAACCCTTGAAATAATTTTCAGGTCTCTCGGGGAACCCCTTCATATATATTTACAACTCATGATACCTTAGTGTGATAGTCAGTGGGATGAATGCTCCTTACACTTGTAGACATTGAGAAGAATCACCTTCTTTCAGATAGCTGAAAAGATCAATGGTGTCAGGGGGATGCAGAAATTGCTCATTGTTTAAGGAACCCCTAGCAACCTCTGGAGGAAACCTAGGGTGCCACGGAACCCTGGTTGAGAACCACCGCACTAGACAAATGTGACAAAATGAACGAAAAACTGATAAATTTATGTCCATTGAACAATTTATCTATCAATATTCGGTCATTACATGATGGTACGATCGTCTGCTTTCACAGCTGAAGGTTTGTTTTTCAAAAATGAGTTTGAACGATTTTTCATATAGTGTATGGCCAGCATTATTGAGCAGAAGCAATCTTTTTGGTTACAGCCCAAAATTGAAGAATTAGTTTGGTGTGGAGTAGACCTTTAATCTAGGAGAAGACATTTGTTTGTTGTACAAGCCGTTGCAGACTGACAGTTACACACTGGGGATGGATCCTGGACACATCCGTTATTTCATTTAACCGGTTGCTGGCAGTATATGTACTTGCGGCGGTCAGCCCCGGCCAGGCAAAGTGACGAATGGGTACGTCACTAGCCTGTAAGCCAATAGGGGGCGAGCGCACGCCGCCGGAGGCGCGCTCCCGCCCCGGCTTGTTCACGGACACCTCCGTGCGTGTGACCGGCAGACCCGATGTCCGCCGGTCACTCGCGATCATCCGCTGTGAAGGATGAAAGGCAGGTGGCTAATGTAAACAAAGCCGCCTGTCATTCTTCCCTGTGTAACAGCACAGATCATAAGGTCCTGCTATGTAGGACCGTTGATCTGTGCTGTTACATGTAAAGCCACATCCCTGCACAGTTAGAAACACGCCCCTAGGGACACACTTAACCCCTCCTTCCCCAATAAAGTTAACCCCTTCCCTGCCAGTGTCATTTTTACAGTAACAGTGCATATGTATAGCACTGATTACTGTAGAAATGTCACTGGTACCCCCAAAAGTGTCAAAATCGTCAGTCAAGGGTCCGATCTGTCCGCCGCAATGTTGCAGTCCCGCAAAAAAAAATTGCAGATCGCCGCCATTACTCGTTAAAAAAAAAACAATAAAAATTACAAAAAATCTTTCCCTTAGTTAGTAAACGCAATAACGTTTGCGCAAACCAATCAAAATACGCTTATTATGATTTTTTTTTTTTACCAAACATATGTAGCAGAAAACAAATTGGCCAAAAATGTTAAATTTTGTTTTTTACATTTTTTTGGGGGGAATTTCATATAAAAAAATGTGAAAAATATTGTTATTTTTTCAAAATTGTCGCTCTTTTTTTGTTTATAGCGCATGATCAAAAAATCGCACAGGTGATCAAAAACCACCAAAAGAAAGCTCTGTTTGTGGGAAAATTCGTTTAGGTACAGCGTCGCACAACCGCACAATTGTCTAATTGCAAAATAGGGCCTGGTCAGGAAGGGGGTAAAATCTTCCAGGGCTTAAGTGGTTAATTGTGTTGTGTTTTTTTTTTTTTCTCAGCACACGCTTTGAAGAAAATATGGGAGCTGCCAGGAGATCACTTGAACTGACCCGACGCTGTGAGAATAGGTAACTATATGCATCTTCCTTCTACAGCAGGGGACTCAATTTCACCGCGGGCCGCATTAGCATTATGGGTGCCCTTAAAGCGGAGTTCCGGCCTCAAAATCGAAAAAAATCAATTTTGGGCCATCCGCTTGCTGAGGGCTACCTGAAAAAGAAATGGATGCTCCCAATTTTTTTTTTTTTGGTCACTTACCTTGATATTGAAGAAAATATACTCACCTTCCTTCCACTTCCTCCCTCTGCGGCCGCTGACCGCGCCATCTCTTCCGGTTTGTGCTGACTCCTGGGAGCTGAACGTCATCACTCCCAGGAGTCAATGCGCCTGCACCGACCCTGCTCGTCACTTCAGGTGCAGGCGCGGCATTCCTTGCTAAACAGCTTCTGGGCATGCCCAGAAGCTGTGCAGGGATGTCGCGGTTGCACCGGAAATGACGAGCGGGGTCGGTGCAGTGCATTGTGGGACTCCGACGTCACTGAAGAGGCCACAGAAGAGGACGCGCTGGCTTCAGCTGCCCACACCTGAGATGGCAGCGCTGGAGAAGAAATTTTCAAGGTAAGTATTTCTTCTTACCTGTAAGTGCGACCCGGGACAGTTCAGAGGCTATCAATTGTGGAATGCACTAGCCCTGACTGTCCCGGGGGTATTTTTATCTAAATTTGACCCCTGAGGCCGGAACTCCGCTTTAAAGAGCCAGTTGTATCTGCAAGACCATATAAATGTATCTACTCTTGATCATATTAAATAATTGCCTCTGCATTTGATTATTACTGGTTTTTAGTGATACCTCAGGACTTTTGTTGGCACATGTGTTCTACAGGGTAGATAGAATAGGAGTTAGAAGGGGGTGGAAGCAGATTTAAGAGTAGATGGCTATAGCCTGGAATTCCACTTTGGTTCCTTGAGTTGGCCTCTAATCGTGTTATGTACTGTATATACTTGGGTTCCTTTTTTTTTTGTCATTTTTCTGAAAGGGTTCTACTCTTAAGCTGGGTACACTACAGGACAATTGGATGAACGATCATCCAGTTTTTGACCGAGAACCACACAAATGCACGAAGATTCTAGAACCACAAAGACATTATTTGCCTTTACATAGGTGCGTTGTAGTGTGGATTTTGAAGTGATGTAATATACGTGTGACCCTTTCGTTTGAGCTACCATCAGTTCTGTAATACAAGGACCTGCCTGATTGGATATCATTTGATTGTTTAGATCAGGGATCCTCAAACTACGGCCCTCCAGCTGTTGCGGAACTACACATCCCATGAGGCATTGTAAAACTCTGACATTCACAGACATGACTAAGCATGATGGGAATTGTAGTTCCTGAACATAGTTTGAAGACCCCCTGGTTTAGATATTTTATTATATTACATAATTTAGTAAATATAAGGGAGATTGTACAGAGTTTGTACAATCAGATTGTATAGTATATGGCCAGCTTGAGCAATCTCACCACTTTGAACTTATATGTCTGCCAAAGTACTCATTGTCCTAGGAGATTCTTCATCTCTTTGAACTGGCCGCAGATTTCTTGTTTTCTTGTTGGTGTTTTTTACGTGTCCTCAAACCTAACTGACTACATTCTACCTTCTTTCTCTAGCATTGCACGACTGGCCTGTGTCAGTAAGTGTGGTTGCACCTGACAGTTAGAGGAACAATGCCCTTAGGACCTAATGCCAAACTGAGAAATTCCCAGAAAGCTCCAGAGAGTGCGGCCGGCGTGCAACACGCCTTCGTGAGTAGAAGGGAGAATCCAGAATATTCTAGGAAAGGCATTCTGGAAATCATAGGAGGCACTATAAAAAGCAGGAGTCAAGTCCGGCCATAAAGTGGAGAAAGGTTGGAAGCCCTGTCAGGTTTTTACTGCTATCGGAGAGACTTCTTATCAATCAATATGCCGATGAGAGGAAATTGCACAGACGGGAATAGAAGGAAAATACCCAATATCAGCAAAGACAGAAGGAAACAGAGGATGAATGGCAGAAGAAAAGAAAAACAAGTGCTCTGTAGCACTGCCCCTGTAAGGACTGCCAGACTTCACTTTACGGGTCCCCCTGAGTTACCAGCATACAATAATTGCATTTTTAATATAGTTATTACTTTTATATGTATGGTTCTTAATTTCTCCTTCCTTGGCTCGCTTCAATAATCAGTCCATGGGGGATTTGGTTGTTGTTTTTTTTTTTTTTTTTTAAATGGGGATAGGAGAAGGGAATAGTGGGATACTCCAATTTGAACTATAGACAATGCTTAAGGACTCCTCTCTTTCGATACAGCCAGTCTGTTGATTCACCCTGCCCCACAAATGGAGCTTTCTTTTGGTGGTATTTTATCGCCTCTGCGTTTTTTTGGGGGTTTTTTTGCGCTATAAAGAAAAAAAAAAGCGACAATTTTTGAAATAAAAAAAAAAAAACAAACAATATTTTTTAACTTTTTGCTATAAAACATATACGATAAAATTGAAAGAAATCGCATTCCTTCATCAATGTAGGTCAATATGTATTCTGCTACATATTTTTGGTTAAAAAAATATCCCAATAAGTGTATACTGATTGATTTGCACATAAGTTATAGGGGTTCATTTACTAAAACTGGAGAGTGCAAATCCAAGCTCTGCATAGAAACCAATTGGCTTCCAGGTTTTAGTGTCAAAGCTTAATTGAACAAGCTGAAGTTGGAAGCTGATTGGCTACCATGCACAGCTGTTTCAGTAATTGCACTCTCCAGTTTTAGTAATTTAACCCCATAGTGTCTACAAACTTTGGGATATTTTTATTTATTTATGTACTAGTAATGACGGCAATCAGCGACTTATAGCAGGGCCGCAATGTTGCTTCGGACAAATCGGACACTAGCTGACACTTTTGACACTTATTGGGGACCAGTGACACTAATACTGTGATCAGCGCTAAAAAATATGTCACTTCACTAATGACCCTGGCTGTGAAGGGGCTAGCAAAAGGGTTAACTGTGTGCCTAGCTGGTGTTTTCTTACTGTGGGGGAGGCACTTGTACTAGGGGTAGGCATGGATCCATGTCATTGCTTTGCAGGAACACAGGATCCATACCTTCTGTACTGACAGAACAGCGATCTGCCTTGTTTACATAGGCAGACCGCCGTTCTCTCTCTGTAACGAAGGATCAGCGGGTGACGGTGGACATTGAGTCGGTGGTACCCGCCGATCAGCTCCCACTCAGTGGTAGTGGGCCGCTGGCGCCGCAAATGCGTGCCCCAGACCCATAAGTGTCTGATCACGTGCTAGGTACATGACCTGGCGCAGCTGTGCCACTTTGCCACCATATATCTAAGTTTAAGATCGGCAAGTGACCTGTTTTCAATGCATTAAAAAGCATGTCATAGGAGTTTTGAGGCACTGACAATGACATCTATGGGTCCCCCCAACCTATTAAAACACACAAAATTGAACACGTCACATTTTTAAACATCTTTATTATGGGGAACCATGACACATGCATATTAACACAGACATCCCAATTCTCCCTTGCAGGAGTCTCCCGCCTTTGGCCGGCGGCTCATGGACACCCGCATATGCCATGCAATCTCCCGGCTGCTGCGGAAGACTTAGGATGTCTGTCTCAGTGTCAGAGCCGCTGCTTTCTGTATAGTTGCGGCTCTGTCACAGGCGGAGTGATATGAAATGTACTTCACCTGTGACAGGAGCCATACAGGAAGCAGCAACTCTGCTCTCTACTGCAGCCACTTACTTCCTGCAGCAGTACCCGCCAGCATGATTACCAGCATACCCTCCAGCAGTGCCAGCAGTATTCAACAGCATTACCTGCCAGCATTACCCACCAGCAGTACCCACCAGCATTAGCCACCAGCAGTACCCACCAGCAGTAACTGCCAGCACTACCCACCAGCATTACCCGCCAGCATTACCCGCCAGCAGCAACCGCCAGCATTACCCGCCAGCATTACCCGCCAGCAGTACCCACCAGCAGTTCCCACCAGCAGTAACCGCCAGCATTACCCACCAGCAGTAACCGCCAGCATTACCCGCCAGCATTACCCGCCAGCATTACCCGCCAGCATTACCCACCAGCAGTACCCACCAGCAGTTCCCACCAGCAGTAACCGCCAGCAGTCTGCAAAATAAGTAGAGAAGGTATGTGTATTAGCATGTGTAAATTGTTGCAATATGTTTTTTAATAACTAGTTGTGTTTTGTCATACTACGTCATGTCCTTGTTCATACATGTATGAATAAGGACATGACATTTTCTGGCTGCCTAAGTCATATGTGCCAGGAGTGCAACTATCCCCCAGCACATAAACTGTAAATATCCCAGCATGTGCAGTGTTTCTGACTCCTACCACCATCACCACTTCAAATTACTGGTTAGAGTGTTCCTTTAATATTTGATCACCCTCTAGTCTCTAGTGTTAAATTAGTGCGAGGGGGGGGGGGGTCGTTGAGTGAAATGAGTTTGCCACCTCCCTGAAATTAGTTTTTGCAGGTTGGGGTGCCTGTTAACATACTGCAATATGTGCATTAGAATGCAGCAGTGTGAATGGACCTGTAATGTGTTTAAAGGTTTTAGCCATGTCCCCCCTTCCCCTTTATAAGTAGAGCAGAAGAAGGCAAAAACACGTCATCTTCTTACCCCTGCTTCAGATTTTCTCTCTCCTTGTCTGGTGAAAAAGTTTTCCCCGTTACAGTAAGTGATGGCAAATTCTTCCCCATATTATCCAAACTATATACACTTTACATGTTTTCTTTTAATATCTGCCATGTCCTCCGTGAACTGTTCCTTCTTCATTGTTAAAGCAGGAAGAAGAAGTGTTAGGTTTCTCCCTTCCTGTCCTCCACCCAAGATCTTCATTCCTAATCACCAATGCTGCCGCTGGCTCTGATTGACTCATCAGAACTTGGATAAGCGGATCGTCACAGTTGTGGGCTTCCTGATCTACACAGTTGTGGACTTCTTGATCTGCACAGTTCTGGGCTTCCTGATCTGCACAGTGCTGGGCTTCCTGATCTACACAGTGCTGGCCTTCCTGATCTGCACAGTGCTGGGCTTCCTGATCTACACAGTGCTGGCCTTCCTGATCTACACAGTTCTGGGCTTCCCGATCTGCACAGTGCTGGGCTTCCCGATCTGCACAGTGCTGGGCTTCCCGATCTACACAGCGCTGGGCTTCCCGATCTACACAGTGCTGGGCTTCCTGATCTACACAGTGCTGGGCTTCCTGATCTGCACAGTGCTGGGCTTCCTGATCTGCACAGTGCTGGGCTTCCTGATCTGCACAGTGCTGGGCTTCCTGATCTGCACAGTGCCGGGCTTCCTGATCTGCACAGTGCTGGGCTTCCTGATCTGCGCAGTGCTGGGCTTCCTGATCTGCGCAGTGCTGGGCTTCCTGATCTGCGCAGTGCTGGGCTTCCTGATCTGCACAGTGCCGGGCTTCCTGATCTGCACAGTGCCGGGCTTCCTGATCTGCACAGTGCCGGGCTTCCTGGTCTACACAGTGCTGGGCTTCCTGGTCTACACCGTTCTGGCTTCCTGGTCTACACCGTTCTGGGCTTCCTGATCTACACAGTGCTGGGCTTCCTGATCTGCACATTGCTGGGCTTCCTGATCTGCACAGTTCTGGGCTTCCTGATCTGCACATTGCTGGGCTTCCTGATCTGCACAGTTCTGGGCTTCCTGATCTGCACAGTGCTGGGCTTCCTGATCTGCACAGTGCTGGGCTTCCTGATCTGCACAGTGCCGGGCTTCCTGATCTGCACAGTGCTGGGCTTCCTGATCTGCACAGTTCTGGGCTTCCTGATCTGCACATTGCTGGGCTTCCTGATCTGCACAGTTCTGGGCTTCCTGATCTGCACAGTGCTGGGCTTCCTGATCTGCACAGTGCTGGGCTTCCTGATCTGCACAGTGCCGGGCTTCCTGATCTGCACAGTGCTGGGCTTCCTGATCTGCGCAGTGCTGGGCTTCCTGATCTGCGCAGTGCTGGGCTTCCTGATCTGCGCAGTGCTGGGCTTCCTGATCTGCACAGTGCCGGGCTTCCTGATCTGCACAGTGCCGGGCTTCCTGATCTGCACAGTGCCGGGCTTCCTGGTCTACACAGTGCCGGGCTTCCTGGTCTACACCGTTCTGGCTTCCTGGTCTACACCGTTCTGGGCTTCCTGATCTACACAGTGCTGGGCTTCCTGATCTGCACATTGCTGGGCTTCCTGATCTGCACAGTTCTGGGCTTCCTGATCTGCACATTGCTGGGCTTCCTGATCTGCACAGTTCTGGGCTTCCTGATCTGCACAGTGCTGGGCTTCCTGATCTACACATTGCTGGGCTTCCTGACCCAGGGTGTGCAAGAGCATCATTATAGAACAATAAATTCGATTTTCAGAGCCTTTCTGGTGACAACTGGAGAGGGACACATGCAGATGTTGCCCATAGTCCAGCAAAGATTGAAGGGGTTACTGGATGGAAAATGTCACATTAATATTGTTGACAAATAGACTGCAATAAGCTGGTTGTAGACAACGGTCAGTCATGCATACATGCATCCCACCATCTCATGATGTCTGCAGGGACAGCTCCTCCCTAAACAGGAATGCTCTGCTCCCATGGAGGGGGGCAGGTAAGGCGTGTCATGGTAGGAAAGGCTGGGTTGGGAGACCCATCTAAAGGACACAGGTTCCTATGGTGTATGACAGGAGGTCATTTCAGGATGAGTGCTCGCTCATGTTAACCTGCAATCTCTAGCAGTCTCCTGTCACAAGGTAGCAATGTCTAGCAGTCTCCTGCCACAAGGCAGCAATCTCTAGCAGTCTTCTGTCACAAGGTAGCAATTTCTAGCAGTCTCCTGTCACAAGGTAGCAATCTCTAGCAGTCTCCTGTCACAAGGTAGCAATCTCTAGCAGTCTCCTGTCACAAGGTAGCAATCTCTAGCAGTCTCCTGTCACAAGGTAGCAATCTCTAGCAGTCTCCTGTCACAAGGTAGCAATCTCTAGCAGTCTCCTGTCACAAGGTAGCAATCTCTAGCAGTCTCCTGTCACAAGGTAGAAATCTCTAGCAGTCTCCTGTCACAAGGTAGCAATTTCTAGCAGTCTCCTGTCACAAGGTAGCAATCTCTAGCAGTCTCCTGTCACAAGGTAGCAATCTCTAGCAGTCTCCTGTCACAAGGTAGCAATCTCTAGCAGTCTCCTGTCACAAGGTAGCAATCTCTAGCAGTCTCCTGTCACAAGGTAGCATTCTCTAGCAGTCTCCTGTCACAAGGTAGCAATCTCTAGCAGTCTCCTGTCACAAGGTAGCAATCTCTAGCAGTCTCCTGTCACAAGGTAGCAATCTCTAGCAGTCTCCTGTCACAAGGTAGCAATCTCTAGCAGTCTCCTGTCACACGGTAGCAATCTCTAGTAGTCTCCTGTCACAGGGTAGCAATCTCTAGCAGTCTCCTGTCACAGGGTAGCAATCTCTAGCAGTCTCCTGTCACAGGGTAGCAATCTCTAGCAGTCTCCTGTCACAAGGTAGCAATCTCTAGCAGTCTCCTGTCACAAGGTAGCAATCTCTAGCAGTCTCCTGTCACAAGGTAGAAATCTCTAGCAGTCTCCTGTCACAAGGTAGAAATCTCTAGCAGTCTCCTGTCACACGGTAGCAATCTCTAGTAGTCTCCTGTCACAAGGTAGCAATCTCTAGCAGTCTCCTGTCACAGGGTAGCAATCTCTAGCAGTCTCCTGTCACAAGGTAGCAATCTCTAGCAGTCTCCTGTCACAAGGTAGCAATCTCTAGCAGTCTCCTGTCACAAGGTAGAAATCTCTAGCAGTCTCCTGTCACAAGGTAGCAATCTCTAGCAGTCTCCTGTCACAAGGTAGCAATCTCTAGCAGTCTCCTGTCATAGGGTAGCAATCTCTAGCAGTCTCCTGTCACAGGGTAGCAATCTCTAGCAGTCTCCTGTCACAAGGTAGCAATCTCTAGCAGTCTCCTGTCACAAGGTAGCAATCTCTAGCAGTCTCCTGTCACAAGGTAGCAATCTCTAGCAGTCTCCTGTCACAAGGTAGAAATCTCTAGCAGTCTCCTGTCACAAGGTAGCAATTTCTAGCAGTCTCCTGTCACAAGGTAGCAATCTCTAGCAGTCTCCTGTCACAAGGTAGCAATCTCTAGCAGTCTCCTGTCACAAGGTAGCAATCTCTAGCAGTCTCCTGTCACAAGGTAGCAATCTCTAGCAGTCTCCTGTCACAGGGTAGCAATCTCTAGCAGTCTCCTGTCACAGGGTAGCAATCTCTAGCAGTCTCCTGTCACAGTCTCCTGTCACAAGGTAGAAATCTCTAGCAGTCTCCTGTCACAAGGTAGCAATCTCTAGCAGTCTCCTGTCACAAGGTAGCAATCTCTAGTAGTCTCCTGTCATAAGGTAGCAATCTCTAGCAGTCTCCTGTCACAGGGTAGCAATCTCTAGCAGTCTCCTGTCACAAGGTAGCAATCTCTAGCTGTCTCCTGTCACAAGGTAGCAATCTCTAGCAGTCTCCTGTCACAAGGTAGCAATCTCTAGCAGTCTCCTGTCACAGGGTAGCAATCTCTAGCTGTCTCCTGTCACAAGGTAGCAATCTCTAGCTGTCTCCTGTCACAAGGTAGCAATCTCTAGCAGTCTCCTGTCACAGGGTAGCAATCTCTAGCAGTCTCCTGTCACAGGGTAGCAATCTCTAGTAGTCTCCTGTCATAAGGTAGCAATCTCTAGCAGTCTCCTGTCACAAGGTAGCAATCTCTAGCAGTCTACATACAGTCAATATACAGAATATATGAAAAGAGGTTGTTGCACAATATCAGCATTCTTTTGGAGCTTTTATTTAATCATCTTCTTTACTAAGGCATGTAAACAATAGTATTAGTCCCCATTCACACTAGCGCGACTTGTCAGGCGACTTGGTCGTCTGACAAGTCGCGGTGGGTCGCCTGCCATTGATTAGCACAGGACCCGTTCTAATAGGAGCGACACAAGTCGCTCCGACTTAGAAAAAGGGTCCTGTACTACTTTGGGGCGACCTGGAGGCGACCTGCATTGACTTCAATGATATGAAGTCCATGCATGTCGCGCCAAGGTCGCGGTGCACGCTGTGCACCACGACTTCACAGGTTGCCCCAGCAAGTAGCGTCGCCCCTATGTGAACGGGGTCTTAGCCAGCTTCTGGAAAAAAAATATATTTCTGAGTCCAGGTTGACGCTGCGAATCAGTGCCGTTTCCCGCATCGCACCAGAATTGAACAGTGGTTCACACTGAGATCGGCGAACCGCTGCGGGTGTCAATGTAAAGTTACCCCCAGATTGGTTTGCGGATCGCAGTGCAAACTGTGAACTGGTGCAGGAATCGGATCATATAGGTCTGCGCACCTATGCGAACCAAAAAAGGGTCTTGCACCATTTTGGTGCGAATGCGATGCGATTTCAGCCATACAAATTGCATCGCACAGACATTGCATGTGATCTGCACAGCATTGTGGTGCGAATCACTTGCCTCGCACTAGTGTGAACCGCCACTGAGCCTCTGACTGGTGCCAAATAATTAGATTCCTCAGTGTATGGCTACTTTAAATTGGAACTAAACCCTCCCCTCCTTTACAAACAAGGAAGCTGCATCTGTTTGATCTGTGCAGACCTTTCAACAAGCTTTGTTGAAGCTTTTGCACAAGGCACGTTAAAAAAAAAAAAAAAACGACAGTAGAGTTAGCTGTACAAAGCTGTAGCTGTAGAAGGAGTTTTTGCAGCGTTTTTGCAGTAGTGTTTTTAAGCATAAGCTTTTATTAGAGTTAGAGCATTTTTACAGTTGAAAAACGCCTCTTAAAACCCACTAGTTTTGGGTTTTTCTCCAGCCAAAAAAACGCCACTGCCAAAAAACTGCTGATAACAGCCTATGTGTGCAGGGAAACATAGGATAACATGCTGGGGAGTTTATTGGCTGTAGAAAAAAAATGCCTGATGCCAAAAACAGCCGCCGTAAAAACGTCCAGTGGGCATGAGGCCTAAAGTACCATACAGCTCTTAGTTTGTAAATGTTGAACACAGAACCTAATGGGAGTGCTGATTGCCACTTTAAAGTGGTTGTAAAAAGCTCAACGTGTTTTTTTTTTTTTTTTTTTTTTTTTTTTATGAAGGTAAAAAACCTTCTTCGTGCGGCAGCCCCCCCCCCCCCCCCCCCCTTAAAACTTACTTGAGTCGGATCCTGATCCAGGGATGTGCACAAGAGCTTCAGCTCTCCCGGTTCTCTCCCTTCTCATTGGCCCCCTCTACTGTCAATTACAGCCAGTAAGCCAATGAGGAGAGGCAAGGCTGTCTTACCGAATGTGCACGCTGGGCAGTTGCCCGGGGGCCCCACCTGTCCAGCGACCCAGCCCCAGCCAAGCATTAGTCCCGACTCCCATGTGCATCCTGCCGCAGAACTTAGCAGGTGGCAAGTACCTGTCAGTCCTGCGCTGCTGTCAGGCCACTTGGGTCATGGAGGGAGAGCCCACAACTGCAGGAATGCCTGTCAGCCTCCGAGGAAACAGGCACACACAGGACAGTCGAATCTGACTCCTGTCTGTGTGTTTGTTCACTGGACCCAGCCGCCAAACTTGGAAGCTGTCATTAGCCTGGCATTGCTGTATCAATAAATATCGCCTTATCGATAATTTGCATTTTTATTCTCGTGGGTGATTTTGTAGGCAGGTCCTCAGTGCACTGCATTGCCCGGGGGCCTATAAAGCTCTTAAGATGACAATGAGGAGAGGGCGGGACTGAGCCGCACTCCATGTATGAATGGACACACAAAGCAGTGGCTCAGGAGCGAGCCTGCTCGAGTGCCCCCATAGCAAGGCACTAGGCAAGAGGGAGGGGTCAGGAGCGCCGACGGGGGACCCAAGAAGGGAAGGATTAGGGCTGCTCTGTGCAAAACCACTGCACAGAGCAAGTAAGCAAAACATGTTTGTTTTTAAACAAGAAAACTTATCACTTTAAGCTGCTAGAAGGCTTCCAACAAACTTCAAGAAATGTTGAAGCCTGCTAGCAGCTTGTTTAAAGTGGCAATCAGCACTCCTATTAGGATCTGTGTACAACATTTACAAATTGGAGCGGAATGGTACTTCAAAGCCTGTCTGTTCACACTGCTCTTATACAAGCTGAACCCCGTATGGCCTGACATACACAGTGTTTTCTACTATGTGTCCCTCTCTAACAGCTCATGTTAGCCGACTTGTTAAAAGTGTTAATGGTAGTGTAACTCAGCAGTCCTGTCTCTTGTCAGATGGCATCAGTGACATGGATTACAGGTAGGGTTGTGGGCACAAACTCTGGGTTAGGGGTGCCATAGGGTTGTGGGTAGGTGGTTTTGAAAAACAAACCCTGCATAGGTGTCTAGCCCCATAGTAAGCTAGAACAGTGTGATGTTTTCAGCTATAGGGTATGGCAATGCTGATCGCAGCGGAGCACCTCTTAATCATGCTAGCAGCGGCATCAGCTGACCAACCCTGGGAGAAATGCCAGGCCAGTTGCTTTTTTCTATGATCGGGTTGACTGGTCAAAGTGAGGATGAAGTCGCTTGAGATAAAATTCAGGGGTGATCTTTGATAGTCACATGATGCATGCATGGTTGAACTACTACCTTATTTGGCTAGCTTAAGGCCTCATTCACACGGGATTTAACTCACAGCTGAAGCAAGGATCTAGCGTATTTCTGGGACTGGAGTCACAGGTGGATGCAGACGCTCAGCCAGTACAAAGCAGTGACAGGCTGACAGCGGCTGCAGCTATCCTTGGAAGATAAAATGTATTCACACGTGGGAGTCCAGGGGCAATCATCTAACCCAGGTAATTGCTTCATGTGAGTTTACATCTAAACACTCAAACAGAGGACAATTCATCACCAAAAACTATGCATTTGTTTAAAACCACATAAACATGGAATAGTGCCTACCTTGGCACTCCGGAACATAAGCTCAGTCATCAGTAGGGGCCACACATCACTATGGTATCCTTCTCCTAAGTGATTGTACCATCTCCTGTGCGGAAGAACAGAAAATTCTTGGACTGACCAACGCATTTCATCATCAATGGCTGTGGGACAGCCTCAAAATTACATCAGCAGGTGACAGCTTCCTGGCTAGCTCGCACACATGGGTTCACATCCTAGTCCAGATATGCCAGAGCTAATCACTTGTTGCAAAAAAGCTTTGTGGGCTCCAATGCAAAAAAAAATAAAATTGCACCTTTTTTGTCGCAATCTTTTCAATTAAAGCACATTCATTAAATAAGCATGTTTCCAAAAATATAAACATTTTTATTAAACCCAAAAGCAAATAATTATTATATTGCAGCTTACCAATGCTTAGATGTGATGGCTGCATCAGATTTCTTTTTTAGACTTGCTTTCCCTTATTATAATCTGATTGGGATCTTGCCAGCAAATACGTTGTTTCTCTTTCGTTCATTGATGGACACAGCTCCTGATCTTCTTAACCATTGGGTTATACTGCCCCCCACAGGAGTAGGACACTAAGCAGAAAATAAGTCTGGCTACGCCTATGGGCAGTCCCAGGGAGTATACTCCCTCTCTCTGCTATAGGTACTTTTTATAGGTTTTTTCTGCCTGGTCAGGAGTTAGGACCTAGTTCCTTGCTGGGATCTTTGGTCTTGGCAATTTTTTTCTTTTTAGATAGAAATTTTTCTCCTGTTTTTTTTCCTGTGAGATCTGCAATCAACTGTCAGACTGGGCAACGGGCTGGATAATCTAAATCCAGTGGTCACCCCAGTCTAGCCAGCAAGTTCAGCTTGGCGGTAGGTCTGGCCTGTGAGTTAAGCGCCTCGTAAGGTTGCATACGATCGGGCCTCTGCCCAAGTCGCAGCATTTCTCCTGGCCGACAGCCCCCCATTTCGATGGTGAGGGGTTCTGTCTGGAGCAGTGCCTGTCTTGTTCCTGGTATGCTAAGTAGCTGTCCCCCCTCTTTCCCTGGAGGGTTTTGGGGTGGACATGGGCCCCTCCTTGGGATGATCGGACCCCCAGGTTCCCCTCCTTCCCATCTGTCCCCCCCTTCATCTGTCCCCCCCATCCTATCCCCCCTCCACTTATGCGGGGGCTGTTTGGGTGGTCCGGTCCACCTCCTGGGGTGGGAGCAGGGCGCTATGCTAGCGATGGGGGCGCGGCCTGCAACCGGATGATCGGCTGTGCGGAGGGGGGTTGTACCTGGTGGGGGCTCCTGCCAGGGTCCCCCATCCTGCTTGGGTCTGTCATTGAGGCCTAGGGATCCCTTCTTGGTCCATGGGAGCCTCGTGGTGCCGTGTGGGGGCGCCAATTTGCCATTTAGCTGTAGCCTTGTTTGTGTATTCCAGCAGCCATTTTGCGGTTGTTGACATTGAAAATAGCAGCGGCCATGTCTGTGGAGCCTTGTAGTGGTGTTGTTGTCCCTTTGCAGTGTTTTCCACGTTTTTTGGGGTCCCCCTTGTGAATCATGGAGTTCACACTAATCACCTGATCCCCTCTCTGAGGCTGCGGGCCCTCCGGGTCCCAAACATCCATCGATGCACTGAAGGCGGTCCTGGATTCCTTTGTGTCCCGGGTGCAGGTGGCTTTCAGGCGACGGGCTAGCAAAAAGTGCCCCCTGCCTCATCTGTCTCATCAGATCCTGAATCTGATTTGGCCGCTGCGGACGTAGGTCATCCTGCTAGGTCTGTGACCACACGCCCAGAATCCTCAGATAGTGAGGAGGATTCCTCCACCTCTGCAACTGCATACGAAAAGACGTTGGTGGATGCACTGATTGTATCTGTGCGTGAGACCTTAAAGATGGAGGACGCAGCTACAGCTGTGATGGAGGCGCAGGTTCCCTTTGGCACTCATAAGCCATCCAGAGCAGCAAAGGTATTTTCTTTCGCTGCCTATTTTGACAGAATGGACGCTAAAGAGTGGGGACGACCAAGGCGTCCCCTTGGGGTCCCTAAGCGATTTGCTAGGCAATACCTCTATGAGGAGTCCCTTATTAAGAAGTGGACTGTTCCACCGGTGATGAACCCTCCGATTTCCAGATTAAACAAGGCAACCATGATTCCATGAAGGATCTGGCTGACAGGAAGGCAGAGGCTGTGGCCCACAATATGTACACTCTGGCTGGTTCAGCAATGAGGCCGGTATTTACCATTGCCCTGATGTCACAAAATCTGACTGAGTGGACTAAGCTTTTACGCCGTGACCTGGAGGGAGAACAGCCCTCAGCCCCCCCCCCCCCCCACCCCACCTTTGCTGAGCTGGCAGACCAGCTGGTCCAGGGGCTGCAGTTTATCTGTGATGCCTCTTTGGATGCGGCTCCCCTAGTGGCTCGGCTCTCTGTTTCGGCAGTGGTCCGTGTCTTTTGACTCAAATGCTGGTCTGCAGGCCAGACTTCTAAAAAGGCCTTGACTGATCTCCCCTTTAAAGGAGATCGCTTGTTTGGAGCTACCCTGGATGACATCATTAAAGGTTTCACAGGGGGGAAAGAGTAACTTTCTTCCACAGGCTACTAAGGGCAAGGACCCTCATCGTAGACATGGGCCCTCCTTCTCAGGTCATAAGAAGTTTTTTCATCCACCACGGTCGACTGACAAGGACTCAAAGCCTTTTAGGGCCTCCTATGGAGGATCCAAACGAACCTGGTCTGGCAAGCTGAGAGCAGGCTTCTCCAGACCCGCGGACAAGGCTAATTCAACATGATGGTGCGCCCTCACTCGTATCGAGGGTGGAGGACTTCTTTGCTGGTTTCTGGGCCCGTGGACTTCCTTGGTACAAGACAAGTGGGTCTACTAAGTCATTCAGTCTGGCTACAAGATCAAATTTCGCTCTTGTCCCCCGGCAAGGTTCTTTCCTTCCAACTTGCGCCTGTCCCCGGATCGCTTACAGGGTCTGATTGGGGGCGGTACAAGACCTGTTGTTTCAAGGGGTGATTGTCCCGGTTCCGACTTCAGAACATTTTCAGGGTTTTTACTCAAACCTGTTTACAGTTCCCAAGAAGAAAGGCAAGGTGCGTTCAATCCTGTACCTCAAGGTGCTGAACTGCTTTGTGCGATTGCAGAAGTTCAGAATGGAGTCCATGCGCACAGTGGTGGCATCTCGGCATCAGGGGGATTTGCTTGCCTCTATCGACATCAACGATGCTTACCTTCACATTCCAATATATGCCAGTCTCCAGCGCTTCCTCAGCTTTGCCGTGGGAGAGGAGCATTATCAGTTTGTGGCTTTACCCTTTGTCTTTCCTCTACTCCTTGGGTCTTCATAAAAGTGTTAGCCCCGGTGCTAGCATTGTTACACCAATAGGAAATTGCTGTACTGTGCTACTTGGATGACCTCCTTCTGCAATCGGCGTCTCCTATTGCTCTGATGGAAAACCTGGAAATCACCATACGAATTCTGAATTTTCAGAGGTCTGCTCTGGTTCCATCCACAAAGCTGGATTATCTGGATCTGATTCTGGACTTGGCTTTAGACAGAGTGCTCCTTCCTCTGGACAAACTGCAGGCTGCGATTCGTCTCCTGCTGTCCAGCAGATGGTCATCCCTCTGGACTTGCATGTGGGTGCTGGGCCTGATGGTGTCTACCTTTTGAGGTGGTTCCTTTTGCACAGTTCCATACAAGGTCCCTGCAAAGAGAGATTTTGGCCAAATGGGACAAGAAACCGCAGTCTCTGGACAATTGGATCCAGCTGAGCTGGGGAACAAAAGAGTCCCTGATATGGTGGCTTTGTTCTCCGGCACTTCAGCTGGGCTAATCCATTCTCCCCTTATATTGGACAGTGGTCACCACGAATGCCAGGCTGTGCAGCTGGGGAGGCATCCTCTGCAAAAATTCTGCTCAGGGACTCTGGAAGAGTCCAGACTACGGATCAATGTCTTGGAACTCTGAGCGCTCAGACTGTGCCTGGACCATTGGACGGATCATCTTCAGGGAGGTCCAGTGCGCATTCAATCGGACAATGCCACAGCCGTGGCTTATGTCAATCACCAGGGGGGCACGAGAAGTGTCCTGGCGGCTCTGAAGGTAGCCAGCATTCTAAGGTGAACAGAATGGTTCGTTTTGGCCCCCTCCGCTGTACACATTCCTGGGGTGTAAAACTGGCAGGCAGATTACCTCAGTCGGCAGGTGTTGGACCAAGAGGAGTCCTTCCCTTCATCTCATGGTGTTTCCTCAGTTGTGTCTCTGGGGGGGCATCACTGAGGTGGATCTGTTGGTGTCTCTTGCCTCCTCTCAAGCTTCTGCCAAGACTTCTATGCAGGATCGAGGCAGAAGGGCGTCCGGTCATCTTAGTGACTCCAGACTGGCCTCACCAAGCTTGGTACGCCAACCTGGGGCAGCTTGTCACTGACGTTTCTTAGAAGCTTCCTCTCAGGGAGGATCCGCTGTCCCAAGGACCAATCTTCCATCCTGCTTTACAGTCACTGGCTTTGATGGATTGGCTGTTGAACGCCAGGTGCTGATGGAGAGAGGTTTCCAACGGTGATTCCAATGCTGTTAAAAGCTAGGAAATCTACTTCTAAGAAGATCTACCATTGTACGGTGTGAGTTTCTTGGGGTTTATTCTCGCTCTTTCTCGGTGGCTCAGATCTTGATCTTCCTTCAATGGGGGTTGAGCAGAAACTGGCCTGGAGTACTATCAAGGGTCAGGTGTCGGCCTTAGTGGTCTTCTTTCAACGTCCCTTGGCCACATCCTCTCTGGTGCGTACTTTTCTTCAGGGAGTTAGGCACTTGGCCCCTCCAGTGCGGTCTCCGTTGCCGTCTTGGGAACTCAATTTGGTGCTTTGAGTCCTCCAGAAACCTCCTTTTGAGAACCTTTGGGAGATTCCCCTGCTTACGCTGTCCTACAAGGTGGCCTTCTTGGTGGTTATCACATCTGTGCGCAGGGTTTTCGGGATTGGAGGTGTTATCCTGTCGTTCACCTTTCTTGGTGGTTCACAGTGATAAGGTGGTTCTTAGCTCCGTCCTTCGTTCCTAACAAAGGTTGTCTTTGACTTTCATTTGAATGAAGACATTGTGTTGCCTTCTCTGTATCCAAGGCCAAAACATCCAAAGGAAATTGCTTTGCATGCCTTGGATGTGGTCCGGGCAATTAGGGTGTACATGATAGCTACAGAGTCTTTTAGGAAGTCAGAGTCACTATTTGTGCTCACGAATGGGCCTCAGAAAGGGTTGTTCGCTTCCTCTGCGACCATTTCCAGATGGATCAGACAGACGGTGATCCAGGCCTATTCCATCAGGGGTCAGTTTCCCCCTTTCCCTGTCAAGGCGCACTCTACTCTGGTGCTCAGTGACTCCTGGGCCTCCCATCATCAGGCTTCAGTGACGCAGGTTTGCAAGGCGGCCACCTGGTCGTCGTTGCACACTTTCACAAAGTTCTATAAAGTGGATGTGTTGGCATCTACGGATGCTTCCTTTGGCCGCAAGGTTTTGCAGGCTGCTGTTTAGAGGACCTGGTCCGCTTTGAGGGTGTATTGTTTTTTTTAGATGAGCTCCAGTTGTTTTGGTTGAGCTCCTGTTTACCTGGTTGGTTATAGTTAGTCTTGGGTATTTCTTTTTTGCTGTTCCCATCCCTCATGTTTAACACTGCTTTGGGGCATCCCAGTGGTTTAGAAGAATCAGGACCTGTGTCCGTCAATGAACGAAAAGAGAAAAAGGGATTTTTGTCTTACCGTAAAAATCAATTTCTCTGATGTTCATTGACGGACACAGCACCCACCCCTCTGTGGAGTTGTAATTCCTCTGACACTGCTTGTAACAAAACTGAGTACCTATAGCAGAGAGAGGGAGTATACCCCCTGGGACTGCCCATATGCATAGCCAGAATTTTTTTCTACTGTAGGGGGCAGTATAACCCAGTGGTTAAGAAGATCAGGAGCTGTGTCCATCAATGAACATCAGAGAAATGGATTTACAGTGTGTCAAAAATCCCTATTTTTTTTTCCAACGAACAAGATGTTCTGCAGATGTAGAAGTACAGGAATAAGACAAACCATTTACCACTGACAGAGGTGCTTACAATGATCATTTTTTATTTATTTATGTAAAAACCTTTATCCAAAAGAGAAAAAAAAACAGTTTGCTGTAATTTATCATAAAGCGTTAGCTGTAGTTTGGCTTCAATGTATTAGTGTATCTTATTCTGCTAGCGCATCTTTCCCTTCCCTCCAGATCATACAATACATTCAATACATTGAAATCGCGCAAACAGAATCGCGGGATGCCTGTCACCCAAAAGAAGTACAAGAACTTCTTTTGGAGCGACAGGCGTCCCGCGATTCAGTTTGCACAATTTTACCGCAATTTGTCGGGCAACAATCGCAGCAAAATCGTGTTTGGGGTGCCAAATCCCACAGGCGTCCCACGACTTGCAATGGTTCGGGATCGCGGCCAGAATCGCAGCAATTCTGCCTGCGATCCGAAACGCCTATATGTGAATAGAGCCTAAGAGAGAATCTAATCTAATAGAAAACAAATCAAATTAAACCACCACCTTAAACCATAAATTAAGCAGTGCCAAAAAAAAAAAAAAATAAACAAATAAAAAAGGTCTGGTGGCAGTTTATTTGATTTGTTTTCTATTTTTGTTTGTGATATTATAGCATCTTTTATTACTTACCAAAATATTTTTTGTTTTGTCAATACAGTGGAAACAATTTTTTTTTTTTTTAGTAATATTATTGTTCAATAAGGTTCCGTACTGGTGTGTATTTTGGATATAAAACATTTTGAAAAGGGTGATTTAAAGCTTATTATAATAGGGGTGCATTGTTTATTTATGTATGTATTTGTATATTTTTACAAAAGGTGGAATTTGCCTTTAATAAAAAAATATATATATATATATATATATATATATATATATATATGCTGCTAAAGTTTTTACACCATTATTCAGTTTTTTTTTAAAAAAAAAAGATGAAATATGCCTTTATTAAAAAATAAAATAACACTACTACTGTTGTCAAAAATTATTTTTATTGAGTTTTAACACAGTACATGGAAAACAGGACCGCCAATACACAGTAGAAATTAAAAGCAAAAAAGGGAAAATCAACAGGCAATAAAAGAAAAAGGAAAACACTACTACTGTTGATGGATTTTACACAGTTGTTATTACTACTACTTCTTTTTTGTTTGTTTGTTTGTTTTTTGTGTTTTTACTAGGTAGATAATGTATGTATTTGTATATTTTTACAAAAGGTGGAATTTGCCTTTAATAAAAAAAAAAAAAAAATATATATATAATATATATATATATATATATATATGCTGATGTTTTTACACCATTATTAATATTAAAAAAAAAAGATGGAATATGCCTTTATTAAAAAATAAAATATCACTACCACTGTTGTTAAAAATTCTTTTTATTGAGTTTGAACACAGTACATGGAAAACAGGACCGCCAATACACAGTAGAAAGTAAAAGCAAAAAAGGGAAAATCAACAGGCAATAAAAGAAAAAGAAGAACACTACTACTGTTGATGGATTTTACACAGTTGTTATTACAATTTTTTTAAAAAAAAAATGTTATTACTTTTTTTGTTTTTTTTGTTTTACAAAGTAGAATATGACTTTAAAAAAAAAATACTGCTAATGTTGTAAACGCTGCCCAAACTATTGGTGCTATATAAATCCTGTATAATAATAATAATGTTGATTTTTTTTTCTACACAGTTATTATTTTCTTTTTACAAAAGGTAGCCTATGCCTTTAATAAATAAAACTATTATTACAACTGTTGGTGTTTTTTCTCAGTATATCACCATGAAATGAAGGGATCTTTAGATAGATGAAGATGTTTAGTAAATAGAAAGCAATGTTCCTGCAGTGATAGAGGATAGAAGTGGCATGGATGGATGGAGGGAGGGTGAGCCCCAGTAGAGGGCAGTGGGTGTATGTTGTTGATGCCCCCCAGCAGTGATGAGAGCCCTGGGGCAGGTCTGAGTGGTGTCCCGCCCCCTCCTCCCTGTCTCTGGCTCAGTCTGGATGCAGCACAGCACAGTAGAGCAGAGTGAGATCCCTGATCCCTGTGTGATCCCTCCTCAGTACCCCGGGAGGATGGCAGTGCCCGGACCTTACCACTGCCTGTTCCTCCTCTGCCTGCTCTGCAGGGCGATCAGCAGCCAGGAGCTGCTCACCAATGGAGTCAATGGCTTCAGCCTGCACCCTCCTTACTTCAACCTGGCAGAGGGCACCAAGATCTCAGCCACAGCCACCTGCGGGGAGGGCGAGGATGGCAGACCTGTGGAGGACCTCTACTGCAAGCTGGTGGGGGGCCCCGTGTTAGGGGACCCCAGCCAGACCATCCAGGTACTGGGCACACAGGGGGTTAAAGGAGGGGCTTTGTTTACACGAGGAGGGTACATTGTATCTCTGTCATTGTTACTTTGTATCCCACTTAGCTGATCTTTCACTTTCACTAGTCCGGAGACTGCAGGGAAAGGGGTGGATGGGGGTCCCTCTATCATCAAGTCCCTAAGTGGGGGTCCCTCTATCATCAGATCCCTAAGTGGGTAGGGGTCCCTCTATCATCAGGTTCCTAAGTGGGGGTCTCCTATCATCAGGTCCCTAAGTGGGGGTCCCCCTATCATCAGGTCCCTAAGTGGGGGTCTCCTATCATCAGGTCCCTAAGTGGATGGGGGTCTCCTATCATCAGGTCCCTAAGTGGATGGGGGTCCCTCTATCATCAGGTCCCTAAGTGGGTGGGGGTCCCTCTATCATCAGGTCCCTAAGTGGGTGGGGGTCCCCTATCATCAGGTCCCTAAGTGGGGGTCCCTCTATCATCAGGTCCCTAAGTGGATGGGGGTCCCTCTATAATTAGGTCCTTAAGTGGGTGGGGGTCCCTCTATCATCAGGTCCCTAAGTGGATGGGAGTCCCTCTATAATTAGGTCCCTAAGTGGGTGGGAGTCCCTCTATCATCAGGTCCCTAAGTGGATGGGAGTCCCTTTATCATCAGGTCCCTAAGTGGGTGGGGGTCCCCCTATCATCAGGTCCCTAAGTGGGGGTCCCTCTATCATCAGGTCCCTAAGTGGGTGGGGGTCCCCCTATCATCAGGTCCCTAAGTGGGGGTCCCTCTATCATCAGGTCCCTAAGTGGGTGGGGGCCCCTCTATCATTAGGTCCCTAAGTGGGGGTCCCTCTATCATCAGGTCCCTAAGTGGGTGGGGGTCCCTCTATCATCAGGTCCCTAAGTGGGGGGGGGGTCCCCTATCATTAGGTCCCTAAGGGACTGCATGTGAACCCATTGGGGTCTAGGAGAGGGGCCCTTGGCTCTCACAGTGGTACAGCCCAGGGATCTTATGGCAATGTAAAACATTCCATGTAAGACACCTGCAATGATTGTCAGCTTCCCTGCTTTATAAATAGTCCCCCGAGTGCCGGTTCACACTGCCAGACATCGCATGTGATTCGCACCGCATTGCTGTACAGATCACATGCAATGCATACAGAATGTATGTCTGAGATCGCATCGCATTCACACCAAAATGGTGTAGGACCCTTTTTTTGGTTCGCATTTGTGTCCACACCCATGCGATTCGATTCCTGCACCATTTCACAGTTCGCACTGCGATCTGCGAACCAATCTGGGGGTGTCATTAACTTTACATTGACACCCCCAGCGATTTGCAGATCTCAGTGTAAATCACTGTGCGATTCTGGTGCTGAAACTGATTTCACCAGTGTGAATCGGGACCTAATCTGTCCATACACCATACAGTCTGATTGTACAATAGCTTTACAGAAACAATGTAATATGAAGACAACACTAGCCCTCTTTCACACTTGTGCAACTTGTCCTGCGACTTGGAACTGTAAAGTCACATGACCAGTCGTACCCTATGATTTTTATGAAGTACCATTCATATCTGTGCGACTTCAAAGTAGTCTCTGCACTACTTTAAGCCTGGGTTCGCACATATGTGATGCGGGAACCAGTGCGATTCCAGTGCGGGTTCCACATCTCATCTCCCCCGTAGGCAGTTCACACTGCCCTCTGCAAACCGCTGGGGGAGTCAATACAAAGTTAAAGGCACCCCTAGATCGGATCGCAGTACGAACTGTGAATTTGGACAGGAATCAGATCGCATGGATGTGAACTCCCATGCAATCCGATTCCAGTGGCAGAAAAAAAAAAAGTTCCTGCAACATTTTTGTGAAAATGGGATGCGAGTTCAAACTGTATGGCTGAATTTGCATCGCACAGACATCGCATGTGATCTGCACAGCAATGCGGCGCAATTCACATGTGATGTGTATGTTTGCAACAGTGTGAACCCAGGCTGATGCGACTTGAGGTCCATAGACTTCAAGATTACACAGGCATTGCTTCAAGTCATGCGATTTTCAGGTCACAGAAGTGTGAAAGGGGCCAAAAGGATCCTTGTAGCGAGTCTCAAACCTGGCAGGCTTAAAGTTTGATGGTAAATCTAAGCTGGATACACACTATACAACTTTTTCTTTAGATTTAACAAAACCATATAATAAGAGGTCGCAGCTAAACACGCTCAATGTGTATGCAGTCAGGCCGGTCCTTCCACTACAAAGCTGAAGGTAAAGCCCCGTACACACGTACCGATCATCGGCCGTAAATATTTGGCCGACGACCGATCGGCCGATTGTCGCCTTGTTAGTATGATGCTTCCGACAGCCGACAGCGCATTTTCGGCGTGCAAGCATTAAAATTTTTGTTGGCCACCACCAGAACGGCCGATTGTTCGCCAGTCAGTACAGAATTCGGCTGACAGACAGCAGATTAGCAAGACTGGGCATGCTCAGAAAAGAAAAAAGACAAGGAAAGTTAACCGTCACATGACATCACTTCTGCAGTCGGCTGTTGTTGGCCGACAAAATTCGTGTGCAGTCTTTTGCAGTTTTCAACAGACACCGACAGCCCTGGACAAAAGACAGCCGATCGTTCGGCCGACGATCGGTACGTGTGTACGAGGCTTAAATCTAAAGAAAATCAAACAACAAAAGTTGTATAATGTGTTTCCAGCTGCACAGCTTCAGCTAGGTTCACATCTACATATGTGTGGTTGATGCGTTTTTGGTGCGTATTGCATTTTTTACATGTTTTTTAAATGTTTTGGGTTTTTGGGATATGTTAAAGTATAACTAAAGGCAAAACTTTTTTTTTTTTTAGTTTTGGATAGAGTGGAGAGGGATTAGAACCCCTATCAGTTTTTATTGCTGTCTGTGTCCCTTTTAAGGAGATTCACCCTCTCTATTTGTCCTGTTTGCCATTTTCTCAGAAAGTGAAAGTAAAAGAAAATTTTGGGTTGTCCCCAGAAACGTAATAGAGGGGAAATCTTCCAATGGGGACTCTAGTTCTGGTGATCTGGGGGTCCCCAAGTAATTCCCTAATTTGTAGGGATTTCCTCTCACTTCCTGTTTGGCTATGGGACAGGAAATGAAGATAAATCTCCACAATGGGGCACAGATGGTCAAAATAAATCTGAAAGAGGTTGTAGACTTTGAGTCCAAGAATAGCGATTCTCCCCTGTGGCTTCTCACATGGGTGTTGCTGCATGACAGATTTTCTCTGTTTTGTAGGCAATGTCTGATCTGATTGTAGGGTTGGAGCAGTCCAGTGCAATTGTTATATCACCCAATGGATGAAATTCTTCATGGGCCCTAAGGCTGGCCATACACTATACAATTTTCTTATTCAATTTCCTTTAGATTTACCTTAAACTATGTAGTGCAAGGGCCTGCCTGACTTCATACAGATTGAAAGTGTTTAGGTTTGACCCTATATTACATGTTTTTGGTAAATCTAAAGGAAAGTTGAACAAGAAAATTGTATAGTGTATGGCCAGCCTTAGTATGTTGTCTGCAGTGGGTAGAGGTCTGGCCTTGCAGTTAGGCTGGCCATACACTATACAATTTTCTTGTTCAACTTTCCTTTAGATTTACCAAAACCATGTAATATAGGGTCAAACCTACAAACTTTCAATTTGTATGCAATCAGGCAGGCACTTGTACTACATAGTTTAAGGTAAATCTAAAGGAAATTGAATAAGAAAATTGTATAGTGTATGGCCAGCCTTAGTTGCACTGTGGCCACTTTTGAAATAAATTTTAGGAGTCCTTCAGTCTTTAGGGGGGCCAGATTGTTGCCAGTGGGGGTATTAAATGTCACATGACCAGCAACAGTGAGAATTAACATGACCTCAGGGTTGGTGGTCAGTAGCAGAAGTAGAGCCCTGTCATTGGTATCAGTGGGAGGAATTTGTACCCCATTATTGGTATCCGTGGAAGAAATAGTGCCAAATTGTAGGTGTCAGTGGGAGGAATCGTGCCTCATATCATTGGAAGGAATAATGCCCCAAGGGTCGGATAAAGGCTAACATGCATTTTATTTCATTTAAAATACCCACATATATGGTTTGCGCTGATTGTATCACCATTTCTGAAAGGCTAACAAAGGGCCGCAGTTTGCAGACCACTGCACTAGAGGATTAGCACCATGAGGATGGCCATCATTGACAGAATACATGGCATTTGTGGCTGTTGGTGGTAGCTTGGACAGGACTTCATCTAATTGGCCAGATAAGTTCTCCTTCTACCTAGGTAAGGTAGAAGCTTTGTCCCCCCAACTGCATTCCTTCATATATGACATTGATCAGGCATAGGAAATCCAACCCATTTGCATTGTCTGTACTAGCATGACCCCATCAACCACCAATTGCCTACAAGTCCATCCTGCTTTGGGAGTGACAAACAAGGCCACAGCTTTGACCAATTGTGCTATCCACCTGGTTTACTGCATAATCATGAAGGTTGTAGTTGGGTTCTGTGGACGTTCTTGCTTAAGGCCCGTACACACGATAAGAAAATCTGAAGGGAAATTTCGTCCGACGACCGATCTGCCGATTTTCGGATTGTTAGTATGGTGCTTTCGACAGCCGACTCTGACTTTTCGGCCGACAAAATCCTGATGTGCAGGCTATAAAATTTTTGTCGGCCGTCAACACAACGTCCGATTTTCGTCTCATTAGTACAGATTTCGACTGAAAAAAATCTTAAGAGCAAGACTAGGCATGTTCAGAGAGAAAGAACACATACAAAGCAATCCAACACATGACATCACTTCTGATGTAGAATTCTGTCGTACGGGAAAATTCGTATGAAAATAACCTCTTCACTTTCCACATCAGACTAACATGCCACAAAAAACGGACGACAGATCGTTCGATAATCTGATCTTGTGTACGGGGCTTTAGTATGTTGTCTGCAGTGGGTAGAGGTCTGGCCTTGCAGTTAGTTGCACTGTGGCCACTTTTCAAAGAAAGTTTAGGAGTCCTTCATACTTTAGGGGGGCCAGCTTGTTGCCAGTGGGGGTATCAAATGTCCCACGACCAGCAACAGTGAGCATTAACATGGCCTCAGGGTTGGTGGTCAGTAGGAGAAGTAGAGCCCCGTCATTGGTATCAGTCGGAGGAATTCCTACCCCATTATTGGTATCAATGGAAGAAATAGCGCCCAATTGAAGGTGTCAGTGGGAGGAATAGGGCCTCATATCATTGGAAGGAATAAAGCCCCAAAGGTCGGATAAAGGCTAACAAAGGGTCGCAGTTTGCAGACCACTGCACTAGAGGATTAGCACCATGAGGATGGCCATCATTGACAGAATACATGGCATTTGTGGCTGTTGGTGGTAGCTTGGACAGGACTTCATCTAATTGGCCAGATAAGTTATCCTTCTACCTAGGTAAGGTAGAAGCTTTGTCACCCCAACCCCATTCCTTCATATGACATTGATCAGGCATAGGAAATCCAACCCAATTGTCTGTACTAGCATGACCCCATCAACCACCAACTGCCTGCAAGTCCATCCTGCTTTGGGAGTGATAAACAAGGCCACAGCTTTGACCAGTTGTGCTATCCACCTGGTTTACTGCAGAATCATGAAGGTTGTAGTTGGGTTCTGTGGACGTTCTTGCTTATGCCTCGTACACACGCAACGATTATCGGCCGACCGATCAACCGACTTTTGTCCAGAGTTGTGTTTTGTTGGTTGGAATGTGCCTAGACTGCACACAAATGTTCTCGGCCAACAAAAATCTACTTCAGAAGTGATGTGATGTGTTGGTTTACTTTCCATGTGTTTTTTCTTCTCTGAGCATGCCCAGTCTGGCTCATCAGATTTTTGTCTGCCGAAATCTGTACTGACTGACGGAAAATCGGCCGTTGTGTTGACGGCCAACAAAAATTTTATAGCATGCACACCAGATTTTGTTCGGCTGAAAAGTCGCAGTCGGTTGTCGGAAGCATCATACTAACAAGCCGAAAATCGGCCGATCGGATGTTGGCCGAAAATTCCCGGCCAATAATCAATGCGTGTGTACGAGGCATTAGGCTGCCTTTTTGATGATCAACCTCTACAATTGACTTGAGTCTAAACCTTACCATACACAGCTGTCTTAAATCCTCTTAGTTGGTCACAACTGTTGGCATACTACTGCTGAACAAAAAAATCAAAAGGGTTGGGTGGAAAGTTGTCAGCTGAACAGCATCTGCATCCAATTAGATATACAGTAGGCACTGTTCAGGTAATCTGACAGATAGTGGTGTCAACTGTCAGAATACAATAGCAGCAGCATGAAAGTTATTTATTCATACTGTTTAGCATTGATGGGCAAATCTGTTAGATTTATTTAGTTCAGCCAGACTATGGGTGTATGGCCAGTTTAAGGTTATCCGTTATCCCTATTGGCCAATGCTTGGCCTTTTTAATGGCTGGCCGGGTAGAAATTTGCCTTTCTAACCAACAGAACTTCATTTGAAGGATTGGTGGATAGTTGTAGGACAATGTCACACAAGAGTTTTTCCTGATTTCATGTTAGATCAGACAATTCTCAATATATGACTGGATCAAAATGATCCCCAATGGTTTTCACAAGTTCACTGAGTTACAATGGCAATACAAAAATACGCGTCCTGACATCAGCCTTAAGCCCCGTACACACGTACCGATCGTCGGCCGAACGATCGTCCGTCTTTTGTCCAGGGCTGTCGTGTCTGTTGAAAACTGCAAAAGACTGCACACAAATTTTGTCGGCCAACAACAACCGACTGCAGAAGTGATGTCATGTGATGGTTAACTTTCCTTGTCTTTTTTCTTTTCTGAGCATGCCCAGTCTTGCAAATCTGCTGTCTGTCGGTCAAAATCTGTACTGACTGGCGAACAATCGGCCGTTCTGGTGTTGTTGGCCAACAAAAATTTTAATGCTTGCACGACAGATTCTGTTCGGCCGAAAGTGCGCAGTCGGCTGTCGGAAGCATCATACTAACAAGCCGAAAATCGGCCGATCGAATCTTTTCGGCCGACAATCTGCACGTGTGTACGGGGCATTAGTGTAAAGTTTTTATAACATTCCTAATGAGTTTTTTTTCCTGAGTGGTTCTATGGATGATTGATCAAACAATCCGTGACTGATTTGGCAGTGCAGAATCGGCTACATACATTTGATTGAGTCCCTATTGTAGAAATATCAGCCCCTCCATTTACAAGTATCTGCAGAGCTGCAGCTGCCCCCCCCCCCCATCGCTTTTTCATCCAGGTCGTGTTCAAAGGGTTGAGTCCCAGAGTTTGGCTGAACTTATATCTCACTAATTGCTGCATGGCTCCCTTATCAGAGCTGCCAGCGGCCCCTTTGAACTGTGAAACGTCTGACCTTGCTCTGAGAGCCATACAAGTACTTAAGAGCCCCCAGCAGGATGCAATCACGGTTTAATCAGGAGGGTAGGGCTGTAAAGCATTCATTTCCCATTGATAAACAGTGAGCAACAATGAGAAAAGTGCCCAAATAAATAGATTAATCAAAGATTAATCAAAGACATTATTACACGGGACACTTTATTTCTTGATGTTGCAGGATGGAGGATAAGGAAGTTGGCCTGGTACGTATACATGTGCACGCCCTATGTCATCCAGTTGATGAGCAATCTTTTAAAATATATATTTTTTTTTAGCTTTTCTTTTTGCATAGTGCATACGCATGGATGCCTACACCGTGATATCTCTGATGCCTATACTTAAAAACCTGATGGGTGCTGAGATCCCTAGATAAACTGTCGTTTGAACCTGCTAAGTTCTAAAATATAATTCTGTTCCAAATAGTAAAATCAGCCTGGCAATAGAGGAAAGAGGTAGAGCCATATGTACAATTCCTGTTCCAAAAAAAAAAAACAATAGTTATTAGGCAAGATTTTCTCATCTGCTCAATATCTATGATTTCTATGGGTGGCTGTACATAATAGCTGTCTCATAGTTGCCAACATTTGAAAAAAAATTCCAGGGACACTTTGCAGCACAGCTATCAATTACTTACCACACCCACTTCTCTGAAGCTCCACCCACTCAACATAATTAATCTCCACCTACTTATCAGATTATAGGGTCTACTCAATAAAGAGAGAATTACAGGAAATTGAAAAGGGAATTTTAAACTTAAGACCAAAGTAGCAGAGTTGGAATAATTCCCCCATTCAGCTGCACTACTTCTGCCTAAACTTTAAAATTCTCATCCCAATTCCCTGCAATTCTAAAGTGTCAAATGTGCTCAGGTGTGACCATACAAAAAAATGTAATATGTAAATATAAATAAAGTGTAAATAAGTACATTGCCGGGACAACGTAAATTACCCGGGATAGGCTCCTATTTGCCGGGACTGTCCCGGCAAAAACGGGACAGTTGGCAAGTATGCTGTCTCAGATACCAAGCAATTGTGCTGCAAGTTTGAAAATGACTTGTTCCAGTGCATAACTGGTACTTGCGTGAACGCCCCTGTGCACAGACTGCCAACACAGTGGCTAAGTGGTTGGCTTTTCTCCCTAGTAGCACGAAGGTCATTGGTTAGAATCCCAGCCATGGCACCACCGGCCTGGAGTTTGCATATTCTCACTGTATCTGCGTGACTTTGCTCCGGTTTCCTCCCACACTTCAAAGACATGGGGTTAGGTTAATTGGCTTTTGTTTAAATTGGCCCTAGTAAGTATGAATGCAGTTAGGGACCTTAGATTGTAAGCTCCTTGAGGGCAGGGACTAATATGTCATTATGTATGCATGTGTTTGCGTATACTCGCATATAGCCATTGATTTCTAAGGACGAGTGTACGCAGCACTTGTGCTTCTAAGGCAGGGAAATGTACTGGAATTTAGCATCATATGGCCCCAGGCCTTAAGAGTTTAATCTGCCAGGTTCTTCATCTGAAAGCATGCTGCCATTAAAGTGACATATGTTTTAAAAATTGTCTTCTTTGCAATCCAGTCAGACTCAGCCCTACATATTCAGATACAATTTCCAACATATGTTTGAAGGGCTGCTATTGTTATGTTTTATTTATTAATGTCCTGATAACTTTAGCGACTGTCTTGGTTTTGATTTCAGGGGCAGTACTGTGACACCTGTCTAGCTACTGGTGGAGAGAGAGCGCATCCGATCACTAATGCTATCGATGGCACGGAAAGATGGTGGCAGAGCCCTCCCTTGTCCACAGGACTGGAGTACAACCAAGTCAATGTCACGTTGGATCTGGGGCAGGTATGTGTTACCTTTTTATAGAGCATTTTGTGCAAGTATCTTAAACTTGTCTTACAAAGGTGGAAGCCATGTTCAGCTATTACATTTGTTTATTAGAACAAAGAATGCAATTTCATTAGTTACAGATGGAACAGTCACTCACACACCCATGAGATCAGAGGGCCCAAACAATAACTCCATCCCTCCCTTAACCACCGGTGGTGTCCACAGATTACATTTTGCAAAGAAGAACCCATTTCTAACTTTAAGACCTAGTTCACAATGGCGCGATTTCAGATGTGACTTGAGTCCCACAGAATTGCGGACACAATCACAATTATTTTCAATGGTACCTGTTCACACCAATATGACTCTGTGCGGCACAATTTTTTAAGTTTTCTGTACTACTTTGATATGATTCATGCATGATTTTTCCTATAGAATATGCAAACTACTATCAAAGTAGCATCCAAGTTGTATTGCATAATGGACCTGAAAGTCTAAACACAATCTGATTGCAGCAATGTGAACCTAGCCTTAGAGTCGATCCACACTAGCGCGACTTGTCAGGCGACTTGTCAGCCTGACAAGTCGCGCTCCCTCGTAGTCAATTGACCGCTACAGGACCCGTTCTAATAGGAGCGACACAAGTCGCTCCGACTTACAAAAAGGGTTCTGTACTACTTCGGGGCGACCTCGGAGCGACTTGCATAGACTTCCATTATGTGAAGTCCATGCAAGTTGCTCTGAAGTCGTGGTGTATGGCAATGCACAAGTCGCCCCCGAAGTAGTACAGAGTCGTGTCGCCTTAGTGTGAAACGACTCTAAAGGGCTAAAAGGGAGTGTAAAATGTTTTTGTATGAGGTTATGAGGGCCCCTGGTTTCAATTTTGTAACAGAGCTCTTTATCAGGTCCTCGTCTTGCTGGAATTGATACTGAGCGTAAATTGGCACAGAAAAAATAAAGAGTAAAGCCGGCAATAGATGGAGTGATTTTCTCACTCGATTACCCCATCAACACAGTTAGCGCTAAGCAGGGAATCCCTCCTGCGAAGCATTCTGTTCTCCCAGCAGAGGGGCAGGGGGAGCCATCATCGCCGGGAGAACACAGCGATAATTGCTAGAGGCTATAACAGCTGCTAGCAATAATCGCATGGAAAATCCGACAGGCTGGTTGTACCCAAGTTGATCGATCAATCAACGTGGGTACATTCAGCCTGCCCCATGCATGGTTTGAATATCGGCCTGTCCTGGCTGAACCGGCCAAGATTTGAACCATCTATGGCCGGCTTTAGTTTGATTCCTTTTGCCAAATTGTAGAAAACTTTGGGTTTCAAGAATAAGTGGAACTTTCTGAGGTGCAAATCGTTCTTTTCTGATTTGCAGTATGTGAAAGGAAGAATGTCATTTTTTGTCAGGGCAGTGCAGACAGTTCTTTCAGTTTCAGTCTAAGGCTCCATGTACACGGGACGCTGGAAATGGCCGTTTAGGAGCAGTTGGGCGTTTTTTTCAGAAGCCCCTGAACCCATCTACATTTTATCTTATCTGTCCATGTACACTGGGTCGTTTACAGTCATTTGCAGGCAGTTGCGTTCAGGGACTGTTTTTAGAACGCAATTATTTGCGTTCGAACGTGTGTTTCCCGGCGTTTCAAATGCACAAACGCGTCCGTACGCGTCTGAACGCGATGACCCGCGTTTAGCGTTCGCGTTTTTCCATTTTAAAGGGGAATAATTTTTATGACCTCTAGGAACGCTTCTAAACGCAAACGCCCGCAAACACTGCTAAACGCCCGCGGGTACAAACGCGACTGAACGGACGTTTCAAACGTCCTAAAAATTCCAGCATTCAAAGGGACTTTTAACAACGTCCCGTGTACATGGAGCCTTAGTCCACAATTACATTTTTGTGCTTGGTGCTGGTTAAAGGAACTTGGTGTCACGGTTGATAAAGTATCTTACAAGTCAGTTTTGCCATCATATTAATGGAAAAGTACATCAAGAACGGATATCCCACTAAAAGGTAGCTTCTATGTGTTATAATGGATGCTGTGTAAGGAAGCAATGAGGACTTATTTATGGAGCTGTTGATAGTGAGCTGCATTAGAGATTGTGTTTTGGCCAATTAACATCCACCTATAATTAAAATATCAGTCTACTGTAGACTTGGCTTCATTACCGTCATGTCTTTATATGAAACATTGCTCCAAGGGCTGAGCTTTCTCTCTTGTTGGTGCTTACACTGCTGGTGGCCTCTAATATTGTGACTCCTCTAGTCTGTCTGTGCTGGAGGAGGAGGGGATGGTGCATTTAATTGTATTTTATTGTGTCTGTGGAACCCCCTCCCCCAACACACACATTTCAGGACAATGTGACAACGGAGCAATACTCTGAGAACAAACTGCCACTCTGCTCTGAGGTGCCAAATCGCAGGCTCTCCTCCATGCTGCAAGATGCAGCCTTCCTGGCCTTGAAGAACATTAAGGCCCAGAAGCTCAGGTTGTTTGTGTCTATGCTAGTCTCTGTGGATGCACTTTAGTTTGGAAAATAAACTATTCTTTTACATGCTGGGAACTGGGTAGTTGTTTCAAATGCAGATTAGATTTAGCGGCGTGATGGCAAGGTGAAAAGAAGGAAATGCCCACTTGGATCACTCTGGAGGACCTACTTCCAGTGCCGGGACAAGGTCATCTGGTGCCCAGGGCGAAGATGGCAAACTGCGCCCACGCCCCCAGGGTATAAAGTAAAAGTCAGTGTTATTTCAAAACCAATATTTCCTATAGATGCCAATGTTAAAAACAAGGAGCAGTGCCATGTCAAGCTGACCAAGATTTCCTATAGATGCCAATGTTAGACAGGGAGCAGTGCCATGCCAAGCTGTCCAAGATTTCCCATAGACGCCAATGTTAGACAGGGAGCAGTGCCATGTCAAGCTGAATGAGATTTCCCATAGACGCCAATGTTAAAAACTGGCAGCAATGCTATGTCAAGTTGACCAAGATTTCCTATAGACGCCAATGTTAAAAACCGGCAGCAATGCTATGTCAAGTTGACC
The DNA here is from genome assembly GCF_965119305.1 of Pelophylax lessonae. Taxonomy (NCBI): domain Eukaryota; kingdom Metazoa; phylum Chordata; class Amphibia; order Anura; family Ranidae; genus Pelophylax; species Pelophylax lessonae. The sequence goes on along the minus strand of NC_138778.1, from coordinate 200,508,501 downwards.
AAGATTTCCTATAGACGCCAATGTTAAAAACCGGCAGCAATGCTATGTCAAGTTGACCAAGATTTCCTATAGACGCCAATGTTAAAAACCGGCAGCAATGCTATGTCAAGTTGACCAAGATTTCCTATAGACGCCAATGTTAAAAACCGGGAGTAGTGCCATGCCAAGCCGACCAAGCTGTGTCTGTACTCGTGACTGCTACAGACTTGGGCAATACTCCAGAGACTGACTCTATAGTGCTTACGCTTTTGCCAGCCCTTATCCAAAAATACTTCACATAGTTATCTTCTTCTTGGATGAACATAAAGGTTCCCAGGCATAAGATGCAGCTGCATGAGACATCTCTTTGGATAAGGGTTACTTAGTCGGCAGCAGCAGGGTTAGCAGTCCACAGTTATGGCCAATCTGACATTTGTGATGTTAGTTACAAAACAATTTATTTACAGAAAATTAAAGTTGTTTCCATACAGAAATAAGCCATGTATCAATTACAGAGACAGAGGAGAATGAAAACTCCTCCTACAAGCTTTAACCAGATACTGATAGAAGTCACAAGACTGCTATTTACTGCTGATGACAAAAAGGTATTTAGCAGTTTATATTTACTAAAACTTTTGCTTTTCCATGTGCTGTGTACTGTGGGAGACCAGATATAGTGAATGCAGGCTCCTGGGTTTAGTAACACTTTAAGTCAGGGGTCTCAAACCGGCGGCCCTCCAGCTGTTGTGGAACTACGAGTCTCGTCATGCCTATGGGAGTCATGCTTGTAACGGTCAGCCTTGCAATGCCTCATGGGAATTGTAGTTCTGAAACAGCTGGAGGGCCACCAGGATAAGACCCCTGCATTAAAGCGGAGTTCCGGGCACAAAAACGAGATTTTTTTTTTTTTGTGCCCCTCCGCTAGGTATGCCTCACCTGAAAAGGAATTGGGTAGTTATTTTTTTTTTTTTGTTTACTTACCTTGCAATTGAAGATCGAAGATACTCACCTCAGAGTACTTCCTCCCTCGGAGCCACGGCTCACCCTGTCACTTCCTGCCTCGCTATGATTCCTGGGAGCTGAACGTCACAGCTCCCAGGAATCAATGCAACGGCACCGGCCCCGCTCGTCATTTCCGGGCGACGCCGCATTCCCCTGCTAAACAGCTTCTGGGCATGCCCAGAAGCTGTGGAGGAATGCGGCGTCGCGCCGGAAGTGACGAGAGGGGCCGGTGCGGCGCATTCTGGGACAAGAAGACGCGGAAGAAGACACAGAAGAGGACCGCGCCGGCTTCAGGTGCCCACAACAGAGATGGAAACGCTGTGGAAGAAATTTTATAAGTAAGTATTTCTTCTAAAAGGTAAGTGCGAACCGGGACAGATCAGAGGCTAGCCATTGTGGAATGTGCTAGCCCTGACTGTCCCGGGGGTATGTTCATTAAAAAATGACATCTGTGCCCGGAACTCCGCTTTAAGTTAAAAAGAGTTGCACCTATGCCTCAGAATGACCCTCAAACAATAAGGGCCTTTCATACTGGGCGCATGCAATTGACGGAATCAGCTTACTAGGCGGGGAATGAGCAGGTGGATGACCAGTCCGTCTTTGCTCACTGTACGGAGATGGACCTATCAGAGTCCCATTCTCCTCTATGGGAAGATCTGATGAAAATTGACCACCTGTCCATTTTCATCTGATCCGATGCTTCAGACGGATGGAAAATAGGGTCACCATCCATCTGGATTTGGCGGACAAGATCGGATCAGATAGCGGCAGGTTACATAGTTACATAGTAGGTGAATAAAGACAATAGTCCATCCAGTTCAACCTGTGCAGCTGTAATCTTCTCACATAGCCCTGAATGTTCTGATCCTTCAGATGTACATCCAAGAGTCTTTTGAAAGCCACCATACTTCCCGCAGAAACCACCTCTTGTGGTAGAGAATTCCACAATCTTGTAGCCCTAACAGTAAAGAACCCCCCCCGTTGCCTGAGGTTAAAACGCTTCTCCTCTAATCGCATTGTATGCCCTCGAGTCCTCATGCAATCCCTTCGACTGAATAGCTGTTTTTCTATGCTGAGATCCCCATTGAGATATTTATAAATTGCTATCATGTCCCCCCTCAAGCGTCTCTTCTCCAGGGAGAATAAATCGAGCGATTGCAGACGCTCTTCATAATTAAGGTCCTTCAATCCCCTAATTAGTTTAGTTGCCCTTCTCTGGACTCTCTCCAGCTCCAACACATCCCTCCTGAGGACTGGCGACCAGAACTGGACAGAATACTCCAGATGTGATTGGTGTCAGCGGACATGTCACCTCTGACATCCGCTGCTCTATGGGGGTGAATGGAGGGTCCGATCAGAACCGCCTGAAAAACTGACAGGCGGACCTGATCAGAAAGCCTGTGCAAAAGGGCCTAACAGACTTTTGCACCCTCCAAATAGAGATGTCTCAGGTGTGGAAGTTAGTGGCAGCCATTTTTCACTTAGCATGGAACAGAAGGTCATAAAATCCACTCTCATTCACAATCAATCACAAACAAATGTATGTAAAATACACCCACCCACCCACCATTCTATACTCAGATGAACATAGGACATAGAATGTTTTTAGGTTTTTTATGGTGTGTTAGATGATTTTAGATATGTTAGAAATTTTAGATATTCTTGCAGCTGACAGTTTTTTTCTGTTACTCAGGAGTGAGCACCATGTTCGAACCTACTCATGTCACATCTATATGACCTATTATTTGGTGGATGCCTAGACCTCTGTTCTACCCTAACATATGTTTCATCTCAAAAATTGTATTTAGTATACTGTACTCAAAACAGTAATACATTTTGAAATAGTTAGTGGCAGCCAATAAACAGATTACGTGCATAGGAAGTCTGAAATGACTCTGCATGTCCTCCTATGGCTGCTTGAGGACTACTTCTGTAATCATAGATGGAATGTAAATTGTGATGGAATTGTAAATGTTTCTGGCCCGCCATGCACCAATGCCCTTCAATGATAACATTGCAAGCCTCCTATTTTGCTAAACGAATTAAAGTATAACTAAAGGCAAAACTTTTTGTTTTGTTTTGGATAGAATGGTGATGGATTAGAACATCTGTCAGGTTTTATCGCTGTCTGCTCCCCCACTAGGGAGATTCGCCCTATTTGTTCTGTTTACCATTATCGTTAAAAGGGAAAGTAAAAAAAAAAAAAAATCCCAAATTTTGGATTGTCCCTAGAAAAGTAATAGAGGGGGAATCTCCTAATGGGGACACTGATTCTGGTGACTTGGGGGGGGGCAATGGATTTCCTTAATTTACAGGGATTTTCTTTAATTTCCTCTTTTGGCAATGGGACAGGAAGTGAAGGTAAGGCTTCATGTACACTAGCCTACACTTGCAGCTCCTAAACTTGAGTTTAGGAGCTTTTGGCCTCTTTTTTTTTTTACCACAGCTCCTAAACTCAGCTCCATAAAAGCCAATGGGGTTTATTTACTAAAGGCAAATCTACTGTGCACTTGGAAGTACACTGCAAGTTCAGGATAGGAACGCTTTGACCGCTGGTCCCGGAAAAAGGCAAAATGCTGCAGGATCATGGTGCAATTTTGGCACATTTTCCAGCGGCCGCGCTAAATGTAGGCCAGCGTACATGAAGCTTCAATCTCCCCAATGGGACAGGAAGTGAAAGTAAACCTCCCCAATGAGACAAGACGTGAAGGTAAACCTCCCCAATGGGACAGGAAGTTAAGGCAAACCTCCCCAATGGGACAGGAAGTGAAGGTAAACCTCCCCAATGGGACAGGACGTGAAGGTAAACCTCCCCAATGGGACAAGAAGTGAAGGTAAACCTCCCCAATGGGACATAAAGGAAAGATAAACCTCCCCAATGGGACAAGACGTGAACGTAAACCTCCCCAATGGGACAAGACGTGAAGGTAAACCTCCCCAATGGGACAGGACGTGAAGGTAAACCTCCCCAATGGGACAGGAAGGGAAGGTAAACCTCCCCAATGGGACAAGAAGTGAAGGTAAACCTCCCCAATGGGACAAGAAGTGAAGGTAAACCTCCCCAATGGGACAGGAAGTGAAGGTATGCCTCCCCAATGGGACAGGAAGTGAAGGTAAACCTCCCCAATGGGACAGGAAGTGAAGGTAAACCTCCCCAATGGGAGAGGGAGTGAAGGTAAACCTCCCCAATGGGACAGGGAGTGAAGGTAAACTTCCCCAATGGGACAGGGAGTGAAGGTAAACCTCCCCAATGGGACAGGGAGTGAAGGTAAACCTCCCCAATGGGACAGGGAGTGAAGGTAAATCTCTCCAGTTGGACAGGAAGTGAAGGTAAATCTCCCCAGTGAGACAGGAAGTGAAGGTAAATCTCCCCAATGGGACAGGAAGTGAAAGTAAACCTCCCCAATAGGACACAGGTAGCAAAAAAAACCTTACGGGTTATAACCCTCCCCTACTCTATCCAAAATGAAAAAAAAAAAAGTTTTGCCTAAAGTTCTACTTTAACATTCGTTTGGCCATCTTCGTAGTAGTGATCTATGGGAACCCTTACAACATTTTCTGTTGTCGCATTACTTTTGGTTTTGTGCCAATACTTTTGTGGCATAAGCCAAAATCTGTTCTTATTCAGTTAATTAGTGAAAAAAAACCTAGGCACCTTTCAGGCTGATCCTTTCCTGTGTCCTTGTAGAGACTCCAGCACTAATGATGTAAGATGACTTCTACTAGTTGACATTTTTCAGTTTATTGCAATCTTGAATGCACTATTCTAATCCAGTGTGGGAAAATTGCTAAGTCACAATGTTGATACATTCCCTGGATGGTTGTAATGGGGAAGTAATGTTTCCAAGTGAAGAATGTATGGAACAGGCAGAACGTCAAGGTCATAAGGGTTGGCCATTCACTTTTCATTGAAAGTGGAAACATTTTTGTTTTCACACAACAAACTTTTGAATTTTAGCAGATGCTCGTTCATCCAAAGCCAAAATTGTTTTTAGTTTTCAATCCAATAGGGAATTGCTAAAACTTCCCGTCAATTCTTTTTTTTGCTTTCTATTTGCTACTCATGTCCTATTGGGTGATTTTGCCGAAATCTCTCCAAATTGCAGGAAATCCTCTGCTAGTTGTCACCTGAACAGGAGTCCAGATGGGAAAATGTTCTCAGTATTCTTGTTCTGTGACGACTACAACATTAAAGTGGAAGTTTAGTCAAAACCTAACTAATGCCTCGTACACACGCAACGATTATCGGCCGACCGATCGTCCGACTTTTGTCCAGAGTGTTGTTATGTTGGTTGGAATGTGCCTAGACTGCACACAAATTTTCTCAGCCAACAAAAATACTTCAGAAGTGATGTCATGTGCTGGTTGACTTTCCGTGTGTTTTTTCTTCTCTGAGCATGCCCAGTCTGGCTCATCAGATTTTTGTCTGCCGAAATCTGTACTGACTGACGGAAAATCGGCCGTTGTGTTGACGGCCAACAAAAATTTTATAGCCTGCACACCAGATTTTTTTCGGCCGAAAAGTCGGAGTCGGTTGTCGGAAGCATCATACTAACAAGCCGAAAATCGGCCAATCGGACGTTGGCCGAAAATACCCGGCCAATAATCGATGCGTGTGTACGAGGCATAACTCTAAACCCATTCTCTGCCACATTCTAAGCCTAATCTATCTAGCCCTGTAAAGAAAAGAATCTCTATACGTACCTGTTCTGCAGCCGCTCCGGTCCCACACTGAGCTGTCAGCGACAGCTTCAGTATTTAGGTGAGGCAGCCGACAACGGAAGCCCCATAGTAACTCTATGGGTGACGTCACTGCCCAGGCATTTCACAGCCGCTGTCAGCTTTCTCCTGCACACAGCATCCACCGCTGCAGACCAAAGTGGCTGCACAGTAAGTATAGCGATCTTTTCTTTACAGGGCTAGATAGATTAGGCTTTGAATGTAGCAGAGGGGCTGATTTACTAAAACTGGAGAATGCAAAATCTGGTGCAACTCTGCATGGTAGCCAATCAGCCAAGAGAGACTAAAGGCAAAATGTTTTATATCTTAATGTATTCTATGCTTTAAGATAAAAAGCCTTCTGTGTGCATCAGCTCTCCTCAGCCCCCCTAATACTTACCTGAGCCCCCTCTCTTTCCAGAATTGTACACGAGTGCTTCAGCCGACTCTCTCCTGATAGGTTGAGAGATAGCTGAGGCGCCATTAGCTCCCGTTGCTGTCAATCAAACTCAGCCAATCAGGGGAGAGAGAGGGTGGGGTCGAAAAGGCAGCTCCGTGTCTGAATGGATACACGGAGCTGCAGCTTGGCTCGGGTGCCCCCATAGCAAGCTGCCCCCTGCAAGAACAACTGCACAGAGCAGGTAAGTATAATCTGTTCGTTATTCTAATAGAAAAAAAACGAGACTTTACAATCACTTTAAGGTTTCGCTCACACCAGCTGACACTGGTGTGCGCTGTAAAGGCAGTGCTGCTAATGTGTTATTATGACTTTTTTCACCTTTATTGAAATGCCACACAATGAAATTTTATTCATCTTTGTTGCAGTGCAGTGTGGTGCATCGCAGTGCTGTGCTGAGAAGAGTACTTTTCATAGTACAGCATAGCGATGCACCACACTGCACTGCTCAACTGTGGGGGGGGAAGGGGGGTTTCCCCCACCTTTTAACTGCTAGTGTGAATGAGTCCTTACTTTATCCAAAACCTAGAAAAAAAGTCTTAGATTTGGATAAAAAAAGACTACATTATGACTTGTGTAAAGTTTTTTCCAATTAGACAAAAGTTTTTTTTTTTTTTTTTTACGTGAATTGGGCAAGCCCTTCTTTAGAAATGATCTTGTCCCAAATCTGCATCTAAAAGCCCTGCTTGATAGCACAGCCACAACTACTTAAGTGAAGCCTAATCAGCAGTGTACAGGTACCGGTTTGGTATAGATTTCCTTTCATCAGTGCACAATATGGGACTTTGGCTTTCAATGTAGAGTTTGTGAAGCTATGATATAGTAGAGAAGCCAGTGGGTGGTTCAGCATTCAGTCCAATCTGAGACATCTGTTTTGGGTGGGCTGACATTGGACATTTAAAAGCCCATCTCACCTCCTCCTCATTCGGAGTCGTATAAGGCTGGCCATACAATATGCAAATTGTCTTACAATTTTCTGTACAATTTTCTTGAAATTTACCTTCAACTATGTAGTACAAAGGCCTGCCTAATTGGATACAAGTGAAAGTGTTGTTTAGTTTTGACCTCATATTATGTGGTTTTTGGTAAATCTAACAGAAAATTTTACAAGAAAATTGGCCAGTCTAACCCTGACAAAATGATGTGGTATCCCCAAACCTGTTGCCTATTGTGTATCAGCAGCCTCCAAAAAATATTTTAATGAAGTATTGTTCATTTCATGGTTGGGTAGCGATTGGTTGCTAGGTTTGCTTTGCACTTTACTTCTAGCCTTACCAAGCTTCTTGCTGTGAATTGTCCCTCTCGTACTCTCCTTTTTACCATGAAACCTCTCTCAGTCTCTGAGATCTTAGCTACAGTCAGGTAGATTGGGATGAAGAATGTCTTTGTTTCCTGTGCTGCGGATATGTATGGAATTCCAGTTATCCTGGGATCAGTCTGTACCTGTGCAGTCTCTCTTACATCCGGAGAGCTTACAAATTTTTCCCTTTTAACAAGAGTTCTTGACATCTTTGGTGGCACTTATGTCCCTGTTAGTTTAACCCATTGATGACTAAGCTGAGACAGCGCAATACAATTTGATATGGGAGCCTTAAGAGGGTCCTGCTTGTAAGAGATTACAATTTAAAGTTTTATCCAAATTGTTGTAGCTATAGATGAGTATATTTTCTTACCAAGATCTACCTCTCCATAATATAATTGTCAATCCATGAGTACCATCCACAGTATTGTATTTAACAGATGTGCTGTGGATAGTTCTGGTTCCTTCGCAAATTGGAGTGATTAAAATTGGTTGCAACAGGTTGTTGGATATAAAAAGTCATATGATTGACTCATTGCGCCATGCAGTGATATATTCAGGCAGCGGCTGATGGTGAACAGCAGCACCTTTTCCATAGGAATTAAATTTCCATCCTGCTCCTTTGAGTTTTCTCATCACTGCGGTCAAAAACTAACATTTGATTTGACGCCACTAATGATTCAAAGAACGAAAAAATGTTTCTGAAACAAAAGTTTGCCTGAAGTTTTTTTCAACCTGTAAACGCTCCTTTTCTAGTACACCTGTAAATGCCTGTGTGCATGTTCACATCAGCTAATATAGAGGCATCATCGGGGGTCATGTGGACACGTGGACATGACCCCTGATGACGTCAGACGTTTGCTAACGAAAAGTGTCGGGACTGGGATACGTACTACGTCACTTCCAGCTTTTGGAATGCAGGTGGAACGCAGAGCGGCGTCCCCTGAATGAAACAAAGCTCTAGCGTAGCCGATTCGGCTGAATGTTGAAATCTCAAACTGTAAGTCACTATGTTTTTTAATAAATTACTTTTTTACAATACTACACCATGAGAAGCCTTTTTATCTCCCTTCTATACATATCTGCATAACTTTATTACCCATCGGCTTCGATCTGTGGATCTCCAAGTGGAATTAATAGGACAACTGTTCACTTCTGATCTAGACAATTTGATCTGGTGCCTATTTTTGACTACCTGTAATGGGGGTCAAATTTATCTGGTAAGCCTTTTGTGCATGAGGATATCGGTGGAGGATCTATCTACTACACAGACACGGATGGCTGGTTTTTAAAGGAGAAGTTGTCATTAATTTATATGGGACTTTTTTTGAAACACTTATTTCACTCATATGTGTGTCATTCACAAGCCTATAGTTTTAATAGTTTTTTGGTATCTTTGAGCGCAGTCTACTAACTTTTTCATTATTTAGAATTGTACATATTGCGGGCCACAGTCTCCGCCTTCCTGTTAGCCGGATCCTTAAAAGATGGGAACTCTTCAATCGGAATCATGGTTGCCTTGTTCAATCTGGAAACCAGAGGGTCCACCACCGGTGGAACAGTCCACTTCCTAATAAGTGACTCCTCATAGGGGTGACCCCTAGTAAATCACTTAGGGACCCCAAGGGGATGCTTTGGTCGCCCCCCACTCTTTAGGGAAAATTCTGTCAAAATAGAATCTGGATGGCTTGTGAGTGTCAAAGGGAACCTGCACCTCCGTCGTAGCTGCGTCCTCCATCTTCAGGGTCTCACGCACAGATACAATAAGTGCTTCCACCAGCGCCTTTTCATGCGCGGTTGCAGATGTGGAGGAATCCTCCTCACTATCTGAGGATTCTGGGCGCGTGGTCGCAGGGTGACCCACGTCTGTGGCGGCCGAATCAGATTCAGGATCTGATGAGGCAGGGGAAGGCGGGGGACGCTTTACGCTAGCGCGTCGCCTGAAAACCACCTCCACCCAGGACACAAAGGACTCCAGGACCGGTGTTAGTGCATCAATGGAGGGTTGGGACCCGGAGGGCTCCGCAGCCTCAGAGAGGGGGTCTGGTGGTGCTCCAAAGACTCCATGAATCACCAGGGGAACCCACAAAAAGTGTAAAACACTGCAAAGGGACAACCCCCACTGCGTTGGCAGCACCACCCGGTTGCCAGGCACAAGCACTAAGTGATCTTCAGCAGAGAGGGAGAGAACCCCACCAAACTCGCCACCCAGCAGAAACAGGCACCTGCAGCCACCAGGATAATCTGCACTCCACGTGCGGCGATCAGGAAGTGACCCACTGCCCAATTCGCCGCCCACAGGGCTCCACTGTCATTAGCCGCCGTCACTATTTTCAATGGCAAACCACCATAAAATGGCCGCTGGACTACATAAACATGGCCGCCATGCGGAGAAACACACAGGCTACAGCAAAATGGCGGCACACCAAGGCTCCCAGGGATCCCTAGGCCTCAAGAACAGACCCAGATAGGGGGCCCTGGCAGGAGCTCCCACCAGGTCCCCCCCCCACACACACAGCCGATCGTCTGGTCACCGGCGGCGCTTCCCCCTGGTCCCCATCGCCAGCACAGTGCCCTACCCCCACCCCAGGAGGTGGAGTAGACCACCCACACAGCCCTAGCATAAGTGGAGGGGGGTAGGATGGGGGACAGATGAAAGGGGGTGCCTGATGGGAAGGAGGGGAACCCAGGGGTATGACTGTCCCAAGGAGGGGCCCACATCCACCACAAAACCCTCCAGGGGGGGGGCAGCTACTCACCATACCAGGAGTCAGGAGTCTCCAGACAGAACCCCTTGCCATCGAAATGGGGGGGGGGCAGTCGGCCAGGAGGAACGCTGCAACTCAGGCCGAGACCCGGTCATATTCGACCTCGCAAGGCCAGCCCTCGTCCGGCCGACCTAGACCAGAGCTGAGGTGACCACTGGATCTAGATGATCCAGCCCATCGCCCAGTCCAACAGTTGATTGTAGATCTCACAGGAAAAAAGCAGGAGAAAAAATTTCTACCTAAATAAATTTGCCAGGACCAGAGATCCCAGCAAGGAACTAGGTCCTTACTCCTGACTAGGCAGAAAAAAACTACCTATAGCAAAGAGACGGAGTATACCCCCCTGGGACTGCCCATAGGCGTAATCAGATTATTTTTCTGCCTAGTGTCCTACTCCTGTAGGGGAGAGTATAACCCAATGGTTATGAAGATTAGGAGATGTGTCCTTCAATGAACGAAAGAGAAATCAGCATGGTATATGGATGGATGGATCTAACTCCTTCCCTCTTAGTGTGCAAGTCTCTCAGCACAAAGATGGTCAGCAATAAGGTCAAAATTTGCTTGCTATCTAGATAAATGGATCTAGTTCCTTCCCTCTTTGGTAGTATACAAGGCTCTCAGCATAAGGATGGTATACAGTCCAATAAAGAGAGAGATGATCATAGTGTAATACTGTTTTATGTTGTTGAAAAATTAAAAGCATAAATGCACTTACAACAGTGTTAAAATTTTCGAGCATATCAACCATGAGAAATGCCGCTGCAGCGTTCGTATCTGCTGTCAGTTTCTGTCAGTTTGGCATCTCTCTTCCCCTGGTTGAAACGTTTCGCCCCTCCCTCTGGGCGTCTGCAGACGCTAATCAAAAAATCCATAGCAAGTGGGTTATACTACCTTTTTTTACACCATAAAAGATTATTAATAAAGTAGAGTAAAGTTCACTAGCTGATATTAACCAATTAGAATTAATCTCCAGCTTATTTGACTTCGGAATAGTGGGACCTAGTTGGCATGAGGTGCTTTTCTTTACTGCTGTTCATTTTTCAGTATTATAAATGTGCTCTCCAGGTGGGCAGGTAGGCTTTACTAAATGAGGCGTGGGATCTCATTTTATGGAATGTGCTTATGGTGGATTTAGAAGACCCCCTTCCCTCCTTAAGGAACATTCCTTAAATACCTGGGATTTATAGGTGGGCACCTCTCCTGCTTAACATAAACAGATAATTTGCCTCTGGCTCCTGTCACTGTGAGTTCTTCTAATCCTTTCCCATCAAACTCTTATGTCTGTGATAATTTTTGTTCCCTATAGTAAAACATTGGGGCTTTTCAGGGCATTTGTGTAAATTGAAAAACTGAAATAATGATGGGCTTGGATACAATGAGCTGGCTTGTTATCTATACCTGTTTGGTAAAAACTTTTAGTCCTTTAGGCTACGTTCACATGTGGGCGCAGTGGATCGCAGGCAGAATCACCGTGATTCTGCCTGCAATCCAGAAGTCATTGCAAATCGCGGGATGCCTGTACGATGCCCGTGATTTGCAATGGCACCCCAAAAACTACTATGTATGTATGAATGTGAGTTAGGGACCTTAGATTGTAAGCTCCTTGAGGGCAGAGACTGATGTGAATGTACAATGTATATGTAAAGCGCTGCGTTAATTGACAGCGCTATATAAGTACCTGAAATAATAATAATAATAATTATAATTTTATATATTTACATTTGCATTTAAAATACTGTATACCTAAACCCAATCAGTAAAATCTCATATCATTTTTAACATGGTAATGTAGTGTCCAAAGTAATTTTAATATTTTTAAATCTGCCTCTTTCATTTAAATATAACCTTATGATCCTGCCATCAAGTTCCTTGTTAGGCCACGTCATGTTATAGCGTGAAATGTGTTGTCAAGTTGTTACATGGGATTCAAATAGAGACTACAATTGGCCATTTCTAAACCGGTTGGGTAGACATGGTCCACTGTTTTCACCTCTAGGAAACCCACACTGAAATGCCATGCAGTCATCGTTGGAGTGCGTGTAGACAGGAATTGGCTGTAAAGAATATATATGAGGACTTGCAGCACTGAGATGCAGTGAAAATGGTGCCTTAGCAAACTTGTTCAGACAGGTTTATATTGGAGCTTAAAGGTTAGTTCACCTTTACAAAAAAAAAAAAAAAAAATGTAAAGATAAACTAAAGTGGGGTACACACTAGTAGAAAATCTGCCGAAGATTCCGTCCGAGGTAAAATCGTACGATTTCCGGCTAGTGTGTACACAACTTTCAGCAGCCGATGCCGACATTTTCAACGAAAAAAACTGAGGGACAAACAACAAAATTTTTATCGTCCGTCCCCAGATGACGAATTTTCGTTTAACGTGTATGCAGTACATCCGCGAAAAATCGGATACGAAAGACCGCGCACGATCTGAAGTTGCTGACGACCCGGAAGTCTAGGAACAAATGTCCCCAAAAAAAATCGGACGAGAAATTTCGTGAACATTACGCACTGTCAACTAAAAACGGTTATGACCGCTGAGCATGAGAGAGAAAAATCGGAGGATATTTTGTCTGATTTTCGTCAAGTGTGTACGGGTCTTAACACTGTACACTCACCCCATCCCCACTGTACTTACCTCTGGCAATCCTGAGCAGTGAGGCCAGAGATTTTAAAACCCCACTCTTCTCTGCTCAGAACTTCCAAGACCAACCAGATCCCTTCACTGTGATTGGGCTTACCAATCAGAATTGACCTGGTCCGTCCTGGAAGTGCTGAACAGAGACGAGGTAGAAGAGCGGGGTTTTAAAATCTTTGGACTGCCAGACCAGCTGCAGGAGCCCTAACAGCTCAGAATCGCTGGAAGGTAAGTACAGTGAGGACCAGGGGGTTATTTTAGATAGGGTTTATGGCATTAGATCAACATTACAAAGGTGGACTAACACTTTAAAGTTGTTTTTCCATTTGAAAATAAAGTGAACTCCTTTATGTGGCAGTATGGAGCTCATCTGATTCCTCCTGTTGTAAGTTGTAAAGCGCTGCGCAAACTATTGGCGCTATATAAATCCTGTATAATAATAATAATAATAATATTATGGGCTTATAAGAAACTTTAGTTACTGCATTTTTATACACTTGAATAAATCCTCTGTCTGACTGTCGTATCTATCTATCTATCTATCTATCTATCTATCTATCTATCTATCTATCTATCTATCTATCTATCTATCTATCTATCTATCTATCTATCTATCTCTAGCTAGCTAGCTATCGTATCTATCGTATCTAGCTATCATATCTATCGTATCTAGCTATCGTATCTATCGTATCTATCGTATCTAGCTATCGTATCTAGCTATCGTATCTAGCTATCGTATCTATCGTATCTAGCTATCGTATCTAGCTATCGTATCTAGCTATCGTATCTAGCTATCGTATCTATCGTATCTAGCTATCGTATCTAGCTATCGTATCTATCGTATCTAGCTATCGTATCTATCGTATCTAGCTATCGTATCTAGCTATCGTATCTATCATGCCATGATTATCTTTCTATCTTTCCAAGTTATTTTCTGTCTCTTGACTCCAGAACGTGCCTCCTTTGTTAGATAAATAAGCAGTTGGAAAACGCTCATCGATTTCCTGAGCCGTCAGTTTTCCATTTATTTAGCTGTTTACATTTGGTAGGATAAACCCAGGTCAAGAGTATGCTTGATTTAGCTCTAGGAACCTTTAAAGGTCTCCAGACTTTCTTGGGCGATGGAGGATGGCGGCAGCATGATTTGGGCTAGAACATTATAACCTCGTAGTTCAAAGTTCAAAGCTGTCATTCGGGCCAGGAAAAAGAAATGAAAATAGAATCAGGAAATCCATACTCTGTGATGTGAGACAGCTAATGGGCGCTTCTGTTATCTTTTTTTTCTATTTATTTTTTTGTTTCTTGATCAAGACGGAAATTTCAGGCCAAAGATGGCACTCCCCCCCCCCCTTTACCTCTGATGCTGTGGCCCCCCTTAGGAGTTCATGTTGGTGCAGGCTTCTCCTCGCTCCACTTCCATCAGTCAGCAAGGGCTTACGCTGACATCATTGATTATTCTTTAGAAAGAAAAAAAAAACGTCCGGGCTGCGGGGAGAAATATTTCTGTAATCCGCGGAAGGAAAAGGCCGGTTAGAAGTTATATTGTGTCTCTGGTCTATGAGGGATAATCACAAAATATTTTCCCAGAGATCAGCTAGGCATGGAAAGTTCACACAATGGTACATAATGGGGCTTTAAGGATGCACTCCAGTGAAACTTAATCTTTTTTCATTTAAACTCAGTCAGTCGTCATGCTCTACCTGCCTAGTGGCTCCTGGCATTATTTTTGTGTGTCTGGCTATCCTGCTTGATAACTGCCTCTTGTTGATGGTATCAGCATCTTCTGAATGGCCCTTGAAACTAACCGGGAGATATGCAGAGAAAATATTGCCAAGTTCCAGCACCGCCATTGCTTTCAGCCCCCAATAACCTTGACTACAAGCATTGAACAGTACAGAGTCATGTGAACAGAGGTGGTAGTGAAGAAACCTTGCAAAACCTGCATTGAAATATAAAAATCAGAATAAATTTAAATAAAAGGAGCTTTCTGAATGTAATGCAGTTTATATCTCTTGGGGGTCATCAGCAGGTAATGATTTTACTTACAACCAATACTGCGACAAAGGGGTTGATTTACTAAAACTGGACAATGCAAAATCTGGTGCAGCTCTACATAGAAACCAATCAGCTACTATCTTCAGCTTGTTCAATTAAGCTTTGACAAAAAAAAAAAAAAAAATTGGAAGCTGATTGGTTTCAATGCAGAACTGCACCAGATTTACACTCTCCAGTTTTAGTAATTAACCCCAACGTGTGTGCCATTTGATTGGTCTTGTCAAGATACCACAGGCTGCATTGCATGGAATCTGGGTGGTTGCAAGATTTCATCCAGTTCATCTCACTTGAGAGTGCTTGACGGTTGTTAAATAGACTTGCATGAAAGGGAACAATGCCAGAAAGACACAGTGTTGGTTTCTTCGCATAGCAGATGAGTAATGGTCACGGTTGGCTTATATTTGTATTGAACACATCAAAGTAAAATCTGTTCAATGCATTTTTTTTGTCTTACCTGTCAGCAAAGTGGGCCTTTCTAATTGATCATAACTGTCACAATTTAAAAAAAGTCACAGAACTACCTGTAAATACCGACTACAAGCAAAGCAAAAAACAACTGAAAAAAGAAGATACAATCTTTAAGTAGGGCTCTTTATCTGTTTAAGTTGTGTTTTAGGTATATTGGTGTAAAACTAGGTCACCCCCCAACAACTTTTGGCCTCCTGTAACTCCAAAAACATGTCTGTTGCACTTGATTTCTACATGTATTTTGCACCCTGCTAGCCCCTACATCAGTGATAGCGAACCTTGGCACCCTTGGTGTTTTGGAACTACATTTCCCATGATGCTCATGCAGTATTCTGTCCAGTTCTGGTCGCCAGTCCTCAGGAGGGATGTGTTGGAGCTGGAGAGAGTCCAGAGAAGGGCAACTAAACTGATTAGGGGATTGGAGGACCTTAATTATGAAGAGCGTCTGCAATCGCTTGATTTATTCTCCCTGGAGAAGAGACGCCTGAGGGGGGACATGATAGCAATTTACAAATATCTCAATGGGGATCTCAGCTTAGAAAAAAAGCTGTTCAGTCGAAGGGATTGCATGAGGACTCAAGGGCATACAATGCGATTAGAGGAGAAGCGTTTTAACCTCAGGCAACGTGGGGGGTTCTTTACTGTTAGGGCTACAAGATTGTGGAATTCTCTACCACAAGAGGTGGTTTCTGCGGGTAGTATGGTGGCTTTCAAAAGACTCTTAGACGTACATCTCAAGGATCAGAACATTCAGGGGTATGAGAGATGATTACAGCTACACACACCTACACAGGTTGAACTGGATGGACTATTGTCTTTATTCAACCTCATCTACTATGTAACTATGTAACTCTGCAGTGTAGGTGAGCATCATGGGAAATGTAGTTCAAAAACATCTGGGGTGCCAAGGTTCGCCATCACTGCCCTACATACTGTGTGCCAAAAGTAAACCCACCCAAACTCATCAAGGCCAGTCCATAAAACAGCTACAATTCTGCTTGCATTTCATACTTCGATAGAGAGGCTCACTTAATAAATTGCAAATAAGCATAACTGATATTAAGGTTTAATTATAGTAATTATAGTAAATAAAACTTAAATTAAGCTCTCCTTTAAGCTGGCTGCCCATTAGTCTTACCGAGAACCTTCTTGCTACTTAATTGCCCCTTCCTGTGCGAACTTGCATTATCGCTGCAGTATTAGCTGAGAACATTGCTGAATTGTTCAAAAATTTCCAACCTGTGGAATTTCTTCCAATAGCAGTACTTATCTTGTTTTTTTCTCGCAGAATATACAGTGGGATTGTTGTAGGATACCACTCCTTCCCTCCAAAAAAAATAAAAAAAAAATGTTTAGATCTTTGGTTTATGGTTAACATAAGGGTATAACTCACATGCCTAACGACCTGTGTATTTGTTGTGGGTCAATGACTTTCTAACAAGTGAAGGCAGGATGACATTGACAGCAGTGGATATGAAACATACACTGTGTCTGCTCAGAGTCCCAGGACTTTTAATGCCGAATTACAGCCTTTTCCTCCATTCCTCTCCTGCATTGCTTGGTTCCCTGTTCTGCACACAGAGTCGTAAAACTCTTTGACAGAGTGTCAGAACAATGGAAAGGAGAGGCTGTTAATAAAATAAAGTCACAGGGAGTGAGTGGGGGGCAACAAGGAGGTGGCAGAAGGTGAGGACAAACACAGGCAGGTGGGGGTATCATGCACAGCCTAAATCAATTTATGGTCTAGCACCCCTCCAGATCAGGGTAATAGAGGTTGATGTTTATTGCTGTTTATCACTGCTTTCAGCAAGCTAGTTAACAAGCTCCCTGGGGCCACCCAGTTTGCTCTTTAATTATAGTGTTGACTTTACTGTAGCGGTTCTTGAATGGTTGCAGGTATGGTTATCGTCCTGGGGAACTTGTTAGAATTGTACAGCAAACTAATTTGCAGCCTTTTTATGGGGTACCATAAAGTACATGTCTATAGAAGCATGCTGTACTAAGAATACAGAAGGAGAAAGCTGCTGGTTGTTGGTGGCCGTAGACCTTGCTGTAGACATCTAACTGTGGTCCAACTGTTTTAGGATGTCTTATGGCAATGCTTATGACCCTAAATCAGAAATACTTTTGTAGCACTTAGACTAGAGTATGAGCTATGGAAAAAGAAGATGGTGGACAGCCTTACAAGCATAAATCAGTCCCGGGGGTTGCATTATCTAGAAGGAAACAACAACTGGACAGTTGTCTAACCTCTCATAAATGTTTTACTACCATCTTCTGCCCAATCATTTTCTTCCCCAAGAACAGTCACCTAAGGCAAAGAGCAGTCTCCCCTTTAGATATTAGATCCATGTAAATCTAAAACTGGTTTAGAGGCATTCACAAGTCCTGCAGAGGAGGTATATCAAAAACAGCAGTGTTTTAATTGTTAAGCTCAGTCCAGCTTTCTCAAGACATTGACGACAATATTATTGGCCATCTTCTACCCAATCATTTTCTTCCCCAAGAACAGTAACCTAAGGCCAAGAGCAGTCACCTATGGCTCCCCCTTAGATATTGGATCCATGTAAATCTAAAACTTGTTTTGAGGCATTCACGAGTCCTGCAGAGGAGGTATATCAAAAACAGCAGTGTTTTAATTGTTAAGCTCAGTCCAGCTTTCTCAAGACATTGAGGACAATATTAGATCCATGCTCAGTCTGCCAAAAATCAGGATTGGGAGATTTTTTCAATTATCTAATGCCTCTGTGTACTTTTGGATCCAACTGGGTTCAGAGAAACATTTGAAAAACAAGAAGCTAAACACCTGCGCTAAGTGAATTAATATAAACCGAAAATGACAGAAATTGATAATGTGAAGCAGCTGAAACACTTGATCTATATAAATCAAAAATGATGGAAAACAAATAGTGCAGCGCTAACATAAAATGAACCATGTGTTTAAATGGATCACCAAAAAAGACACAATAATTGGTGCAACTCAAAACTGATAAAGTGACCAAAAAGTGCAAATATGATCAATAAATGTGCATATAAGTTAGAAGAGTCCAAACTTCCAAAGGTATATATGTGAGTTTCAGAGTGAATGGTAAAAAGGAGACGTTGAATTCCCAAGAAGAAGTCACGGGTGTTTCTCCAGTTATCTTCTTCTTGGGAATTCAATGGCTCCTTTTTGCCATTCACTCTGGATCTCACATATATACCTTTGGAAGTTTGGACTCTTCTAACTTATATGCACATTTATTGATCATATTTGCACTTTTTGGTCACTTTATCGGTTTTGAGTTGCACCAATTATTGTGTCTTTTTTGGTGATCCATTTAAACACATGGTTCATTTTATGTTAGCGCTGCACTATTTGTTTTCCATAATTCAGAGAAACATTTGTAATCTGCTGCATATACTGTAGATCCTTTTCCAAAGGTGGTTTCAGCTCTCGGTTTTGTTTCAGTTCTAAAGACTGAAGGCCAGGCAAAGTTTCTCTAGCACCTAATCTGATTCAAACTGCCACCATTTGTCTAACATGGCTTAGATTAATAAATGCCATCATCTGACTGGTTCCTTTAGACCAGTCTTTCGTAACCTTTTTTACAAGGGCAACCCTGGAAAAAAGTTCAGTTCTGGGAGAACTGCTGCTGAAACCAATCAAATAAGGGGGCTTGGGTGTAAGTGGGAAAAATGTAGCTTAAATTGGTGACCATTCATTGGTGAATAATTCTTCCATGCAGTGGTCGTCAAAGTGCCCCCCCCGGACAGTTAAAAACACCATTGGTGTCATGCAGTTGGCTCTGCCAAATTGTGTTGGCTCTGGGTTATTAGCCACAGCTCAAGTAACCCCTATCAACCTTTGAACTGGAGCACTGGTTGAGAATGGTTGCTCTAGACCTTTTCCTTTGTGATACATATAGTCCATTCAAGTTTTTAACTTCCAATCACATGACTCACTCACAATGCATCAGGGATAACTCAGTACAACATTCCATGTTCCTGTTCTGTGTCATTAAGCGGGTCGCTGAGAAATGACCCAGGGAGATGACCGGAAGGATAGACAGACAGCTGAGCTCTGCATTTAACATCTCTTCTGGTGCTGTAAAGTGTCTAGATTTATTCTGCCCTCTGGGAGCTACTGGAAAGCAGAGACCCGAAAAGGAATCTTAACTTGTATTCTTGACCTCTGCTAAGCATTCCGAATTTATTCCAGAGAGCTTAATAGAAGAAACTGAGGGATTTGAAATAGGAGTATAAAGAAGCTTTTCAATGGTCAGAAAGCCCAAAGTTCAGTTGTAGGTGGAACCTGATAGGCTGAGGTGCCCATTGACTTCATTAACTGGGTGCAACTTTTTCCTACTCTTGAAAATATAAAGAAAACTGAAATTCCTGCAGGAAGATTTGGAATGTCTTCTAGTGATAGCCAGGGATGTACACACCTGGGAACTTGTACACAGAGAGACAGGATAGGAATTAAAGCTATAAAAACCTCACAGGTATTCTAACCCCTTTACTCTCTATCTGAAGCTAAAATAAAGAAAAAAAACGTTGGCTTGGATTACAGTTTAAACTATAAAATGGTTAATGTTTAAATACATATTATATATGGTATATCAAATTTTAACCAAGGAGGTGTTTTCCTAAGCCTGTAAGAACCTTGCTAAGTAGACCAGGTATAGAACGTTATAATCACGGAAAGAATAAACCAAGGGTAACCTAAGGACACAATTGTGATCAGAATGTTGAAGTAACAGTAAAAAAACAATAACTTTGAAACCTTGATAAAGTTAGGAAATTCAGACCTGTGGATGTATTGTGAGTCATATTGTTCTCCCAGCTGCTTTATCAGTAACAGGACTATTTTCCTTGTTACTTACTAAAGCAAAACTAGAAATTTATCTGCACGGCACAAAAAAAAACCTGATAATGGAACACGGACGCCTTTGAATGAAGAAGGGCGTTCAGCGTAACACTGGCCACATTCCAGTTCCTGAGGCTTTGAGGAAGAAACATTATTATTACCTTTCATTTGTCCACATCCCACTGCGCCGTACAATGGAGATCAGTGTGTAACCAAGTGGAGAGTCCTCTGGTCTTCCATGACGCAATGGTAGCTTTTAGACTTGTAACTGGCTACCCAGAGACTGCTTGTCTTGTTGTTCATGACCATAACAGAAATGGTGGCTAGAAACATAAAGATCAATTCATAATTTTCCAGTTCCTTAGCAAATTAAATTTTTGCACATGCAATTCCTTATGTACACATACTGTATGTGTGTGAATCAAGATTTGCATGGCACATGTTGAGTTGAGGCATACAAATCAGCATTATGCAAAATTGCATTCTATATTCAAAAACATTTGATGTGCTTATTCAAAGTTATCAAAGTATTATCTTGGTGGTGCAACTCTGTGGTCCTATGTTACATTCCACCAGGGATGGTGCAACTCTGTGGTCCTATGCTACATTCCACCAGGGATTCTGTCTGTGGGAAGTTTGTATTCTTTCTCCATACTTGTACGGCTTTCTGCCTTAATAAAAAAATATATATATATTGGTAGGTAAAGGTTGCACACAGGCAGTTTGGCTCACGTAGTGTAAAAAAAACTGGCTTTTTCTGTACAAAGGAAGCACAGGTGCAACATACAGCCCCCTGCATACTATACTACTTTCTTTTTGAAATATCTTAATTCCAAAAACCTTTAAATATTTGTATCTGAATATTAGTAAAAGCTCGTTTATGTAAACCTAACGTGTGATCTATGTTTACTGGGCTCTTTAATTGGTCTTTTGTATAAAGAAAGAAGACATTTGGTTTGCTGTCTTTTTAGCAGAAGTGGTTCGCTTTGGCTCAGTAATCTGTGATGTTAGCCCTGTTACCCTCTAGTTTGGCGCTGAATTTCAATGTATTTGTAGTAATTGTGATTGGGGTCTGGTGGATGAATGCGCTGAAGTCTCCCCTGGCAATGAATGAACAGGTTCACAGCAGGTTGAAGACCAGGCTGCTCCCGGCGTTCCAGAGGCGGATGCAGATCCGGATAATTAAACCTAAACAGCTTTTGTTGAGGACTTGGCTGTAGTCTGCAGGGGGATTTCATTTAACGGAATCTTCTTAGGAATGAGCCTGGCTGGGGCCTGTTTCGGCCAACAAAAGATAGGTAAAAAGTAGGCTCTGTTTCTCGGGAACAAGAAAACAGAAAAGTGGAGAAGAAATTTAGCCAATTCAGTTAAGTTGAGCCGCTCAGTTCATGCAGGATTTTTTTACTTCCACAACAGAAAATTGTGTGGGGGGGTAGCCAGATGCAGGCTAACCCTTGTGGTGGAAAATGCCCCTTAAAAAATTACACCTTTTTACCTAATCTGTAGGCTGCCAATGCTAACCTTCTCTTGAAAATTCTAGTTGTCTCGATCAGGGGTTTCCAAACCTTTAAAGCCTAGGGCCGGTTTACTGTCCTTTAGACTTCATAGGTCCGGATTGTGGCCAGTGGAGATAAAAAATGTCCCAGGCCCAACATCAGTCAGAATAAACATGGCCTCGGGGTTGGTGCTCAGTAGGAGGAGCAAAATGTGGTAAGACATCAAGCAGTAAATAAATTAAAAGTAGAGGCCGCGGCTCGGAAAGCATACCAGGGTCATAACGTCCAGCCTAAATGTCTTACCATATTTGTCAGTAGAATTTTAATAAACCTTTGCATTACTACCAAAAGGGTGCTTCACTATCTCTGCCTCATTGTCTTTCTGATGGTGGCTCTCCTCATTATGAGAGCTTAGGCAGCCCCATTTTAAATGTGTCCAGACACTCCAAGAAGAAGATGATAGCTGATGAGAGGACTTGGACGGTAGTTCGCCCTTTCCATTACTGGCTCTCCCCCTCTGTGTTTTTTTTGTTACATGCTCCATACATATGTTGGTCTGGTAAGCAGCCCCTTTAAGAGCACTCCTATGGTTTTGTGTGCTATCATTTCACACGATTGATGGTGAAGGGATTTCATCTGTATGGACATTTCGAAGGACATTGAGGCAGTTTTCAATGAGTATGGCCAGGTCTGCTCTTGTAGAGAGAGCCTTTGATTACTCTAGTTTCTGTAAAATGTGGTCTAGTAGAGAAAAAAGTACTCCTGTAGTGGGAAGCAGCTTGACAACCTGCTTTTTTCCCATAAATATTTGATTGGGTTTTCAAAAATACAATATTCCAAAAAAAAATATTGTCCCTAGAAGTACTTAAAAAAATAAAAGTGTTACAGGTTGGTAAGTCATAAAAACGTAATGAAGTAATGGCGCAGAAGCATAGAAGAGGGGTAGCTATCCCACTGCTGTGCGGCATGATGATCTAGCCCAGTGTTTCTCAAACTTTTCATTCAAGACACCCTTTAACATTCTGCTCAATCTCTAGGCAACCCATTCTAAAATGTGTAAAAGAAAACTAATCGTTTTACATAATGCAGCAACATCCTTACTCATAGGACCCTCAACACTAGAGGTGACTTATTCTTCCAAAGCAAATATTCATTTGCACGCTGGTACTGACTAGTATTCCAATGTTTTTCTTCTCCATCAGTCTCTCTCCCTCACTCAGCTAAAGGCCTGTACATACTTGACGGAAATCGGACGAAATATCCTCCGATTTTTCTCTCTCTTGCTCAGCGTTCGTGACCGTTTTTAGTTGACAGTGCATAAATGTTCATGAAATTTCTCGTCTGGTTTTTATTTTTTTTTTGGGACATTTGTTCCTAGACTTCCGGGTCGTCAGCAACTTCAGATCATGCGCGGTCTTTCCTATCCGATTTTTCACGGACGAACTGCGTACACATTAAACGAAAATTGGTCGTCTGGGGACGGACGATAAAAATTTTGGTGTTTGTCCCTCCGTTTTTTTAGTTGAAAATGTCGGCATCGGCTGCTGAAAGTTGCGTACACACTAGCCGAAAATCGTACGATTTTACTTTGGATGGGAATTTTCGGCAGATTTTCTACTAGTGTGTACCCCACTTAACAGTGACCCCAGAGCTGATAGAGAGGGGCAGGGAAGGGACAAACAAGGATGGTGTGCCTGCCCCATCAATGTCCACCTTATCAACTGTTGACATTATTGGTTGTTAAGATGGCGGCAGTTGAAAGGTTGTAATTGTACACAATGAAAACCTGTGGCTTTGTGTAACTGAAAGGCAGGCTTGATCCACCCACTGACTTATATACAATTTTTGGGCAATTTTTAGGTACTTTGCGAAGGCACCCCGGTGTGCCTGGGCATCCTGGTTGAAAAGGCTGATCTAGCCTTATCCACATTCAATTTTTTTACGGTGGGAAACAGTAGGTAGGTAAACTAGTCCACAAACTATCTGCTTTTTATTGTATGATGTTTGATTGAAGCCAGAGTTCAAATACTTGTACGAATAAGCTGTAGCGTGTTCATTTTGACTATAAACCTTGTACTTTAGAAATGACAGTGTTCCAAAATGATAAACATCTGGCTTAGTAATGACTTTGATGCCATCTATAACCAAGCATCAAGGTCAAGATGAGTCTCTGAAAGCTGGATTCCTTTTCGGAAGCCCACATCTTTCATCAAAGGGATTCACTGGGCAGCGATACACCTCTTTCCATAACATTGTCTAGCCTCTCTGATTAGACGTAAAGGGCTCATCTCTGGTTTTTCATGATGGTCTGTGCCGTCTCCTCTTTTATGAGGGACTTTTAGTTCTTCTGATCTCATCTTCTCTGTTATTTCTCCCTTTATCTTTTTTCTAGTATGTTACATCTAGACCATTAAATAAAATCACCTGAATTCTTCCAAATTACAGCATAGATGACTGCTCTCTGTAATTTTCCTGTGGTTTCTTGGATGCGTTCCTTCTCATCCTGTATCAGCTGACTGTTTTGGGAGCTTCCATTCCCCCCCCCCCCCCCCCATGGTCTTCAATTAGCCTTTTTTTTTTTCAACATTGACTTTTTCCATGTGCAGTTTGGTGAAAACCCTGCACCATTCAACTTCCACATTTAAAGGACAACTGTAGTACAGAGGTGGAGCAGGGTAGGGTGAGGGTAGTATGTAAATAACACATCCATGTGTAGTTTAGTGTCTAAACAGTACTTCCAAGCCCTTGCTTATCAGTTTGCCTTGGTTTGGCAATAAGGTGTCAAAAGGGAACCCAGAGGTAGGCACAGACTAGGTAGGCAATAGAAAAGTCAAGGGGGAGCTATTTTACTGGAACTATGAAAAAGTAAAATGTAGGATTACCCACCCAAAGCAATCTACCTTCCCAGTATTGTAAATTTTGGCTTTCAATGGCCTAATCTCACAATGTTTTAGGATCTCAATTATTCAGAATTATTTTTCATTGCATATGTAGATGTAGGAGGGTTATAGTTCCTGTAAGCTTCCTCTGTTTCTCAGGAGCCAGTATATTAAAAGCTTCCAGGTCTCCATATCTGCTAGAGCTATTATGAAGTCTCATTCTTGTTCAATTTTTCATTTACTTTACCTTGCGAATATAAAATAGGTGTAAACACCAGGCTAGAGGGAAACCGTTCTACCAAATGCTTATACTGTAACTATAGAGGTGAATGGGTGGGTGTTTTTTGAAAGTGCTTTTAGTGCCGGTGTTCCGTGAGAAAACCATACCCTTGTCACCTCCGGTGCACCTACGGAGGGTATGGATTTCTCACGGTAGTTACACTTGCCGCCGTTACATTAAAACAGCTCCTCTGCACCATGAATCATCTCCGCTCCTTCCCCTGTCACTTCCCTCATCTCGGCTAATAAATATAAAAGCGGATCACGGAGCCGAGATCGGCGTCATTTACAGTTCATAAACCCGCCGCCGCTTTTATATTTATTAGGGGAGATCAGGGAAGTCACAGGGATAGGAGAGGAGATGATTGATGTTGCAGCCGATCAGTTTTAATATTACCGCCGCAAGTATAAAATTACACACACTGCCGTGATAATATCCTACCCGACGAGCATGTGGACTTCTGAACTTCTTTGCTGTTCAATTACGTCTCCGGGGCTCTGAGCATGCGCACTGCTGCGCTGCTCAGCTGTTTCAGACCGGAAGTGACGAGGGTATGGAATTCTAACGGGGTATGAAATTCTAACGTTACACCGGTTCACACTGTTCCAACTTGTCAGGCGACTTGGTCGCCTGACAAGTAGCAGTCCATACTGTGCAATGGTTTCCGTTCTAATAGGAGCGACTCAAGCCGCTCCGACTTAGAAAAAGGTTCCTGCACCTTTCTTTTGCAAAGTCGGAGCGACTTGCGTTAACTTCCATTATGTGAAGTCGTTGCAAGCCGCGCCGAAGTCACGGTGCACGGACGATGGCATACGTCGCCCGAAGTCGTGTCGGATCAGTGTGAACCGACACTTACTGTTTGTTCAGAAACCTAGTCTGTGCACAAGTTCACTTTAAAGTGTAACTAAAGGTTTTATTTTATTTTTATTTTTTTTTTAGTTTTGGACAGATTGGAAAAGGATTAGAACACCTGTCAGTTTTTATTGCTATCTGTGCCCCTTTTTGGGAGATTCACACTGTCGATTAGTACTGTTTACCGTCAGGATTGAAAATGAAAGTTAAAAAAAATCCCAAATTTTGGGTTGACATCAGAACACTTAAGGTGCTTTTTCACTACATGGAACCGAACGGTTTGGTTCGCTTTTGTGCTTTTCCACTGCTGGTACAGCATGGTACAGTTTAGGAACGGTTCGGTATGGTACAGTACGGCGGCACTTTTCCACTGCATGGAACCGAACGGTACAGCTCGCTTAAACAGTACCACCTCAGTTGTGGTTCCAACAGGGCCCTACCGGTACCATATATCACAATCCTTTGCATGCAGCCTTGACTGTTTGTCACTACTAGCCACTGATTGGTCAGAGAATCATTGTTATCCCACCCACTTTACTTTAGTGGAAAAGCGAACCGTACCGAACCGTTCCAACACCGTACCATGCGGTACCATGCAGTGGAAAACCAACAGAGCCAAGCAGGGCCGAGTGGAGCCGAGCCGGTACTTGCAGTGGAAAAGTGCCATTATAGAGGGGAAATCTGCCAATGGGGATGCTAGTTCTGGGTGACCCTGATGACACACCAGGATTCCCTCACTTGCTATTTTGGCTATGGGAAAGGAAGTGAAATTTTCCTAGTAGGACACAGATGACAAAGGGGATTGGAGAATGGAGATATACTTACCCACTCCTCCGACCTTCCCCCACACAAAACCAGTCCCTGTGGCTCCTGCCCCCCCCAGCAGTCTAGTGGTCTGTTGTGGTGGACTGTCTATGATGTCCTGATGTCTTGACTACCTGCTTTGGACATGAGGAAGGCAGGAACAGTCTACCCCTGGATCGTGGGGGGGGGGGGGGGGCAACGTTTGCCAGTGGAGCGGAGGATTCGGTGAGTATACAGCTTTCTCCTCTCCCCTGGAAAAAAAAAAAGCAGTTGACGCGTGCAGTGCTTGAATTGGGACTTTACCAATCGAACACGGAGATTGACTCCTTTATATGTCTAAAGCATGTGTGTAGACCCCAGTGAGGTATGTTTAGGGATTACTCCATAAGAATTCTCTAAAGACATAAAACTGATTTATCCTTCTATATTGTATCCAATATAGTATATAAAAATATTCAATATATTTATCGAGCAGACTCAATGGACTGCTGTGTTTTTTCTGACGTCCCTTTTCTATGTTCCTATTTTGCAGCATCTGTCAACAACTAAACTCACAGTTTTGGTATGAACTGCCATTCTAAGCTGTTTCTAAACTGGGTCAATGGACTTTAGGGTCTTTCAGTGGGATTACAGCTCAGGAAGGTTGAAATATATAGCAAAATACTTTACACTAAACATGGTCTTAGTTGCTAGTGTAGAGAACCTCAGATTTGCTAAGGTACTGAAATGCTAATAACATCATGTATACAGTCAGTTTTACAATTTTCTGCTACTTTCCTAAAATCTAACGCAATGAAGTACATTTGCATAAACCATATTGTAAAATGTGGTTTGTTGCCAATAAAGTTCCATGGTCATTAGTTTTTCTGTCCTAACTCTAGCTTCCCAGCTCAGCTGCCTTTTTCTCCCTGATCCATCACCCGTGTAACACGGAGCCAGCATCCCAGCAATTCTTGAATTTCACCACTTTATTTCCATCTCTCTGATGTCTAGCATTTGTCCTTTGCTTCAGACCTGCAAAGATCAAACTGCAAAATTGATCACGGCACAGAGGAGACAGGCCGGGGGGGTTGGGGGGGGGGGGGTGAGTACTCGAGTGAAAAATTCAGACCTATGGGAAGTAGGTTTTGTTCTGAAAAGTTTATTCTTAAACAAAGTGACATTTTAAGTCCTCCAAGCATTTCAGCTCCCCTCCCGTAGGTGCGTTTCATGCTTTCATCTTTTTCACTCATTGTGAATTCTGCACTCTGTAATCAGCTGCCCTTATCTCCTCGTATTACTCTGGAACAGAGAAAAACTGCTTTTTTTTTTTTTTTTTTTGCTGTGAAAACCAAACAGATTGTGACACAAGAGAAGGAGGGAGCTATCAGGATGTATAACACCAAAATATATTAGGGCAACATGCTGGCAAAGCAATTTTTTGTGAATATTTTGGTACATGGAGTTGGGTGTTTGACTATGACGTAATCTGGCAGATATTTTCCCATAAATTATGGTTTGGAAGATACGCAAAAAGATATATGAATAGGTTTCCACCATCTAAAGCAGGGTGTCACGTACCTGGTCGAGGCCAAGCTGACTAGAGGGCTGACCTTACACCTCTTGTCCTGTTTCCCCTGGGGATAATGACTGTATATAACAGGGCACAGAGTGGCACGGGTGCCTATAGGAGATCCAGTTCGGAATATCTTGAAAGCAGAAGCGGAGCTGGAGCAGGCCAACTGGAAGTAGGAAGATTCTGGATCTCGGGTGCATGGTCAGACAGGCAGAAGTCAGCAACAACTGGGCAGCAGAAGTGCAAGTCAGATGCCAGGTGCAGAGTTGGAGCCAGAAGCTGTACTGGGACAGCAGGCAGGAAGATACGCAAAAAGATATATGAATAGGTTTCCACCATCTAAAGCAGGGTGTCACGTACCTGGTCGAGGCCAAGCTGACTAGAGGGCTGGCCTTACACCTCTTGTCCTGCTTCACCTGGGGATAATGACTGTATATAACAGGGCACCGAGTGGCACGGGTGCCTATAGGAGATCCGGTTCAGAATATCTTGAAAGCAGAAGCGGAGCTGGAGCAGGCCAACTGGAAGTAGGAAGATTCTGGATCTCGGGTGCATGGTCAGAGGGGCAGAAGTCAGCAACAACGGGGCAGCAGGAGTGCAAGTCAGATGCCAGGTGCAGAGTCGGAGCCAGAAGCTGTACCGGAACAGCAGGCTGGAAGCAAAGTTGGGACACAAGCCAGTGTCAGCAACAGAAGTTCAGGAACAAGCAGGATGGACAAGTCAGGTCAGGATACATATGAGCACAGGATCAGGTCACAGGCAGAAGGATCTGCCGACCACTCAGCAATGAATCTGAATCTTGTAAGGCTTTAAATTTGCTACCAGGCACCAAAGTCCATCAAACAAGCACGCTCACACACATGAGCAAATGCACAATCCTAATGCTCATGCTCTCGTGTCTGTAAAGATGTGTGCAGGCTCCAAAAGCTGTGCACAGTTCTGTGGACTGTTATGCGTAAATGCACATTCCCTTGAGCATGGGCATTTCCTCAGGCACAGGCGTTTCTTTGAGCATTGCCTTGAGCATAACTTTCTTGACACAGGGTTTCTCAACCAGGGTTCCTTGGGGGATTTCTAGGGGTTTATTGAGCAAGGAGTAATTTCTGCCCACTGACACCATTGATCTTTTTAGCTATTTGTAAGTGGATAATTCTTCCCAATAACCACAAGTGTAAGGAGCATTCTTCTCACTGACCATCACACTAATGTATCATCATGAGTTGTAGATATACAAATTTTTAGCAGGGGTTCCCTGAAACCTGAAAGTTATTTTAAGGGTTCCTCTGTTGAAAAGGTTAAGAGAGACTGAGCTAAAGCCAAAGGATTGGGAAAACCTTAGCATTAAACCTACTATATGGCTAAAAATTTGTGAGCACCCTCTTCAAATGAATCAAATGCCTCCAGTGAAGGGTGGCAACAGTTTTTTGAAAGGTCATTTTACATCTTCGTCTTAACATGCTCAAAAGCCAACTCAATAAAGACGTTGTGCACAAAGCCAACTCAATAAAGACGTTGTTTGATGTGAAGGATCTCAAGTGGCTTACAGAGCCCAGATATCCACCCTGTTGAATACCTTCGGTATGAGTTGGAAAAAGATCTTTGTCCAACATCAGTACCTGACCTAAAACGCTCTTCTGGCAGAATGAGCATAAGGTCCCAGAGAGACACTCCAAAATCTTTTAGAAAGCCTTCCCAGAAGAGTGAAGGCTGTTATGGTACAAAGGTTTGGGGGATATTAATCCATATTCATTTCCATTGATGTGATGGTCACGTGGCCACAGTCCAAGCTAACTGCTTATGGCAACAGTTATCTGAGACTATCATGGGCCCTATGGCCTTTGTAGTCATTTACATGTCACTTCCCAACAGTAAACAGTTACAAGTTAGTAGTAATGATTCTTAAACAGGCACTAGAGACGAAATGTATGTACAGAAAAAAAAAAAAAAAAAATTCAAAAGCTGTCTGGTGTGGGTTAAGGGTTAAAACCTTACTTTCTAGCATAGGTGCTTGTTCCCTCCAGGTAGCAGTGAAGAGGTTGTTGAAGAGGTCAGGCATCTCTTGGAGAGACCCCTGAAACTGGCACACCTTCAAAAATGCTTTTAATGAAATATTTGAAGTGCAGACCCACCCCGGAGTCCTTTTGATTTTAAAGCACAAGTTCTATATTCCTAATAAAAGCCTTTATTGACTCACATGCCATACTGATCATACAAGCACATACTTTAATCGTGTGTAAAGCAGTATTCTGACATTTATTAACTAGCATCCGGCACCTGCCGCTTAGAACTGTAGGACCGCCATGTTTGTATCTCTGCAAAGTTCAGCTGCGGTAGCTTGTTAAGTATTAATGAGGCTGTATTTCCCTTTTGAAAAGAGGAAATTCGTTGCACATGGTTTAATTACAACTGTATTTATATAGTGGTAATTCAAGCTGTTCTGCTGAGCCATTTTTATTGTTATTGACTTATAAGTCTCTGTATGTATAGGTGACATAAGGGGTAACCCAGTGCAAGTTTCTCACATCCATCAAACATTCTCCACACACTGAAAAAGGCTCAATGCACATGAGCGGCGAGCCAGAAACAGTGGTGCCTACAGCTTCTAGCAGGAGTTGGCACTGTCATGTTTGTCTCATTGGTGTCCCTATGTGGGCCTCACCACTCAGGACTGCTGTGCACACATAGCTGGCATTGGACAACCCTGCATTTGTTTGCACAAGTCCCTGCATGCATCGCACAAAGCTTTTTTTTTTTTCTCAGTTATGACTGTAGATTGCCTTTAAGCTAGTAGAATCATAACAAGAATTTGACAGGATGACAACTGTACAGTATACAATGGCATAGCGACAAAGGGCAGCAATGGCTACAAACAAGTTCTCAGATCTGTCTCCAGCTTTTCTCTCTTCTTCATAATAGCAGCTCCACCATTTCGCTGTCTTCTGTCAGTGGCCAAAACACTTCATGGTGGGTGTTGGGGAGGGCCCTGAAAAAAGTGTTGATGGTTTTTAATTGGCTTCACAAAGTGCAAAACCCATCTTGCCAGCATAATCTGGCAGAAGAACAGAGGGATTCTGGGCGCAGATTCTATCACTCCTCTTTGGCCTCGTATCCTTCAGGCTCCTGCAAACTGCCTTCATCAGACATTGGTTACAAGGCCCCATTCACATTTTGCATCAAATCCAACAGGAGTCTAGCTACACCTAAGGTTGACACCTGGTCAGTATTTTACCAGCCTGTTGCACATTACATTTTCAATGCAACCATCACATATAATGATTGTTAAGCTGAAATGTATTCCATTTTTGCTTTTGGGTTAATTAGTACTTTAAGTCAATGAAATGCCAACTCAGGGAATCATAAAATCTAGAAAATCAAGAACAAGTGCCGCGTATGAACATGGAAAATGTCAGAATGCTAACATATAAAGAGCTACGTATAAACATATCATAAATATATATGTGTATATATATATATATATAGGCAAAATCAAACTGAGTGAAAAGTGCTATATGTGCAAAAATAAACCGAGTGTGTTACTCATATATATCACAAAGTGATGTTGTGTATATAGAAGTGCTAAGTCCTTGAATTGTGGATAAACAGTGTACAAATCAAAATTAAAGTCCATATCCAAAACCAAGGGGCATTCTGTGTTCAGTGATAGAAGAATATCACTGCAAACGGGACCATCACCCTAAAGGAAAGTCCGGAGCGCTTACCAGAAATCGTAGACTCTACTGTCCAGAGGCATAACTAGAGCCTTCACGGCCCCGGTGCAAGAAACCATGAAGGGCCCCCTTGACCTTTAGTCCTGGGTCCTTCCCTCAAAGCCCGAGGGCCTTTCCCACAAATTCTGGGGCTCTTTACATCTATCACGGGGCCCTTTATTATGGTCCCGCAGTGGGACCTTTTCACATGTTCTGCAGCAGGCTCCCTTCCTGCCACCTTGGGTAAGGTTGCAGCCACCTTTTCTTCAAGCCAAACCTGAACACTTTAGCGGCACAACAGCAAATGTTTTTGTAGTATACAGTATATTTTGTCATTAAATAATTTTTCTGCAGAGGTCCCCTTTACATCTGAATCCAGATTTGAGTTCCCCATTACATCTGAACTGGCAGAGTTTCCCCTTTACATCTGAGCTGTCAGAGTTTCCCTTTTACATATGAATAGGGGGACTCTGCAGACTCTGATGTAAGGGGGGAATTCTGATATAAGGGGGTCTCTGGTAACCAATGCCCCCACATACATCATAGTTTCCAGCATGTATATTTTCTTAAAAAACAAGGTAAGTAAAGGAAAAAAAAAATCGGGACTATCCATTTCTTTTGCAAGTGAATGTCAGCAAGGGGATGGCCCAAAGTCGTTTTTGAGGCCAGAACTCCGCTTTAAAGTGTGTGTCTGGGCAAAATTAAAAAAAAAAAAAGATATTCAGTACATCTTTGAAATAGGTAAACATTTTCCCTGTGTTATGCCCCATTAAAAAGCTGCAAAAATGACTGCCAGAGATCCAGTGAGATTCCCAACTTCCTGTTTAGACAGTGACAACACACTGCCTCTGCTGCAAATCCTGAAATCCTAGGCATTGTTATTAGCCCTGCCCGCTGGACTACAGAACACCTATATTTATCCTTATCTCAGTTACATAGGGGGAGAGGATATGTAGTCCATTTAGGGAGAGGTTCCGTAGTCTGTTTAGGGGGAATTTAAGCAGAGCCAACAGTACTGCTTTGGATTTGATTCTAGTAGAAGCAGAGTTGTCGGCTCAGTAGGGAATGTAGGAGCATAGTTGATTTTGGCTGGATCATCTGGTATTTTTCTGTAAGTATTGTAAATTAAAATGAAAAATATTCATTTTATTTGAGTACAACTTTACCTCGCCACTTTGTTTCTCTGCCAATCTCCTTCTGTCTTTGCATATAAGGCTTCTACCTGCCTAATTGTCAGAGGGTTGAATTTGAGACCCCAAAAAGTAAACTAGATCTTTTCTACGGGTTCTGGGAAGCCAAGTAAGGAAATAACTTAAAGGGTAACTCCACTTTCCTGCTTGTGTGATTGGTTCACCAATTTTCCCAGAGGTCTGCCTAAGATACAAGTCAGATTTCTGGCATCCCCTGCAGCAAAAATGTCATTTTTGGTGAGATACTCCCAATAGGAACATGTCTAAAGGGATGCAGGCCCAGCAAATTTCCTCATTAGTGTCCTGCAGCTGCCACAGCTGATAGATAATTATGAAACCACTCCGATTAGACCCACTCAGCACAGAGGAACAAACAAAGATTTCTTCAGAATAAGAAAAGGTAGGAATCTGTAACTAAATTTGTTAAAACCCTTGCAATGTACAGAGATTACCCAGAGGGGATTTTTTTTCTCAACAAAAGTGGAGTTATGCTTTAAGAATAATTTGCTAAATCATATGTATTGCAAAAGTTTTTTGTAATTTTAACTCTCTACAACTGACAGAGTAATAAATATATTCTGACTTGTGACATAAGCCATAAACTGAAGCTCAAATGAAATGATTTACATTTTACAAGATAGGGCTTCATCTTGAACAGGCTATAATTCTAACCTATGTAGTAAAGTGTGAGGAATTCCCTGGCATACCAAGCATATCGATGTCACACCTCATGTTGGGCCCTAGTGAAGAAAAAGATTGGGCCATAATAAAACTTTTACTAAGTAAAATTAAAAATGATTTGCTATATTACACGTTATATTAATTTTACTCAGGGCTGGCCAGCTGGCTGGCTGTCCTAACATCATTGCTGTGTAGCACATGCCTTTGTTGAAGTGTCTTACCCTAACATTTCATATTCCTGATATGCGTCTGTTGTACCATGTACTTGTATGAAAACATATCCAGTTTCCCTCTTTATATTGCCTTTGTGTGGAGACTTGTGCTGACACACCCTTCCTGCACAGCTGATCACTGGGAAGATCAGTGTGCTGCTGTTTCTCTGCTTCCTGCTGAAACGCCCCCCCCTGCAGTTTCCATCCTTCCTCTCTGATTCCTCTATGTAGCTGAAAACAAAGGTCATGTGATCACTTATGAGAAAAAAAAAAGGAGGAAAAAGGGATTTATAATGTGACGTGTGTGTGTGTGTGTATATATATAGTTTATATATATATATTAGGGATTGACCGATTATTGGCAAAGCCGATATATCGGGGGCCGATATCCACTTTCCCTGATATATCAGAATCGGCCCCTGAGGTTTCCGATATTGCTGATATTTCGGGAAAGTGCTGTACCGGAGTGATGCCTGCAGCTAGAGGCATCACTCCGGTACCGGCTTCCATAGCCGACGGTCGGCCGTTTTGTAATGACAACAGATGTGGCTGAGAAGCCGCTCGGATGTCATTACAAGGAGCGGGAGGGGACCCCCCCCCCCACCCACCGCCTTCTGCGGCTCACCCGGGTCTCCCGTCCCACCGGGAGACCTGGGCAACCAGCCTGTACGGCCACTGAAGAGAAGATCCGATCAAAGCCGCATTCAGCTCTGATCGGGTCTCCATGCAAAAACCCAGGAGTGATGTCATGACATCACTTCCGGGTACTCGGCGCCAAAATCAAAAGAATTACAGCATTCAAAACAGCCAATAGGAGTGTTTCCCAGCATTCTTTCAGATGTTCAAGGTGCTCTATTGTTGATATCTATATTAAAAAAGAATAGCGCGCAAATGCAAAAGAAATTACTACCAAATCTAAAGAGAGTCCATAAATGAAAATGGGGATTTGGTCCCACCATATGGCCATATCGTGCTCAAGCCCACTACTGCGTCAAAGTACCCCATTATCAGTGGGTCCTACACTATCCATGAAAAAGAGATGAATCCAGCCTTTCTAACCCTTGGAGATAATACTCCTTGCTGGGAAAGATGTGCAAATGCACTACAGGGGACTCCTCCTATATCCACTTGACAGTGGACACTGATTGAGTACAGGTGTGTGTGGGGGGTTGACGCAGTAGTGGGCTTGAGCACGATATGGCCATATGGTGGGACCAAATCCCCATTTTTATTTATGGACTCTATTTAGATTTGGTAGTAATTTCTTTTGCATTTGTGCGCTATTCTTTTTTAATATACATGTCTTTTGGTTCATAGCTGCAGCAGCTTTAGAAATACATGGGTATGCTCCCCCAAATTTTTTGCTTGTTTATTGTTGATATCTGCCAGACAATCCTGAGATAACCCACAGGCAATGCTGCCTAAAGGGATGCCATGGATAGTTTTCTAATATATCTTCATATGCAGATAGCTCTCTGTATCTGAAAAAGACCTAATCAGGAAGTAGAAGCAAATTTACAGTGACAGATGATCGCACTGGAACTTTCATATGAAGGCAAGAGCAAAGGAAAAGTTAAGGTTGCAAACTTTCTTGACTTGTCTGAAAAGATTTAAGAAGCCAAATTCAGGGCCATGCTGCCCATGACTGCAGCGGCCACTTTAGGCAGTACTCATGGAGGCACAGTGGGGG
This sequence comes from Pelophylax lessonae, assembly GCF_965119305.1. NCBI lineage: Eukaryota > Metazoa > Chordata > Amphibia > Anura > Ranidae > Pelophylax > Pelophylax lessonae. The sequence goes on along the minus strand of NC_138778.1, from coordinate 200,472,920 downwards.
CTTTTATCTTCAGTAGGGGATCAGTATCACTCAATCATTAAGGTTGCAATTTGTGCTGGTAATATTGGCACTGTCACATCACTAGTGACAATGGTTAGGCCTCATTCAAAGTGCTCTGCTTCAGTTGTCATTCTATAAGCCAGGGTCCAACCCAGCAGCGTCTGTGACAGAATGGTAGGCTTGACGTGTTGGGAATTTCATGACAGGAGGAAATCCTTTTGCCTGATCCCAACCCAAGTCTAAGCTCCAAACAGGAAATGTAATGTGCAGTTGCAAGAGGACATGAACTATGCCAATAATTCTCAACTGGAGCACCTTGTTCTCTCAAGGAATGACCTGAGATCACAGCCTATTGTACATTGCTGCTATCAACAGACCGGATGGGAAAAAAATGCAGTTTTTTTTTTTTTATATTATTATTATTATTATTATACAGGATTTATATAGCACTAACAGTTTGCACAGTGCTTTACAATTTAAAGGGAGGCAGTACAGTTACAATACAATAAAATTCAAGAGGGTTAGGAGTGCCCTGCTCATAAGAGCTTACAATCTAATAGGGTGGACAACTGTTACAAAAGGTTATAGTTTTTGATTGAAGCCTTGTTCTCAGTGGACAAAGCCTACCTGCTCAGTGCTTCTTATTTTCATTTTGGCATATATCATGGCCCTTTTTTATTAGAAAAATCCTTGGGGCTCTAAGGGCCTGGTGGATAGAGTCACCTGTTGGCTAATTTTCTCACATAAGAATTGAGATCCCCAGTATTAACTCCGTGTTGTTGCGATCCCCTGTCCTAACTCCTTTGGTGTTGAGATCCCCTGTCCTAACTCCTTGGTGTTGAGATCCCCTGTCCTAACTCCTTGGTGTTTAATTCCCCTGTCCTAACTCCTTGGAGTTGAGATCCCCTGTCCTAACTCCTTGGTGTTGAGATTCCCTGTCCTAACTCCTTGGTGTTGAGATCCCCTGTCTTAACTCCTTGGTGTTGAGATCTCCTGCCCTAACTCCTTGGTGTTGAGATCTCCTGCCCTAACTCCTTGGTGTTGAGATCCCCTGTCTTAAGTCCTTGGAGTTGAGATCCCCTGTCCTAACTCCTTGGTGTTGAGATTCCCTGTCATTAACCTTTGATGGAGTGCTTGGTCTGTATGTTAACATGGAGCAAAATATAAAAAAAGAATATGAAATAAGAAAAGGCCAAAGTATACTGAATGCTGCCACTGCATACGTTTCACATAAGAAATTGTCCTTTAAGTGAACTGAGACTTTAGGGCCGTGTTTTAATGCTATACACAACTAAGAAAAGCTATTTGTAAACTCTTAAAACTTCTTTTAGTGATCAAGTTTCCTTTCCGAGTCGAATTATGAGAATAATACCTGGCAGGGTGTGAAAAGCGTCATTATTCAGCAGGCTTGGCACTCCAACAGAACATTCTATACTTAATAACCCTCAAGAACGCCTCCTCCGGTTGTGTCTAGGCTGCATTTGTGTTGATGTGGTTGGGTTGAAATTGGGGAGGTATTTTGGTAATTTTTTAGCTTGTGTTTAATTTGTGTTGGTTTAATGAAGTCAGGCATGTCTTAGTATGTATGATTTAGCTTGCAAGCAATATGGCAAAGACACAGTGTCGCCTACACATGCTTTGGCACGCCATGCATAGGTAACTGATATTTTTTGGTTCTGCCTTAATGTTGGCCTACAATCAGGTGCTCTAGGATTAAAGTTAACTTTGAGTCAAAAATGCAGTGCATAGACTTCAAATTGTATAATCCTTGTTTTAAAGGCTTACCGGTACGTCTTTAAAAATTTGAGAGGGAAAATAAAAGTTTTTAGTTAAAGTTGATCAGGAAGGGGTATATTGTACACACAGCTTAGTGTGCAATTGTGATATGCCTACATCCCCAGATAAATTTACTCCCATACACATGTCTGCAGCCCACTGGCAATGCTGCTCTGAATTCAGAAGCACTGCAGCATCCCAGGAAGCTGCATGAAGTGGACTTTAATGACAGAATACACAGGCCAACATTCTACCTTAGGAAGAAAACATAAGGCGCTTCTCAGTGCAGTTTCAGTTTTCAAAGTTCTAGTTTTCTTCCATGTAGTTCTAGTAGTAACTCATTGACTATCTGTTACCAGCATTGCATTTAGGCAGGAGATAAACTACAGCCCAATACTTCTGCATTGAGGAGGAGAAAATGGTCATGTACCACTCGGAACAGTGTACCACCATATATTTCCATTACCATTGATTTTTGACAGGCTGCTGGCAGTGAGCTGTACACACCACCTGTGCTTCCCAGATACCAAAATGTTGCCTGTTTTTACACTGTATGGGCAAAAGCACCCATGGGCTTGAAACATTAGTTGTACTCAGTGGATACAGCCTACCTGTGCATCTTCTTTTCATTTTGACATATACAGTATCTTGGCCCTTTTTATTAGCAAAATCCTTAAGGCTGTAAGGGTCTGGTGAACTCAGTCACCTGTTGGCTCATTTTTTCATATAAGGAGTCTGGTGTTGAGATCCCATGTCCCAACTCCTTGATGTTGAGATCCCCTGTCCTAACTCCCTGGTGTTGCTATCCTCTGTCCTAACTCCTTGATGATGAGATCCCCTGTCCTAACTCCTTGATGATGAGATCCCCTGTCCTAACTCCTTGGTGTTGAGATCCCCGGTCCTAACTCAATTGAAATGTCTGGTATTTAAGTGGTGAGTCAGCGCGCCGCCCGCACCCCCAGGAAGACGTCATTTGCGACGAAACGCGAAGGCATGCTGACGTCACCACGAGGAACCCGGAAGTCGGGCGGCAGCGTTCTTTGCAACGATTTGTGTATAAGCGCTTTTGAATCTACATATCTGTGAGTGTTTTTAACCTTATTTTGGAATAAACTGTCTATGCATACTACACCATTGTTGCTCCCTATTCTTGCATATCCGCTGTGAGGATTGGTGAGAGGACGAACTTGGAGCTTACGGTGTTGGTGCATATGATTTCTTACGGTGTTGGTGTACAGTGTAGCTCCCTGCTACGCTATAGAGGTTACGGGACCAGCTGAGATGAGGTGCCAGTCTCCCGGGTGGATCTACTGATAAACATCCTTGTTATATGCCTACACTCAATAGAGTTCTGGTAAGCCTGGTGTGAGCCTTTTGCATGCAGCACTTGATGTGGATGAAGGCACATTGATTTGGTGGAGGATTCTTTTCTACACCGGACACTCTCTGCTCGCTTACTATTGCTTTATTGGGACATTATTGCCATACATGGACCTACTGTGTGACATTATCATCCTTTAATTTGTAGCATATTGTCTGTTTCACCCTATTGTTTGATTCATCATCAAACAGTTTCAATTTAGCGCAGCTCTTTTTATATTCTTATACCGTTTTAGTGATTCCCACTACAGCTGCAGCTTTATTTTAGGCTTAGCGCAGTTATTTTTAATACCTAACTCCTTGGTGTTGAGATCCCCTGTCCTTTCTCCTTGATGATGAGATCCCCGGTCCTAACTCCTTGGTGTTGAGATCCCCTGTCCTAACTCCTTGATGATGAGATCCCCTGTCCTAACTCCTTGATGATGAGATCCCCTGTTCTAACTCCTTGGTGTTGAGATCCCCTGTCCTAACTCCTTGATGATGAGATCCCCTGTCCTAACTCTTTAATTTTGAGATCTCCTTTCCTAACGTCTTGGTGTTGAGATCCCCAGTCTTACCTCTTTGGTGTTGAGATCCCCTATCCAAACTCCTTGGTGTTGAGATCTCCTGTCCTAACTCCTTGCTCGGTTCCCATCTGCCGTAAATTTGGGCTTGGGGGTCTTCCTATTTGTCATGTTGCAGTCTACTTAATATAAAATAAAAAAAAAACTGGGAATTCAACAGGGATAGAGGAGATCCTTGAGCCTTGTTGAGGTCTGGCATGCAAACCTGTTAGCTCTAGCCCTCATTAAGAGGAGTTTTGAGACATAAAAAACGTTTAGATGAACTAAAAGTCAAACCACCCTATTAGATTGTAAGCTTTTATGAGCAGGGCCCTCTTAACCCCCTTGTATTTTATTGCATTGTAACTGTACAGTCTCCCTTTATGTTGTACAGTGCTGTGCAAACTGTAGGTGCTATATAAATCCTGTATATAAATAATACCACGCTGACGATTTCTTTGCAGAGATTTTTTACAATTTCTTTCTTAGGAAATTGTATTTATTGTATTTGAAATCGCTAACTCACCAGTGACTATTGCTCGGGTGGCTTCGTTAAAAATAATTGAAGGAGAGCAATTTGTGGCAAAAAATGCTAACATAATGATAAATCACAGTTTTGACCTTTTGGCTGCGATAAATTGCCTCTTAGCAACAAGTTGCAAAAGACTATAGCGATTGCGTTGCTAGCTACAAATCACTGTTAATGGCTGGCAGTAGCGATTTGTAGCAGCAGTTCATTGGCTGCAACAAAATTGCCAGTGTGACATAGCCCTAGTCTTCTAATTCCCACTCCAGCACTGCAGGCTATAAGTAGCCATATATTACCATATCCATCATACAATGTGATCAAATAAAGCATTCTTTGAGATCAATGGGGCTGAGAATCGTTGGTAGATGGGCTAACAATAAAGTATATCTAATCTTTACAATACATACAGTAAGTAACATATTGCAGGCTACCAGTCTATAGATGTGGTAGCTGCTTGTTTAGATTTTTAGCCTTTTTTTCTTTTTAGTGATCCTGCCAGTAATATACTTCCTGTCCTAGGGTGACAATTCTCAATCACTGAATTATATCTATGGAGGAGCAGTGTTGACACCCCAGGGCAGAACTGCAAAACAACTCTCCCTTCTCATGTTCTCCATAACGTAGGCTGGAGTTGTTCTGTAGTACACAGACCGAGCTGGGAACAATGCGAATTGGGAACAGTCAGCACAGACCGAGAGCATAGGAACTTATCAACCCCTATGATTTCTGGTGGCATCATCTGTGTTTTTTTGCAATTCTTCAAAAGATATAACAAAAAACCTTTAATGGTATATTTAGTAGACCAAAAAGGAACAAATAAGAGAAATTCATTGTTAGGGTTTACATAAACTTTGATGATTTGCAGGAAAAGGAGCATTTTCTATAGGTGATCTATTGGAGTATGGGCACTGTAAGGTAGTGTACCCTTTAAGACCTCTATCTTTGGTGTCCTTCATACAAGGAACAATGACTATACATTATATTTACATAGAGAACTTGGATAATAATCTTGCTGCAGTAACCTTCTTTCATTATTTTGGTGAGCGGTGGATGGGTCTAGCAGCGGAATGGTTAACAAAGCTCCCTTTTCAGCTTTGCAAACATTTTTCGATGTGCCTCTCCAGTCAAGTCAAACAATTGGAAGGGGGTAGGGTAGAGAACTCACTGATGTAAAGAATCCTTTTATACCAACTCCTGGAAGGTGTGTGGGGGGAGCATGGGGGCTGTGTGTGTGCAAACGTTGAACAAGGATTTCACATTCCTCATACACTTTACAGAACTCCTTAATTAGCTAAAGGAAAATTGTGAATCTGTGAATTCCTTTGAAATAACTTGATATAGAAGGTCATCATAGTACAGTGTTTTCCCAACTTTGACTTGTAGCAAAACTCCATCAGGAGCCTTGAACTGCCCATGCACCCCCTATATTTAATAGTTAGAACATTTTTTTCCTCTTGAGTATTCATAAAATAATGTTTTCTTCTACACTGGACATAGCCACAATTTGGATTCTCAAATTCTACAGATCTTTCCAATAAAGAATGGCACCTGCACCCACTTCTGCACAGTAAGTCAACCATATAACCTCTCATGACTGCTGTTGGTCCACCACGCCAGAGCTGCCCATCGTCTCCCCATTCTTCCTCCATAGAAACAAATGTAATGCACAGACAAGCTTAGTTGTGATTGTTTACTCAAAGTATAGACTTACAAATTGGTGCCAAACCACAAAGTAAAAGAGTCCAAAGTGCCTTTAATTGTTTGTAATATCGTAACACCCAACATATTTTGAGGGCTTAAAAGAAGAGACTAGGCACTTGTATGAACTTATAGACCGCTATAATCAAATGGATCCATAAATGATCTGCTGCAAAACCTCTTTTTGGATTGGAATTACAAAAATCTAAACAGTTCAATCTTTGTTTACCCGCCAATCAATAGTGGTACCTAAGAGTGCTCAGAGTGTGCATGTAAAGTGCTCCCAGCCTTAATACTGTATGTACGGGAACCATTATTAGTTATTGGGGTTCCCATTGCTCTAGCAGCCATACATGTAGAATATATCCTTTTTTATAAATACCTTAAAGAGGAAGTAGAACCAGTTATTTTTTGTTTTTGTTCCCCGGAAAAGTAAAGGCATAATGTGCTAGTATGCATCACATATTAGCACATTCTGTGACACATGCCTTCAAAAGAGCCCTAGTCGTCCCCACTGAATGCCACATCCATCTTCACCTGTCTACCTTCTGGGTCTGCAGACTCCAAATATGTTACTGGCTGGAGCCGCGGGAGCCGCCGGTCACGGCACAAGGCCCTGAAAAAACGGAATTCCTTCAGAGCGCATGCGCCGATGACGTTATCGGCGCACTATACAGTAAATATCTCCTAAACTGTGCAAGTTTAGGAGATATTTACAGTATCTATAGGTAATCATTATTAAAAACAAGGCATTTTCTAATGCCTATGTGCTTTGAGATAATGAAACATTATTGATTTATAAAGTGCCATCATTCCCTGTAGTACAGTACACAGAAATAAATATATCAGGGGAGGGTAGTACAGTGGTCAAGTGACAAGTAAACACAAGTGCTTAGCAAAATATACTAAAACAAGAAAACTGGAGCAAGAGTCCTACCTGCAAAAGCTTACAGTTTACGTAGCAAAAGGTCCACCATGATTTGCCCAACTTCTTCAAGTGCAGTTGAGATAGGGATAGTTGCAAATAGCCCCACTACACAGCAGGTTGGGGCAACGTCATACCATTTAGGTTTAGACTCCTTCTCCTGGAACTTTGGTAATGAAAAAACTTGTGGAGAACCTCTTTAATATGCATAATTATTGTATGACCACAATAGATAGCAGTGTAGGAGGGTGCAGTGTGTTGGAGTAGCAATAACACCCACAGTTTGGTTGCAATGTAAAGAACTTGTATTGAAGTAAAGACAGTTCACAACAAACCCAGTGGGTAGACAGCCCAACCGGGAACACTCATAATTTCCAACAGTGTGTAGAGAGCAAATTTCAGCCAAACTGACAGAACCTGTTTGGAGGGGCAGAATGCAGGCTGGCTGTCTCACGTCCAAGTGGAAAGAAGTTCAGAGAATTTGCGAACCCTATAATTTCCCTCCTCGTCTGGAACTTTTCCCTGCCACTAGTACTGTCCCTGACAGACGGGTGACCTGTCTTGACACTACCTACTCGCTATTGCGCACAAAAACTTGGGGGCAGAGATTTAAAAAGACTCCGCTGACTAAAGATGGCCACCAAGGGTCACCTGAATGCTGCAACGCTGCCTTTCAGGAGCCAGGAAACCATAGAGAAACCATGTTTCCCCTGACTTCTTCTTCAGGCTAATATGCTGCTCTATTCGGCGCCATCTACAGTGGAGGAAGCAGACTGCACCTGCCTACAATAGGTAGAAACAAATCCATATCTAGTTAAAGTTTCAGAGGAACGTTATCTTACTATTTATCCTAAATGAGCATATTCACCCACCCAGTGAATCCAGTGCTGTTTTTCTGGACTCCCCTGCTGCACTGCCACATGCAAGGTCCTGTGCCACTATATTCTCTGTGCAGCCGGGATGACATGTCACTAGGCCTGCATTCCAGCCTCTGTACCCTTCTGCCCTATTTGATGTGGATATCCCAGAAGGCTGCAGGAGTGGAGAGGGCAATGTGACAAGGTTTATTTTTGGATTAAATATCTGCTTTAAATGTACCTAAAGCTATTACATGAGTTTTGGGTGGACTTTGGTAGCCATAGTCACTTGCTGGCTGCTAATGTCTGGGTAGTAAAATTCCTCCACAATGATTATTAACCCTTCCCCATCTGTGAAGTCCAGATATTGAAGTCTCATCCCTCCAGCAGCATCCTCTATAATGTGTGGCCCCTTTATAGAAGCTATGGCAGGTGGACAGAGCTGGGAACCTACAGCCTAGGCCTTGCCACTAAAGGGGTTTAAGAAGCCAGAAGATAGTTTCTTCACAACCGACTTATTATCTAGTTTGGACTTTATATTTTGAGCTTATGAAGACATATCAAATGGTGTTATAGAAGTAAGCCAGTATTTTGTGGCTATTTTGTTGCCATAGACTGCAAATGACTATATGGGGGGGGGGGGGGGGGCAGAAGCGAGTTTTTACGTGCTTTGTTGAATTGAATGTTTCTTTAATTCAGCTTGTTTGTGTGTTGTTGGGTTGTTAGCATCAATATAATAACACATTATGCATGAGGCCTAGCTTGGGGGTTTGCCGTTGTCCTGAATACTGAGCTTCAGTATCTGTGAATGGAGCCTGGCATATCTAAGGTATTGTCCCTAGTGCTCTGTCTCTCCCACCTCTCCACCTCTCTGCCGCCTGCCTTGGTGAACGTACCAACCCCCCTTCTCCTTCCAACCCAGCTAAGCCTCTCCCCAAAGGTCACCATGGTGACCAGCGCTGCCCAGACTACGGCAGACAATTACTGAGTGCCCATGCCATTTGCTGCCCCTGAGCTTAACCCCTTCATTTTCCCGGGAGCTCTGTGTCTATGCAATGATCAGCACTTTTTGAATTTAACGCATGGGGACCCTTGCTGTTAATTATAAAAATGTTTTGATATAAAATGATTATTTGTTATTCATTCAACTCGAACTTGACTTCCAGTTGATAATATGGAAAGGTGACTCCACAAAAGACTGATGTTTTATTATGGATTGATTGAATTACTTACTGTCTTCTTATCCCTTGTGAATGTAAGTGAGGACCTCTCCTCAAGTAGAAAAGTAAAAAGCAAGTGACTTGTTTCTGAAGGTACAAGTTCTGGGGCTGTCATCCTTCATCTTGATTTAAAGCGGAACTAAGCCCTTCCCTCCTTTGCATCCATGGAAGCTGCCATCTTAGCCTCTGTTTCATTCGTAGTTACCATGGTGCGGTACGTGTGATCAGATATGACACCAGCCATTTGATAGCTTAACCACTTCCATACCAGGCTAACTCTGGAATTTCTCTCCTCCGTGTAAAAATCATAATTTTTTGCTAGAAAATTACTCAGAACCACCAAACATTGTATATATTTTTTTAGCAGAGACCCTAGAGAACAAGATGGCAATCATTGCAATTTATGTCACGCAGTACTTGCGCAGCAAATTTTAAATAATACACTTTAATGAATGGATTTGGGGGACTGTCCCTGATTTGGAACAAAGTCCCTCTGTCCCTCTTTACGCCTCATTTGTCCCTCATTTTGGTCTGATCTATAAAGTTGCTCATAAAATGCACGTTTTATCTTTCAAAAAGTGGTTTCCAGTGCTAAACCTTTCATCTAATTTCTAAAGGGCTGCATTTGAAAATTTATGAAGCCAGTAGTGGTAAAAAAAAGCACTTGTGGGTTTAACTAATATTTTTGTGGGGTATAATTCTCCTTCAAGGGCCGTGACAGGGGGGGAGTGTCCTATGCAAACATACTTTTGCTTATAGGCATCCCTCCTTTCCATCTCAAAATGTTGGCAGGTGTGCTATAGCACGTAAGTGTAATGCTGCCTACAAATATTAGGTAGAACCCGGCTGGAAAAAGTTTTTCGAAATAAAGATATTTTTTACCTGCATTGCATTGACGAAACTTGCATGTTTATAGAAGAGGGATGGTGTAAAGCTGCAGGCAATGGAAGATACAATAGCAATAGGCTGGGAAGATTCATCTCAGTCTGTCAGCTTCCCTCTAGCATGCTCATCCAGGGCCCTACAAATAGGGACGCTACCTAATCACAATGGCTACATTGGGCATTCATTTTCTAATGTCAGAAGGTCTCCTGAGGCTTGGCTCTTATCAGTCATCATGCATTTTCCTGCATATTCCAACACATGGACATTAGAAGATCCTTTGTTTTCAGAAGGACCTGTTCACACAATTTTCCTTGCAGTATGCTTTATAAAAAAGGGTCCTACCATTTTTGGTATATTGATCTGCATTTTTGTTGTGCAAGTAAACTCAGATGGAGTCTTTCACAAACACCATGCCACAGCTCTGAAACATCCCAACCGCAAGCCTCCCTCCCTGGAGTTTGCATGTTCTCCAAGTGCCTGCATGGGTTTCCTCCTGCTCTCAAGACATGCTGGTAGGTTAATTGGCTCCTGTCTATATTGGCCCTTGTATGTGTATGTATGAATGTGAGATAGAGATGTTAGATTGTAAGCTCCTTGAGGGCAGGGACTGATGTGAATGTACAATGGATATGTAAAGCACTCTGTAAATTGACGGCGCTATATAAGTACCTAAAATAAATAAATAAGTCTGCGCATAATGTATGCGTTTGTTGTGACCTTTCCACCATATATAAGCCTTGTAGACGGCTTTTGTTTTGCATGCAGCTTTGGCTTACCAGGTCTTCCAGGTCCTCTGATTGTGACAGCTGGATCCTGAGAATGTTCACTCTCTGCGGAGGTACATCAAGATTAGGAAGTAAAATGAGATTATTAAATGGAACACAGCCCGGTCCTCATAAAAAAATATTTGTTTTTCCTCTATTCGCTTTCTTCTCAACAAACTCAAGAGCGCTACTCTCAAAAACGCGGATTTCAAGATTGCTAAGCTAATTAATACATTTTAAACGGATAAACTGAATGAACAGATTTAAAGGACCACACAAGGGCTATCTAATCTAATAAGAAAATATGTAATACAATAACTATGTATCAGCTTGACACTTCGCTATACCTAAAATGCACCCTTATTACCCTTCCATATAGAGATTTTACCTGCTCTGCCCTATACCAGGTTTGCAGATAATTGGCCTAAAACATGATAGTGTCTGAAAGATGAACTTTTATGTTTCCTGTAGAAAGTAATTAAATTCTCCTTTTCTATATTTGATATGAATAATGGGTACAATGCTTGTGTTTAATAAAAAGCTATTCTTATTGTTTTTAGTGGCTGCTACAAATGCTTTTAAAGCCCATCTCGGGAAACGGTAAACTCCTTCTTTGTAGTGGGGCTGCTCCTGCAATGCAAGGGTTAAATGCTCATTTAGGTCTAGGAGACTGGGAACAGTGGTTTGCTTACCTGATCCACTGCTGGCCCAGCACCCCAGCAGTGGGCACTCTACTGTACCCCCCTATGCTCCGGCGGTAGACTGTCCTTTGGTGTCCTCATGTGCAATGCAGGACTATGGGCCCAGTGGGAGCCTGCAGGAGGTAAGGAACGGGTAGGTAAAACTGTTTTTTGCTGCACTAGACCAGTGGTCTCCAAACTGTGGCCCAGGGGCCAGTTGTGGCCCTTTGCTTGTTCTTATCAGGCCCTTGAGGCACTGTTCCATCCCCTGATACCAATAATGGGGCATAATTCCTGCCACTGACAACAATGACAGTGCACAAATTCCCCCCCCCCCACTGACACTAATGAACAGGCACAATTCCTCCCAGTGACCCCCACAATGGGGCACAATTCCCCCCAATAGGGCCCAATGATACCAATGATGGGACACGATTCCTCCCAATTATACAAACGAAGGGCCACAATTCCTCCCACTGACCCCAAAGTTGGAGCTTTGCTTTTTCCCACTGATGTCGAAACCTTTTCTACTTCCAATTGCCACAGTCTGGCCCTCCTAATGTCTGAAGGACAGTAAACTGGCCCTTTGTTTAGAAAGTTTGGAGACCCTTGCTCTAGACCTAAATGAGCATTTAACCCCTGCATCCATTTAAAAGGTTTTCAACACCAGGGGCAGGAAAGATCAGCTCACCACTTGACCACTGTGATTAGCTGTCACAGTGATTGTATGATTGGCAGCCAGTCCCGCTGGCTACCAATCATTAGTGGGGACTGAGAGCTGTCTTCTGAAGTGAGTGCGCTCCCAGCACAGAAACATGGATAGCTGATGTTACTCATCTGTGTGGCATGTGGGCATTAAGGCCCATCCTTTTATTGCCACACATATGTGTTAGGCAGTCGTAATGGGGTTAATGCCCCTGGCCCCCAACTGACACTTTCTGTGCTGCCTTGGGAACCCTTGCATACACTAATCTGTGTTTCCCTATTGCCCTGTTATAGTGGTGATTTCTATCAGTCTCTTGTAACATGTCTTTAGTCTGTGACTGTCTCCTGAAGCATGTGTCCTATCTTCATCAACTCCAATCATCATGTTCAAAGTCCAACAGTCTCCTGTAGCATGTCTGCAGTCTCCACGTTTCTTGTATCATGTCTGTAGTCTCTGACCATCTCTTGTTTTATATCCACAGCCTCTGACCATCTCTTGTTTTATATCCACAGCCTCTGACCATCTCTTATATCATGTCTGCAGTCTCTGATCATCTCATATACCATTTCTGCAGTCTCTGACCATCTCACATAACATATCTGTAGTCTCTGGCCATCTCTTGTATCCTGTCTCCAGTCTCTGAACATCTCCTGTACCATGTCCACAGTCTTTGACAATCTCTTGTACCATGTCTGTAGTCTCTGACCATCTCTTATATCATGTCTGCAGTCTCTGATCATCTCATATACCATTTCTGCAGTCTCTGACCATCTCACATAACATATCTGCAGTCTCTGGCCATCTCTTGTATCCTGTCTCCAGTCTCTGAACATCTCCTGTACCATGTCCACAGTCTTTGACCATCTCTTGTACCATGTCTGCAGTCTCTGACCATCTTTTGTACCATGTCCACAGTCTTTGACCATCTCTTGTATCATGCCCATAGTCTTTCACTATACCTTGTTGCGTGTCTGCTGTCTCTTACCCTGAATATTCACTGAATCTTATGTTAAGCCCTTTGGTGTTGTTGGGGGCTGCACTTGAGACCCCCTATATCAAGAAAGTTGACCACAACTGGGCTAAACTTTAAACTATAAAACTTTGTTTTATATAGTTTGCATGTGTTTCATTTTTCCTCCCCTGCTCTTTGGGTTTCCTTTCTTCTTCCCTTCTCTCTTACACCCCTTAACCTCTCCCTTCCCTATCTCTCCTCCGTTCTCTCTATGTCTGTTTCAGTTCTAAATGCTTTTCCTCCCTCTATTCCTCCCTTTCCCCATCTTCAGTCTCCCTCCTCTCGCTCTCCTATCTCCTCTGCATTTCTATTTTCTAAAACCCCATTCTTTCCTTTGTCTCATCCATTTTTAGAGTGGTTCCCACCTGCAGGGCGGCCAGTCCATGACTCTACTACCTTTCCTCTATAATACTCCCCTGCATTATTCCTTGCTTCCTAATAAAACCGGGGCACAAGCCCTGACACATGCCTGAATAATCTGCCCATTAATCATGTGCTGCTATGACACTTTGCACTTTTTCCTGCTGACATTAAAACACAGACGAGCAGTGGGATGTGATGTCCGGGCTGGTGGACAGAACAGTGAGGCAGTGTCAGACTCAGAACCAGAGATACCAACAAGTGGAAAACAGAGCAGAGAAAGGGCAATGCTGGGGAGGAGGGAGAGCAGGGGGGTATGGGAACAAGGCCGAGACAAAGACAAGCAGGAGGGGGAGCAGAGAGCTGGCACAGCAGACTGCCTCAAGTGGGCACAGCATTGATTAGAGAGAAATAGAACTTCATAACTTAATATAGCATTCCTGCTGCTCACAAGGGAAAACAAAATGCATGGTATCATATACAGTAACCTCCGATCGCCTTTTATTATTTAGTAGGCAATACCCTAAAGGAAGCTGAAATCTGATTGGTGACTACAGTTAACTGTACTATGCACTGCATCGTTAATCTTTGTGTTGCTTTTTTATTTAGCTATGTCTTAAAGTGACACGAAGCGATAAATTCTTCTGTTGTGTAGACATTCCAAAGTTCTGAGACTTCTGCCAGGTCCACCATATTGGATGTGATGTCAACAGCCTCAGCAGGCTCAGAGCTCTCACTTAAGCAGGGCTGCCAATAGAAATGACAGGGCCCCGTACAGCCAACCAGACAGGACCCCCCTCCCCTGAAAATATCAAATGATATTGCTCTTTTGTTCAACGGACACAGTGCTCCATAAATCATAACTACTGGGTTAAATCGCCTTCTCCAGGAGTAGGACTAGGCAGAACAAAAAACACCTGGCTACGCCCAGTGGGCCGTCCTCAGCTTGGTATGTACCCCCCCCCCCTCTCTGTTCTAGGTAATCAGTTTTTATCTGTCTAGTCAGAAGTAAGGACCTAGGCTCCCGGCTGGGATCTCTGGTCCTAGCAATTTTTTTCTCCTTTCTTACATCTTTTTGTTTTTTCTCTCGGGAGATCTATAATCAACTGCTGGGCTGGGCTGGGCAACAGGCTGGATAATGTAGATCCAGTGGTCCCCCCAACCCAGCCAGCGAGCGTGTGCAGACTGCAGCTACTGGCTAGGTTGGCCGCAACATAGCCTCACAGACAGAGGCTGGCTCACGAGTTAAATGTCTTGCAAGGTCGCATACGACCGGGCTTGGGTCTGAGTCGCAGCGTCCCTTGGCCAACAGCTTCTTTACTTCGGTGGCGAGGATTCTGTCTGGAGCGTTACCCGCACCATGGAAGGGGAGGTAAAGTCCCTCTCTCCGCTTTTGGCGTTTTTTTTTGGGGTGGACGCGGGCAACTTCTAGGGATGGTCAGACCTGCCTGCAGATTCCCTCTTCCCATCCTTAAAAATCTCTGTGAGCTGGGCTTCCCCCACTCCCTTTCCCCCCTGTCTGAATCTGGAGTCTGGTGGGAGTCCCAGGCAGAGGATGCAGCCGATACCCCTAGGGTCTCCCCTGCTATCCCTACTCTGTAAGGGTCCTGGGATAGTGTTTCCTGCCCTGGTAGTCTGGAGGGGTCCCAGTGTAGGAGACCCCTAGGTGCATGCCCCACTGTTTGCAGTCTGGGTATAGTGCAGGGGGGTCCCACCGCAGAGTGCGCAGCAGAGTCTCCCCTAATGTGTGTCCTACCTTGAGGAGGGGGTCCCCTTGCAGAGGGTGCAGCATTGCAGAGGGCACAGGGAAGATCCTGGCACCATGCTGTAGCTGATGGCGGCTATTTTCCCTTAGTCTGGCTGGTCTCCGGTTGGCGGCCATGTTTGTGTAGCCTGATGATGTCACGCATGCCATTTTCCATTAGTCTGGCTGGTCTCCAGCTGGCGGCCATGTTTGTGAAGCTGGATGATGTCACTGGGGCCATTCCTTAGCCTGGGAAATGCTGGAGACGACCAAAGCCTCGTGGGGATGCCAAAGCCCCTCCTTGGGGGGTCCCTGTTATCTCTCTCTCTCTGCTGATAAGTATCCTGAGCATTGAGGGGATCCTTTAGTGGTGCCAAAAGATTGTTTTTTGTACTGCAAGGTCTTCCTTTCCTTATGGAGCCTCAGGGTCACATCTCCCCCACTGACCCCCTCATGGAGGTGGCAGGTTCCTCGGAACCCCAGCTTCCCATGGTTGCACTGACGGTGGTCTTGCAGTCCTTTGTGTCCCGGGTGAAAGTGGCGTGTGAGCAAAGGCCCAGGAGGAAGTGTCCCCCGCCTTTCCTTGCTCAGTCTGTCTCATCTGATTCTGAGCTTGATTCCGCCGTGTACGCAGCCCGTCCAGGGGGGCTCAATATCACACCCCCAGAACCATCCAATAGTGAGGATGATTCCTCCATGGTCACAGGAGCGAATTAAAAAGAGCTAGTAGACGCACTTATCACTACAGTGTGTGAGACTTTAAAAATTGAGGATGCGGCTGATGTAGCCACATACGTGGCTGTGTTGTGTGGCAAGCATAAATACCCTCGCATTTCAAAGGTGTTTCCTTATGTGCCTTATTTTAACAGGTTTTCCTGTAAGGAATGGGAACAACCAAAAGTACCCTTTGTGGTCCCCAAACGTTTTGCTGTACGTTACCCTTTTGAGGAGTTACTTTTAAAAAAGTGGACTAGTCCACCAGTGTTTCCAGGTTGAACAAAGCTACCATGATCCCAGTAGAGGAATCCCCGTCCTTTAAGGACTTGGCTGACAGGAAAGTGGAGGCTGTGGCACGCAGCATATTTACTATGGCTGGGTTAGCATTGCAGCCAGTCTTTGCCTCGGCCCTGATGTCTCAGACCCTAACTGAATGGGCCAAGCTTTTGCGCCAGGGCCTTGGGGAGTGAGCAGGTCCCCCGCTGCTTATGTTGATTTAGTGGACCAGTTGGTCCCATGGGCTGCAGTTTTTATTTGTGATGCAGCTTTGGTTACAGTTCCTGTGCTGTCCAAACTTTCTGTTTCAACGGTGGTGATTAGGCATGTGCTGTGTCTTAAGAATTGGTTCTCAGACCAAGCCTCTAAGAAAGCTTTTATTGATCTGCCCTTTCAAGGCGATCGCCTGTTTGGGGCTACCCATAAGGGTATCATGGGGGGGGGAAGAGTACCTTCCTGCTATAGTCTAGAAAAGGGAAGGAGCCTCTTTGTAGACGGGGGCCCCCCTTCTCAGCACACAGAAAATTATTTTGTGCTTCTGGGACGGAAAATAAGGAAAATAGATCATTCAAATATTCTCCCGGGAGGTTCCAAGCATCCTTGGTCTGGTTAGCCTAGAGCTAGCTTCTCCGGACCTGCAGACAAGACCCCTTCAGCATGAAGGTCTGCTCTCGCCCATTATTGGGGTGGGGGGACATCTTCGCTGGTTTCCGGCCTCGTGGACCTCCTTCATGAGTGTCAAGGGGATCCACGGAAATATTCTTTTGGGGGTGACAAAGCTTGTCCTTTTTAGGTCGGATCCGCCCCATGTGAAAGGGGCCTTAAAAGTCAACACAGCACGGCAAATTATCAGCCCCTAATATTTACAGACCGTTGTAAAAAATCACTGATTTTTACAAACTGTCCATAAATTTACTGACGGTTGGCAACCCTGCTACAGAATATGCTTTTGTAAAACCAAAGTAACTAAGCAGGGCACTAGGATGAATTCAAGAGATGTTTATGCGATGACTCACAACCTTTTTTGATGTCAGGAGGACAAACTTTGTTATAGCTGTCTTTGTGATAAATAAGGTTTCTGAATAAAACAATTGGTAAGATGTGAGCCTCATCTCTAACCTGTTCTAGAAATAGGATAGCTGGGCTGAGATTGATGTTGGCAATAGCGACCATTACTTTTCTAACATGCTTAGTATGATAGACACTGAGAACGGTGATAACATCTGTCTGTCTGCAAAACCACAGCCATCATTCGTGCTTCTCTGTAGGAAGGCCAAGGATCGGGTCCTTTGCAGAATGTGCATGCAATAACATTTGCTTCTGATGAGAAGTGCTTTTGTTTCTTCTGAAAAAAGCCCCCAGTGGTCCTATTATTGTAGGGGGTTGGGCCAGAACTGGGATGCATATGGCCACCCCTAGTTCAACAGTTGAGGTAAGTTTTTGGAGGTGGAGTTGGGTTATTGAAAGTGATAATTGCTAGGGATGATCGAACTTTTGAAAAGTTCGGTTCGACCAGAACACCCGAACTTCACGAAAGTTCGGCCCGGATTTCAGAACCCCATTGAAATCAATGGGACCCGAACTTCTGTAATCAAAAAACACAATTTTTAAGCCCTAAAACACAATAAATGCCCCTAAAAAGTGCCTAGGGTTCTGGGTCATGCCCCATTAACTATTAATCACACAAAAAAAAGTTCTTAAAAATTGTCATTTTTGATAAAAAAGCCAATTATTGAAAAATTAAAAAAAAAAAAAAAAAAAAGAGATTTTTTTGATTTTTACTTTGGATTTAGTATCTGGGGGGTCTAAAAGGTGTGCATGTGAAGTTTCAGCTCTGTAGCATGTCCAGAACCATGAAAAAAAAAAAGATAATTTCTCTAGCGCTCATTGACAGACGTAGTCCTCGGTGATACACCACCTTCGGGTTATGTTGCCTCCACAGGAGCAGGACTAGACAGGAAATTAAAAAGCTCTGGCCACACCCCAGGGGCAGTCCCAGAGGGTATATCCTCTCTCTCTCTCTGCCTCAGCAAATCAGTTATTTTCTGTCTAGTTAGGAGTAAGGACCTAGATACCTTGCTGGGATCTTAGGTCCTGGCAAGAATTTTTTCTTAAAGGATTTTTTTTTAGACAGCTTTTTTCTCCAGTGTTCCTGTGAGATCTTCAAGCAAGAAAGCTGAACTGGGCGACGGGCTGGATGTTGAGATCCGGTGGTCACCCCAGTTCAGCCTACGAGCGCGTGCAGGCCATAGCTCCGCGCTGGGTCGGCCGCGACAAAGTCCCATTAAAGGACTGACCCCGCGAGTTAAACGTCTCGCTGAAACGCCAAAGACCATGAGTCACGGCGTCCATATCGGTCGACAGCCCTCCCGCCCCGGTGGAGAGGGGTACTGTCAGGAGTTGGTGCCCGCCTGGTTCCGGTATGGTGAGTAGTATGTTCCCCCTTTTCCCCTGACGGGTCTTGTGGTGAACGCGGGCCCCTCTCTGTATGGTAAGATAGAGTCCCTCTCTATCCTATAAATGACACAGATCCTCCTACTTTGAGTGTGATTTTATGTGCAAAAAGCCAGGAGGCTTGGTTTGGGAGCTAACAATCTAATTGTATACATGTTAAAAAGATTATAATCTGTGGCATTCTGGGAATCTTATGGGTTAAGAATAAGCTACCTACCAGTCAGAAGCCACGGACATGTAGACTGCCTTCCTAATCAGATCTCCAGCTATTAGCAGGCCTCCCGAACGGCCATGCGGTCCGCCAGGGCCGGTACCGCCAACCACGCCATATCCCCATGCAGTGAGAGTGTTGTGTGCCCTGCAGCACACCGCTATTCAGTACGGGCCGCCGCCATTTTTTTTGCTGGATCGCACGAGCCGCCATTTTGGCGTAGCCTCGTGTCTCCAGCATGGGGGCGGCCATGTTTGAGGTGATCCAAACACCTCGTGGAGCTTGGGGGAGGCGCCGGAAGGCGTACAGAGGGGCGGAGCCGCCTCCTTTCTTCCTGGGCAGCCAGCCAAAAGACTTCCTGTTTGTTAAGACAGCGCTGTAACCTGTTGCAGTTAACTCTGAGCATCAAGTGGTGAGCCTGGGGGTCTATCTCTCTCTCTCTCTCGATCGATAGGGATCCCTAGCAGGTAACACTAAGGGGCTTTTGTGGCGCTGGGGGTCGAAAAAAAAAAAAAAAAAAAAAAGAAAAGTTTTATTTTTGAATTATATTATCCAGGAAGTAACTGGAGTTATCATGGACCCTGCCACACATATTCCCCCACCTGTTTCCCTCGAGGGGGCCACGGGACCCGCCGGTGCACAGAGTATAGAGTAATTTACAGCAATTTTGGAGTCTATGGTGGCTCGGGTGGAGGCGGCCTGTCAGGGACGGGGGTCAAGGAAGCGACCCCCGCCTACCCCTATACCATCTGACACCTCTGACTCAGATTCAGAGGTGGTCATGGCAGTTGCAGGTTCCTCTGCAAGGGCTGTTATCCCAGGTAAAGCCCCCTCAGACAGTGAGGAGGACGCTTCTTCTCCTGCTATTATTCAGGAAGAAGCATTGGTGGACGCACTAGTTGTGGCAGTGCAGGAAACCTTAAAACTTGAGGCTTTACCGGCAGAGGCAACTGAAACAGAGATTCCTTTTGGTACTAATAAGCCCATCAAGACGATGAAGGCTTTTCCTGTACCTAAATGTTTCGGTAATCAGATTAAAGGAGAATGGGAGCATTCTAAACGTACCTTTACTATTTCCAAGCGTATTGCTAGACGCTATCCGTTTGAGGAATCCATCATTAAGAAATGGACGGTACCACCAGTCGTGGATCCGCCTATTTCCAGGCTGAATAAAGCCACGGTTATTCCAGTGGAGGACACTTCGTCCTTTAAGGATCCGGTGGATCGAAAGATGGAAGCAGAGTCCCGCACCATCTTCTCTCTGATAGGGTCAGCTTTTAGACCAGTAATTGTTATTGGTCTAGTTTCCCAGACACTTACGGAATGGGCGAAAATGGTACGCCAAGATCTTAGGGGAAAAGATATTCCCCAGGAGACATCTGATTTGATGGAACAGATTATACAAGGGCTACAGTTTATCTGTGACGCAGCCTTGGACACTACTCCCTTATTAGGGCATGCATCTAAGACAGCGGTGATCCTCAGACGTGTGCTGTGGTTAAAATGCTGGTCAGCTGACCTAGGTTCCAAGAAGACCTTGACAAATCTCCCCTTTCAGGGGAATCGTCTATTTGGGGCCAACCTAGATGAAATCATTAAGGATGCCACTGGGGGCAAGAGCACTTTTTTGCCACAGGCTGCTAAAGCTAAGGGACCTCGCAACAAGCGAGGACCTTTCTTTACCACCCATAAAGGGCGCCCGGCTGGTACTAGCGGGAAAGGCAAGACTCCTCCAGGAGGGTTCAAGAAGGGCTGGTTGGACAAGCAAAGGACCAACCCAGCCAAACCCGAAGCAAAGGAGTACACAGCCTGAAGGTGCGCCCCCACCCGGTTTCAGGGTGGGGGGACGTTTTCACCGGTATTCAGGACATTAGATCGAGCATCAACCACTACTACCGGTGCGATTCTTCCCTTCCAACATTTAAGTACTACAGGAAGCGGTAATTACCGTTCCCTGAATAGATCTTTTCCTTTACCTTTTCCTAAGATTAGTCCCGATACCTCACAGGAATCGGATCTGGTTGACCAGATAGGCCAAGTAGCCTCTAGTCGGGTGACTTCGGTCCCTGAGGTTCAACCAGAAAAGATCACCTTTCCTGATAACTATCAGGTATCTGATAAATGTGTGGGAACAGAAAACGACCAGACTTTCTCGGATGGTCGGGGCCAGATACCTCTAGGGACGCCTGGTTCAGATCCAATCAGCGCCAGTGGTCCTAGAAATTCTAGGCTGGCCTCCTCAAGCCGGCCTGGCCGACTTGGACATGTTAGTCGTAGACGTTCCGTGGGAACTTCGTCTCAGGGAGTGTCTGTGGTCTCAAGGACCAATTTACCATCATGCTTTACAGTCGCTGGGTTTAATGGCCTGGCCATTGAGACCCAAGTACTGAAGGACAGAGGTTTGTCAGCTTCAGTCATTCCTACCCTTATTAAAGCAAGGAAAGCGACTTCCAGCAAAGTCTATTATCACACATGGAAAACTTATATTGCGTGGTGCGAATCTTTAGGATTTCCTCCACGTACCTATTCGGTGTCTCGAATATTGGCCTTTTTGCAACAAGGGGTTGAGCAGAAGCTAGCCTTGAGCACCATCAAGGGTCAAGTTTCAGCATTAGCAATCTTCTTTCAGAAGCCTTTAGCTACCAAATCCTTGGTGCGGAATTTCATCCAGGGGGTGCGGCACCTGGCTCCTCTAGTCCGCGCGCCCTTACCGCCTTGGGATCTTAATTTGGTTTTGTCGGTTCTACAGAAACCTCCTTTTGAAAACATCAGGGAGATTCCCTTGCTTACTTTATCCCAGAAAGTGGCCTTCTTGGTGGCTATTACTTCTGCTCGCAGGGTGTCAGAACTGGCTGCATTATCATGCCAGTCCCCATACCTAGTGATTCATAGGGATAAGGTAGTACTTCATCCTAAGCCATCTTTTCTTCCCAAGGTGGTTTCAGATTTTCATCTGAATGAAGATATTGTACTACCTTCCTTGTGTCCTCAGCCCAAGCATCATCGGGAACATGCGTTGCATTCCTTAGATGTGGTTCGGGCAATCAGGGTATACCTGAAAGCTACGGAATCATTCCGTAAGACGGATTCACTTTTTGTGATCACGGATGGCCCCAGAAAGGGTTTGCCTGCATCTGCCGCGACCATTGCCAAATGGATTAGACAAACGGTGGTACAGGCTTATTCTATTAAGGGTCAGAGTCCTCCGTTCCCTGTTAGGGCGCACTCCACTCGAGCGCTCAGTACTTCCTGGGCCTTTCGCCATCAGGCGTCAGTGGTCCAGGTATGTAAGGCGGCCACCTGGTCGTCGGTACATACCTTTACAAAATTCTATAAAATTGATGTGACGGCATCGGCGGATGCCTCATTTGGCCGCAAGGTTTTGCAGGCCGCAATTTGAGGAGACCGGTGGTCTACCTCGAGGGTTTTTTTCTGTTTGAAAAAAAAAAAAAAATTGTTTTCTCTTTTTTTGTTGAGTCTCATCATTAAGGATGAGCATTGTAAACTTCTAGTTGGCACCGGTTGGGCCTTCTAGATTGGGATTTGATTTCCATTTTCCCACCCCTCAGTTGTGATACTGCTCTGGGACGTCCCGAAGGTGGTGTATCACCGAGGACTACGTCTGTCAATGAGCGCTAGAGAAAAATGGATTTTTGTAAAATCTTACCGTAAAATCCTTTTCTCTTAGCTCATTGACAGACGTAGTCCCCGCCCCTCTGTTTTTTGAGTTGGGTTAAAATCTCTAAAGACTGCTTTTTCACATAACTGATTTGCTGAGGCAGAGAGAGAGAGGATATACCCTCTGGGACTGCCCCTGGGGTGTGGCCAGAGCTTTTTAATTTCCTGTCTAGTCCTGCTCCTGTGGAGGCAACATAACCCGAAGGTGGTGTATCACCGAGGACTACGTCTGTCAATGAGCTAAGAGAAAAGGATTTTACGGTAAGATTTTACAAAAATCCATTTTTTTCAGTAGAACAGGGATGTGGTTCGGGAGCCTCCTTTAACTTTAACACCTATATGATCTTTTTTTCTGGTTCTGGACATGCTACAGAGCTGAAACTTCACAGGTACACCTTTTAGACCCCCCAGACACAAAATCACACAAAAAAGTTCTTAAAAATTGTCATTTTTGATAAAAAAGCCAATTATTGAAAAATTAAAAAAAAAAAAAAAAAAGAGATTTTTTGATTTTTACTTTGGATTTAGTATCTGGGGGGTCTAAAAGGTGTACATGTGAAGTTTCAGGTCTGTAGCATGTCCAGAACCAGAAAAAAAAAGATTGTTTGTATTAGAAAACTTTAAGCACAGGAATATGGCTTCTCTGCTGTAACACCTTGCCGGTTTAATAGCAGGCATTTTTTTGGGTTCTTTGCAGTCAGGAAAAACATCTGAACTTGTGTATAGTAGTACTGTGCACAAGTTCTGATGTTTTGCCTGCCTCCAAAACCCTCCAAAAAATGCCAGCAAAAACACACCTGGGCATTTTTTTTTTTTTGACGCTAGCGTTTTTTTGGCATTTTTTGGGGTTCTTTTGAGGCAGGCAAAACATCTGAACATGTGTATAGGGGGGATATATAGACATATATGTCTGAATATATACCCCTAGACATATATAGGTGTGATAGTAGCAGAAATATATTACTGTAAATGATTTCATTAGCGCAAGCATTTATTTCTGCTACTATCACACCTATATATGTCTAGGGGTATATATTCAGACATATATGTCTATATATTCCCCCTATACACATATTCAGATGTCATGTCTGACATCAAACATGTCCTCAAAAAAGCACTGGCAGTGGCAGCCCCTGCAGCATTAAAAAATGCTTGCTGGTGAGAAGCCACATGCCTGTCCCGAAGCAACACAGAGAAATGATCATTTCTCTATAGCGGTCACCCTGCTATGGAAGGGTTTTGTCACCCTGCCATAGCAGTCACTGTCAGTTAACCCTACACTACACTACGGTCCCCTGACACTTAACACTTTCCCTACAGAAACTAAATTTTTGAAGCTAACTTAAGCTAACTTAGGTGTAAAGGAGCACTCTAACTACACTAGATATCCCTTTCCTCACACTAAAAATAGCTAAATGACACTTTTAAAGTAAAATTAACAGAACTGCTTCCACTCTCTTCCATGTCCAGTATAACAATGCTGGAAATATGGCGGGGGCGATCTTATATACTGGGGGGCGTATTCACTAATGATTGGTCTAGGGACCCCCTAGTCACTCCAATCACATTCCTAGCATTCTCCTGCCCCCTCAATTGGCTTTTGCTAATGGTTCTGGTCCAATCACGGGCTTTTAAAGCCCATTTCCTGAAGCATTGCATTTTGGGCGGTTCTGGTTGCCGAATTCCGAACTTTTTGGGCAAAAAGTTCTAAATTCGGCCGAACCTCGAACACCCAATGTTCGGGCCGAACCGATGGTGGACCCGAACCGTTCGATCATCCCTAATAATTGCACCATTATAAAATGGGGTGAAACGTTTGGTGGTGGTGGTTTATGAGGATGAGACGGTAAAAACCAGCATAACACTGGAAGAAGCCAGTCTGGCTGCTGTAGAAAAGTAAACATTTTTAGGTAAGCAATGCTCCTTGTGACTGCTTTTCCTTTGTAGTGGAAAAGCCGTACTAATCGTGGAAAGTTCTGAACTCACATTGTTGATATAGCCTGCATATATGTGCACAGCCAGTAACAGCATGGCACTTAGATGGATAAAACTTGTGCCAGTTATGCACTTTAGAATGACTGGGTAAGTGTGACCTGATGGCAGGCACACGGCTGCTGAGTTGTAGGTTGGCCACTGTAATTACTCTGTGCTGGATCCATTGACCAATTCCTGTAAGTTGTAGTTCCGTTGAGGCATCACGCATGCCTGCACAAACATAATGCGGCCACATTTGCAAATTTTATTTTTAAAGGAAAGTTCCAAACTCCAATGTAGATGAAAGCTTTGGGTACTTTCAATTCCCGGACTACATATCAGCTGATTTGCTGTTGCAAAGGCAGGAGATAAAAGTGTTAGATATGAATGCCAGGCTAACAGCTAATGACATGGTGGCAGTACATATATGTGAGTGTTTTTACCTGCCAGAAGATTGTAGTTCTTTTCAGCTGGGTTTGTGATGCCAACACCCTGGGGTTGATTTACTAAAACTAGAGAGTGCAAAATCTGGTGCAGTTCTGCATAGAAACCAATCAGCTTCCAGGTTTTAGGATACGTTCACATTGGAGGCGCGTTTTGAAATCGTGCAAGTTCAGCTGACCGCGCACAATTTCAAACCCGCATTTCATTGCGAGTTTGGTGGGTCGATTTGAAAGACATCTGTGCAGCTTTACTGCATGATGGATGTTTATTGAAATCGCCCCCGTAGTCGCCAAAAGTAGTACAGGAACTACTTTTGGAAATCAGCGCCGCACCGGTTCAGACGGTGCCGTTGCCCACAACAGGTTGCGATTTGGCATGCGATTAGACCTGTGAATGAGGCTTTTAGTCAAAGCTTGGTTGAACAAGCTGAAGTTAGAAGCTGATTGGCTACCATGCACAGCTGCACCAGATTTTGCACTCTCCAGTTTGAGTAAATCTTCCCCAATGTGCCAAACAGCACAGCCAGGTTCTGCACCTTCCTACAGATTAAACTGTTGAGAAGAAATACAGCCTGGTCCAGGACCCACCACAGCCTGTGACTGGACCATGAAGGAGAAGCAGTACACCAATGAGGTCATATCTTTGTGCTTCTCTTCTGTGAGCATTATAGTAGAACTTTTTTTTTTCACTTTGGATAAAGTAAAAGAGGGTTATAACCCCTGTATACTGTTTTTTTTTTTTTTGCCACCTGTGTCCCATTGAAGAGAATTACCATCACGTAACCTGGACTCACTTGTGCAGATCAAGATGCTGCATGTGATTTGCACAGAAAAAATGTTGTATGGCTCAAATTGCACCGCATCCACACCAAAATGGTGCAGGACCCTTTTTTTCTGTGTTTCCCGCATCGCATCAGTGCGAACCTAGACTCAATGTCCTGTAGCTAAAACAGAAAGAGAAAGGAAATCCCTCCAAAGTAAAGAGATCCCTCGGGGCCCCCCAGGTCAGCAGAACTAGTGTCCCCCATTGAAAGATTTCATCTCTATTGCTTTTCAAGGGCAACCCAAAATGTGGGATTTCTTTTATTCTCACTTTCAATGATAATGGTAAACAGGGCAAATAGAGAGGGTGAATCTACCTAATGCGGGGGACACAGACAGCAAAAATAAAACCTGACCGGTGTTCTAATCCCTCTCCACTCCAACCAAAACTAAAAAATAAAATTTTTGCCTAAACTGTGTTGAGCAAAAGAGCCCTGACTGGCTCAGAGCACTGGCCTTCCATCACCAAATATCACCAATAACAAAGAGGATGTTATATTGGGCTGTTGAATGGTGGAGGTATTTAGAGTTCAGTTATTGAGCTGCCCTGGCCTACAATATAATATACAAAACATTTTTAACCAAAATAAAGTGTTCAGAGGTAAGATTAGCCCTTTAAAAGCTCTACTTGATAATAAATATGCTAAAACCAGAAGAGGGAATGCAGTAACAATGCAGTAGGAAGTCATAATTCTCACTTTGGTAACTGGGCCCCATGGGCATCTTGTGGGCAGGAAGGGCACAGTGGCGGAGGTGAAAGTGAGATTCAGGAAGCTTCTGCTATTGTAAAATTTTCCATCAACATCTCTTGGGCACCCTGTACCGCTCTTTGCAATGACCTCATGTGTTATATATGCAAACCTCATAGGATTTGGGTACCGCTGTACTGCTCCAAACATCCGTGGGTGGATTCCTGCCTGTGTTTTTGGTCCGGTTAGGGAAATGAATGAGCTGAGCATATGTTATTTGTATAAAAGTGTGTGACTTGCTTTCCTATGTGAAGGAAAGGCCTTGCTGTCTATTATCTGTATATGTTATAAACTCTATAATGGCATATACATAATAGGTCTCCTTCTTAAAGGTCCACTCAAAACTGATACTTAAGATACGATCGATGCTTTTGCAAAAGTTTATTAAGGTATTTCAGCAATTTACGGGAGGCATAGTAATGCAGCAAATTGTCTCTGACGCATGGATGCCATAGTAGTACACTCAAGCCTGGTACACACTACTATTACCTTTTCGCTCAACCAAAAAAATACTGACCGCTCAGGTCGGAGCCGCTGTACTAACTATGCTATGTTAGTACAGTGACCTCCCCTGCTGTGCTATTGTGTTCTGACAGAAGGAAGATCTCCCCCCCCCCCCCCCACACTGCCAGAACACTCTGGTCAGTGCTCTCCGCCAGACCTTTTTCGGGCCTTCAGAAGCCGGCTTCTGTCAGACCAGCTGCAGTACACATGGGCATGGGCCGCCTGACTTTCAGCCCGTGTGTACTAAGCTTTAGGGTCCATGCAGAAAAAAGGCAGTATAAAAAACACTCCTATGGAGTTGACTGTGCACACATTTAGGCGATTTTTCCCAAAGCACTAGAAAAAATGTAAATTTTTGCAGCCTGTATACTTTACTCTTCAAATATGCCTGTAAACGCCCAAATCTGCTTGTTAAATTAGACTAGCATAGAGTTTCTTCTACAGGCTGAAAGAAATAAAAATGCCAAACGCCTGTGTAAGCAGCATTTTTATTCCCAGTGTGCATCAGACCTTAGGCTTAGCAATATAGGCACAACATAGCAAAATGTATTGCAATGGTTTGTTGAATAAGTGCCCCTATATGTGTGCCTAACACAGGGATATAATGAAACATAAGCAATGCAGGATGTGCAGCCCACTGGGCCACTGTGTTAGGAGAAGGGGGGTGTTTAAAAGGTAAGGTAGCGTATATACGCTAAGGAAGTTATAAAGAGAAAGGATTTAGGAAATAGCAGAAAGTAAAGATAAGGAGGGAGGGCATGGCAAAGATATGTTAGATGCTTTTAAAAATGAATATTACATATACATAATTACAATTTTTGTACGTATCTGCCCTCTTTTGTTTTCTCTGCCCCAGGAGCTGCCAGTTTTACTCCCTGAAATGGGTTAGTCAGAATTATTCTTTTTGACAGACTTTTGCTAGGAACTTTTTTGTAGACATGTGCAATTCATTTAATTACAATCAAAATTCGGATGAAATTTTCATTGTTCTGAGATTTGTAAGTATCTAAATCTTCTAATCACAATAGTAATGAACTTCAACTAATCCAGGGGTCTTTAAACTATGGCCCTCCAGTTGTTTAGGAACTACAATTCCCATCATGCCTAGTCATGTCTGGGAATGTCAGAGTTTTATAATGCCTCATGGGATGTGTAGTCCCACAACAGCTGAAGGGCCGTAGTTTGAGGATCCCTGAACTAATCTAATATAAATGCTTCCGTCGGGCCACTCTGCCATAAAGCCCCGACTGGTGGAGGGCTGCAGTGATGGTTGACTTTCTACAACTTTCTCCCATCTCCTGACTGCATCTCTGGAGCTCAGCCACAGTGATCTTTGGGTTCTTCTTTACCTCTCTCACCAAGGCTCTTCTCCCCCGATAGCTCAGTTTGGCCGGACGGCCAGCTCTAGGAAGGGTTCTGGTCGTCCCAAACGTCTTCCATTTGAGGATTATGGAGGCCACTGTGCTCTTAGTAACCTTAAGTGCAGCAGAAATCTTTTTGTAACCTTGGCCAGATCTGTGCCTTGCCACAATTCTGTCTCTGAGCTCTTCAGGCAGTTCCTTTGACCTCATGATTCTCATTTGCTCTGACATGCATTGTGATCTGGAAAGTCTTATATAGACAGGTGTGTGGCTTTCCTAATCAAGTCCAATCAGTATAATCAAACACAGCTGGACTCAAATGAAGGTGTAGAACCATCTCAAGGATGATCAGAAGAAATGGAAAGAGTTAAATATATGAGTGTCACAGCAAAGGGTCTGAATACTTAGGACCATGTGATATTTCAGTTTTTCTTTTTTAATAAATCTGCAACAATGTCAACAATTCTGTGTTTTTCTGTCAGTATGGGGTGCTATGTGTACATTCATGAGGAAGAAGAATGAACTTAAATGATTTTAGCAAATGGCTGCAATATAACAAAGAGTGAAAAATTTAAGGGGGTCTGAATACTTTCCGTACCCACTGTATCTGAGAAGAAAGTAAGAGATGGCACCCCCTCCTACCCACTTCCTTGCTACCCCCCCTCTTTTGCTACCCAACCCTCCACCCCCCCTTTTTTTTCTCTTCCCGTTCCCCCTTTATACTGAAATTATATTGACATTACTTACTGTGCACTGACCACAATCTTCCATTTGACCTCAATCTTTGTTACATATTATTACTAATTTACATCTACAACTGGAATCGTCTTATCCGCCAAGCTATTTAAACAGACTTATCCACAACCTGAGAGTTATCTACTTAAACTCTCAACCATGTAACCAACACTGGCGAAATCCTTAGCTATGCAAGCTCCAACAACAACACAACACTCTAAGGCAGCCTTTTTCAACCCTTTCAACACAGAGGAACCCTTAAAATAAATTTCTGGTCTCGGGAAACCCCTGCTAAAAAATTAAAAATCTACAACTCATGACACATTAGTGTGATAGTCAGTGGGAAGAATGCTCCTTACTTTTGTAATCATTGGGAAGACTTACCCCTTACAGATAGCTAAAAGGAACAATGGTGTCATTGGGAACTTATCTGAGAGACAGAAATTGCCCATTGCTTAAGGAACCTCAGGAGTCTAGCGGGGACCATGCCTTCCACTATCAATGCCTGGGATCAGATACGGGCACTGATAGAATCTGGAGCGACTGGGTTGTCTCTGGCCTCCCCCCTGTGACGGAACCCTCGTTTTCCTCATTTTGACTCGATACCTGATCCGGTCCTCTGGGCATCCAGGGGGTCAAAACGCTGGGTGATGTTACATCCGGCGGGGAACTTTGCCCCTTTTATGCTCTAAAAGCTTGCTTTGATCTGCCTAATCCTTATCTCTTCCGCTATCTCCAGCTCCGTCATGCTTTTCTTGCGCAGTTTGGTTCTCTCCGTGTGGAGGTTAAACCTTCCGTGTTGGAGACTGCTGTGCAGGTTGAGGATATGCGAAAGCCTCTATCGGAGCTCTACAAGGAGCTGTTTGTCACTTCTCCATTGGTGGTACGTAGGTGTAGGGAGAGGTGGGTGGAGGAGGTACCGGATTTAGATGGCGACGACTGGGATGATATGTGGTGTTCACCTTTCGCTTACCTGGTTTCTGCGAGGGATCGCTTAATTCATTTTAAATTCCTGCACAGGATCTACTACACGCCTGCAAGGTTGGCTCGCTTCTATCCGGAGTCCTCTGCTGAGTGCTGGCGCTGCTCACATTCCCCGGCGGATTTTGGCCATATTTTCTGGCGTTGCCCGGTGGTCAGAGACTTCTGGACTGCTCTGAGGAGGTGGTAAAGATACCGGTTCCCAACTCTATCGAGGTTTGTCTGCTGGGGTTGGTTGATGGGTTGGCTCCCATTAGGGCCCTTCGCACGTTGTTAAGCCTATTGCTCTTTTATGCTCGCAAGGCCCTGCTCCTGCACTGGAAGACCCCGCTGGCTCCCACCGTCCACTTTTGGAAGGGTCTGGTGAATAAGGTCACTCCGCTCTATAAGGCTACGTATCTCAGTAGGGGCTGTCCGCGCAAATTTGATAAAGTGTGGAAGCTGTGGCTGGATTCTCCGGCTTCGACCTCTGCCGAATGGTCACGGGTGTCCTAATGTCATTATGTGCTTGAGTGGTTGTGGGGGTGGGCTATTGAATACTTATGCTGACTGTCTGCTGCGTGGACGTGGGAAGTTTCTTTCTTTGTAGCCTGTTTTTTATTACATTTAAAGAATCCTAATGTATGCTGTTCACTCTGCTTACTATGTGCTTGCATTATGAGGATGCTATAGGAATGTTGGGAGTATATTGGGGGTTTTTCATGCCTCTTCGAGGCGTATCTGTCGTTATGCAGGTCCTGCTGGGTGGAGCCTGGGGTGGTTCCGGGGGGGGGGGGGGTTGTTAGCCTGTTGTCAACTGTTTTTCTTTTATGTGTTTGCCCTGCGTGGCAGTGTGTCTGTGTTTGTTCTATTCTTGTTTAAAAAGCAATAAACCGAAATTTACAAAAAAAAGGAACCTCAGGAGGAACCCTGGTTGAGAAACCCTGCTCTAAGTACAATACCAAAGGGGCCTAAAGATTCACTCAAACTTCCATCCTCTTATCAAGAGAGAGTGCAAATCTTTTTCCCTGGTCCGCATATAGATCCATATTCCTGAGTTCTATATCCGAATACATAGGCCAAGACGACACCTGCACATACGGGTTTATGCATAGTATACTTGAGATCACTTGTAGCTATGTTTTGATTTCTGTATTTACTGTACAATTATTTTATAAGCCTATGGTTTGCTGTATTTTTCTTCAAATAAAAAGAAAAATTTTATTCTAGGGAAAAAAAAAAGTTCAGCAAATTGTATAGAATATGCGGTTATTGGCGATAGGTGCCGTCCAGGCTGACATGTCACAGACACAGTCCCTTCTTTACCATTACTTAGCCCATTCTCTTGTCGCTGAGCATGTTAAAATAATGTTAACTTTCTTGAATAAGGCCAAGTACTGTATCAGAGTTCACATTCCAGCCGGGGGCGAGCTGCCAAAAAACATTAATGATTGGTAGAAAAGGTATGAGTAAAAAAAAATGAACAATCGTTTTCACTCCTTTTTAATTCACTTTACAGCTAACTCCGGAAGCAAGTATTCCAATCTCAAAATTACAGCAAACGCGGAATTGGATCGTAGAGTATGATTATTAAAATGCCAGCTCATACTAGAAAGAATAAAACCTGTTCTGCTAGTTTTATCAGCCATGGACAAAATTCCCCTTGGGGTGGGACTTTAAAGGCACTAAGTACTAAATAATGTGAATAAAAATCAATTTTATTTAAATTAGCATAAAAACACCACTGCTATATGGACATGATTGTACATGGAATGCGTATACATATTACACCAATATTAATAGACGAAAAAGGATTGACATCCTCTACCCGACGCGTTTCGGGGCTTTCACAGCTCCTTCTTCAGGGGTGTTGTTGGCATTACCTTATAAATTCCATTGGTGTATACAGCATTTCCATGTCAGCATTTAAAAATAAGATCTCAGTAGAGCTGCCGCTTCGCCTAAGGATATGATTAGCACCCGATGTATATACAAGGCTGTGAGGTAGGTATGGTTAGTAAGCAATACTTAGCCCGACTAGTGTGATTTTTGGCTACTGAGGCCTGACAGACGGGTTCTAGTATCAGTGAGCATATAATCAGACCTGTCTCTCCTGAGGTTTGAAGATGTTAGATGCTAGTTTTATCAGAGGTGAATTTATATGGATCGGGATAGAAGCTTTTCATCATACGTCTCCTGTTGATGTTTGTTTCAAATTTTTATATTTTGAAAAAACAAAAACAAATTTTTACATGTTATTTTTCATTTGAATTTTTTTTTTTTTAAATATTAAAAAAAAAAAACAACCTTTGGGCTTTACACTGGTCGATCTGCACAGGGTCGAAGCAGTGCTTCCATCGCCCTATCAAGGGTAAGGCCGGCACTCAAGAGGAGGACATCTGCATCTACATGACTAGGGTAGTTCCGATCCCACCTGTTTAACCATATTACCTCGATCAGTCCCTAAAACTACCCCCCTTTACCTTTTAAATGACAACACTAACTCAGCATTGGGATTAAATGGCCGGTTCAGCCTTTTATTAAACAAAACCATAAACAACAGAAAAACAACACAGTCAAACCAATCCAGATCAAAGAATGGTTGCAGATCCTTGACAATACCATATCCCACAGCTTTGGAGTCTGTGGTACCATTAAGTTAGGCTCTGTCCCCAGTCGCCAAAACACTGTCTCGAGGACTATCCTAACTGACCACAGACCCCTACCACCTTACACTACCCAGTCAGTCTAGACTGAACAAGTTCAACCATAGGACTCCATACCTGAGATGGGTCCCACCATTTTATCGCTCAACACAATGTCAAGGACCCCAACCGCCAACGTCCAACCTCCTTAGCAGAACAACAAATAAGGGCATCACCAGGGCGGGAGGGACGTTTCTCCTATGATCTCCAGTCTGCAAGTGAAGCCCCTTCACTCCTCCCCTCCAACTACTCTCTCTCCTGCTCCTCCCTATCACCCCGTCTGCTCTGCCAATAAGTTAAATAGTCCTGACCTCTCGTATTCCAACAACCAATTTTACTCCCTACTGCCTGGTTTTCCTTTCACCCTGTCATGTATGGCCTATGCTTATCATTTCTTTCTAGCTCCGGGCATGTCTTCAGTCCAATTTTTATTGAATAATTGGCCCACCTTACACTGACCCAGCTTCCCCATCCTCTCGGACTGTGCTCCCACACCTACCCTTAATGACCACGTAGAGACATGGGAGGATGTGAACACTACAGTGGCCCCATATCAGACAGGAAGAACAAAGCACATTTGCGTCACAAAAAAGGTGTTTTATTTATAGCGGCAGTTTTGCAGCACAGATTCTTGTCTTTTGCTCAACTCAATATTTTTATACTTTAAACCTTTAGGCACCTTTCACATGACTATTCCGTCAGTCAGCTCTTCTTGACCTGTAATTAGACCTGCTCAAAAACGGACATTGGGGTGGTGATTTCCTAAAACTGGTGCACACAGTATCTGGTGCAGCGCTGCATAGTAACCAATCAGCTTCCAGGTTTCATTGTCAAAGCTTAATTGAACAAGCTGGAGATAGAAGCTGATTGGTTACTATGCACAGCTCCACTATCATCTGTGTGCACCAGTTTTAGGAAATCTCCCCCCTTGTGAGCTATGCATACATAAATTGGTCTAAGACAGGGTTTCTCAACCAGGGTTCAGTGGAACCCCAGGGTTCCTCCTGAGGTTGCTAGGGGTTCCTTGAGCAGTGGGCAATTTCTGCCTCTCAGATAAGTTCCCACTGACACCATTGTTCCTTTTAGCCGCCGCCGGAGGCTCGCTCCCGCTGTATTCAGTCACAGCGGGAGTCGGGCCAGGGGAGGAGCGGCGGTGATCACCGCCACTCTTCCCCGATCGTCGGGGAATCGAGTGTGGAGATCCGCCCGCTTGTATAAACAAAGCGGGCGGATCTCCTAAGTGACAGGCAGGGTCAGATTGCAGGGTTCAGCATAGTTGAACCTGCGATCTGTCCCTGTGTCACTCAGTCACCTCCCCCCACACACGTTAGTAAGCACCAGGCATACATTAACCCCTTGATCACCAATAAAAATTAACCCCTTCCCTACCAGTGTCATTTTTACAGTAACAGTGCATATTTATAGCACTGATTACTGTAGTAATGTCACTGGTACCCCCAAAAGTGTCAAAAATGTCAGTCAAGGGTCTGATCTGTCCGCTTCAATGTCAGAGTCCCGCAAAAAAAATCGCAGATCGCCGCCATTACTCGTTAAAAAAAAAAAACACCAAAAATGACAGAAATCTTTCCCTTAGTTAGTAAACGCAATAACTTTTGTGCAAACCAATCAAAATACGCTTATTGCAATTTTTTTTTACCAAAAATATGTAGCAAAAAACAAATTGGCCTGAAATGATAAAAAATTTTGATTTTTACATTTTTTTTTGGGGGGGGGGAAATTTCATATAAAAAAATGTGAAAAATATTGTTATTTTTTCAAAATTGTCGCACTTTTTTGTTTATAGCGCAAAAAGTAAAAATCGCACAGGTGATCAAATAACAGCAAAAGAAAGCTCTGTTTGTGGGGAAAAAAAAGGACGTAAATTTCGTTTGGGTACAGCGTTGCATGACCGTGCAATTGTCAGTTAAATTAGCACAGTGCCGAATCGCAAAAAGTGGCCCAGACGTAAGACCGCAAAATCCTCCGGTGGTAAAGTGGTTAAAGGTTGCAGGTCCGCTAGATGCAACAGGTGAATTGGCAGACTGAAATGCAGTCCTTCAGGATAAAAGATTGTTAAGCTTGGGTTGGTTAGTTTATACACACGGTTTTCATGATTGACCTTTAAAGCTCCGGAGAAAAGGTTCCTGTAGTCATGTGGTCAGTGGCGTCTGTTGGTCGTCTAATCCTAGCAGCAGATTTACTCAGGATAGTCCTGAATTTTCCTTGTCTGGCTGTGCTCTCCTTTTATGGCCTCCTACATACAAACATAACATGGATCTCTGTATAGAGACTCTCCAGCGACTTTCCATAAATAGAGCTGACTTTTTTCCTCCAGTTCTATGCTCCCCGCTATTAACTCCCCTGTGTCCTCACTGTCTATCTGCACACTTTCTGTAGAAAGCCGGGAGGGTTATAGCAACTCAAGCACTGAAAATATTTATTTAGGTTTCTGTGCACTAAAATATCCCTAAAAACTGCTTAGGTTATAGCTATTCAGAGCTTCATGGGAAATTAAGGAGTAACTCCGCTAAACGTTGCTTGTATCTGAAAAGGCCACATGACCGAACTCCAGTGTGATTTCAGAAATAGTAACGGCTCCTTATGCCTCGTACACAAGCAACGATTGTTGGCCATGAATTTTCGGCCAACGTCCGATCGGCCGATTCTCGGCTTGTTAGTATGATGCTTCCGACAACCGACTGCGACTTTTTCGGCCGAATAAAATCTGGTGTGCATGCTATAAAATTTTTGTTGGCCGTCAACACAACGGCCGATTTTTCGTCAGTCAGTACAGATTTCGGCAGACAAAAATCTGATGAGCAAGACTGGGCATGCTCAGAGAAGAAAAAACACACGGAAAGTAAACCAGCACATGACATCACTTCTGAAGTTGGTTTTTGTTGGCCGAGAAAATTCGTGTGCAGTCTAGAGCACATTTCAACCAACACAACAACACTGGACAAAAGACGGCCGATCGGTCGGCCGATAATCGTTGCGTGTGTACGAGGCATTAGATCTCTGCCAAAACACAAAAAGGTGTTTTGTTCCCGCTTGTAGACCCTTGTCTTTGTTACCTGAGCTAGGACACCAAGGATTATCTTCCATCATTTGTAGTGAAATATTTAGTTTCTCTGCTCCTGCATGAGCTGCATTGCAAAGCTAGTTCTTCTCCCTCAAAAAATAAGTTAACTCCCACCTCTTGCTGGAGTTCAGCTTTAAAGCTTTCTTTTTTTGTATAATGATAATGGGGTTATTATGATATGTGGGCCGTTCGGCCATCTTAAATTGAAAAAGAGGCTAGGTTATCCTCTGGCCGTTCAGGCATCCTAGAGCCATAGAGAGGCCTGGCCATCTTGCTAAACACAATGAGGCTTGGACTTGGGCCATTCGGCCATTTTAAATTGACGTTAATTATTTTTTTTTCAATTATATATTTTATTGAAGTTTTAAAAGTATAATTATGCAACGAAGAATCAAATAAACAAATCATTTCCTATTCAATTATATTTTTAAGTTAATCTCTTCATAACTCGACTACACTCCAATAACTTAATTGACGTTAATTAAAATGAGTATTTTGCCCAGAATTAGCGTGCCCAGAAGCTGTGCAGGAATGACGCGCCTGCACCGGACATGAGGAGCGGGGCCGGTGCAGGCGCATTCTGGGACGAAGAGGACACGGAAGAGGATGCGCTGGCTTCAGCTGCCCACACCTGAGATGGCAGCACTGGACAAGACATTTTAAAGGTAAGTATTTCTTCTAAAAGGTAAGTGCAGCCCGGTGTTCCGTGAGAATTACCTACCCGTGAGAAAAACCTACCCCTCGTCACTTCCGGTACTCCGCACTGTATGTAATGCAGCGGGTACATTAAAACAGCTGTGCTGAAATACGAGTCATCTCCGCTCCTGTCCCGGTCACTTCCCTGCTCTCGGATAGTAAATATAAAAGCGGCGGCGGCTGTATGAAAACATAAATCACTGAGCCGAAAGCCGCTTTTATATTTACTTGCCGAGAGCAGGGAAGTGACCGGGACAGGTGCGGGGATGACTCGTATGTCAGCACAGCTGTTTTAGGTAAGTGCCGCGTCGGTAGGTTTTTTTCACGGTACACCGTGATCGTTTTATACTAGTGCGCATGCGCACTAGTAAGCTCCTCTGTTCTGCCATTAGGTATCCGGCGCTCTGAGCATGCGCACTGCTGCGCTGCTCAGATGCTTCTGGCCGGAAGTGACGAGGGGTAGGTAATTCTCACAGGGTAGGTAATTCTCACGGAACACCGGGACAGTTCAGAGGCTATCCATTGTGGAATGTACTAGCCCTGACTGTCCCGGGGGTATTTTTATTGAAAAATAGTTTCCGAGGCCGGAACTCCACTTTAATTTGCATCTTTCTGTCCTCATTTACATGCATTGCCAGTGTCATCAATAGGCCTAATAACATTTACTTAAAAAAAATAATAATAAATGGACAGTACATACAAAAATAATTAAGAAATGTCGGTTTCCAAGGATAACCAATCACATCCAAATCCTTAATACTGAGTTAATCAGAAAATAAAAGGAGGAGGAGAGGAACCCAGGCAACCTAGGAGTATCAGGGAACTCAAACCCAAATAAGGTAAATGGCCCCCACTCTCTTTTTGGAATTTGGACTTTTAAGGCTGTGAGGTTGTCATAAACTGGAAAAGCATGTAATGTTTAAAATAACATCTTTATTTAAATATCAAAAAAGTAAAAACAGTGATATGTATCAAAGTCCCGCGGCTGCCTGCTACCATGGGATGATGAGATTAGGATCGTTTTCCTGGCTTCAATATAATATACTTGAAGGGGACTCCCTTGAAGAGTGAACATTTGCTCGGTCTTTACTCTCACCGTCACCCCTGCCTATCCGAGAGTTACCGGCGCAGTCCAGTGCCCGTCAATAGGCCAACCCCCATTGCAGGCCATTCGGATACCGTTTTTTTGGGGGGGTGTTGAGCCATCGGATGTGTACCTAATACCTGGACCATGGGCTGTTTGGAGTGTCTGGCATGCTTGGCGAGTGATCTTCTTATTATTGCCTGTAGAGACAGTCTTTAAGTATTATATGCGGTCCCTGAGGAATCAACTGAATGAGCAGAATGCTCTGCGAAACGTGTAGGACTTATTAGTACTATATCTACATTGAATGTATCTAGGCAAATGAGCCCCAACTATGTGGTTGTACAACTATTTTTAGGCTACGTTCACATGTGGGCGTAGCGGATCACGAGCAGAATCACCGCGATTCTGCCCGCGATCCGGAATCATTGCAAATCGCGGGACGCATGTGCAATGCCCATGATTTGCAATGGCACCCCAAATGTTGGCGTGATTTCCTCCTGCCGAATCGCGATGACATCGCGCAAACAGAATCGCGGGATGCATGACGCCCAAAAAAGGTACAAGAGCTTCTTTTGGGCGTCGTGCGTCCCGCGATTCTGTTTGCGCGATGTTACCACGATTCGGCAGGCGGAAATAGCAGCAACATCGCACAGCGTTTGGGGTGCCATTGCAAATCACGGGCATCGCACAGGCGTCCCGCGATTTGCAAGGATTCCGGATCGCGGGCAGAATCGCGGTGATGCTGCCTGTGATCCACTACGTCCACATGTGAACGTAGCCTTATACATATCACTCTTTTTACTTTTTTGATATTTAAATAAAGGTGTTATTTTAAAGATTAATTTCCAGTTTCCAGTTTATGACAACCTCATGTCCAAATGCCAAGAAGAGAGTGGGGGCCATTTTCCATATTTGGGTTAAATGGACAGTACATGTCACTGTATCACATAGATGCCAGCAGTATGCAAAATAAGGTTAATTGACGCATCAAAAAACAAATGGACAGCACATGTCAACGCCATCATGGAGATGTGAACTAGTACCATGTAAAACAATGGCTTACATGTGTGTATGTATTGACGTGTACAAAAACTCATAGTTGTGAGTAATGAATCAGTGACCTGGAGGAAACATGCAAGTGAATGACTCATGAAGCAATGGAGCCAGGAACAGGGCGAGTGCCCCACGACCTGCACCTTTTACAAGCAGGTCAGCTGTACTGCGCTACTTAACCACTTTACCACTAGAGCATTTTGCTGTCTTACGTCTGGGCCACTTTTTGCGATTCGGCGCTGTGCGACTTTAACTGACAATTGCGCGGTCATGCGACGCCGTACCCAAACTAAATTTACGTCCTTTTTTTTCCCACAAACAGAGCTTTCTTTTGGTGGTATTTGATTACCTGTGTGATTTTTACTTTTTGCGCTATAAACAAAAAAAGAGCGTACATTTTGAAAAAATAACAATATTTTTCACATTTTTTTATATGAAATTCCCCCCAAAAAATGTAAAAATCAAATTTTTTTAAAATTTTTGGCCAATTTGTTTTCTGCTACATATGTTTGGTAAAAAAATTCACAATAAGCGTATTTTGATTGGTTTGCGCAAAAGTTATTGCGTTTACTAACAAAGGGAAAGATTTTTGTCATTTTTGTTGTTTTTTTTTTCTACGCGTAATGGCGGCGATCTGCGAATTTTTTTGCGGTACTGCGACATTGCGGCGGACAGATCGGACCCATGACTGACATTTTTGACACTTTTGGGGTTACCAGTGACATTACTACAGTAATCAGTGCTATACATATGCCCTGTTACTGTAAAAATACACTGGTAGTGAAGGGGTTAACTTTATTTGAGAGGGAGGGGCTGTGTGTGTCCCTAGGGGCGTGATTCTTACTGTGATTGGCTGTGGCTTGAGCTGTAGGAACACTGATCAACGGTCCTACATAGTAGAACCGTATGATCAGTGTTTCTACACAGGGGAGAATGACAGGCGGCTTGTTTACACCAGCCGCCTGACTTTCTCCCTCTCCCCCGACGATCGCTGAGTGACCGGCGGACATCGGGTCCGCCGGTCACACACGCGGGGGGGGGGGTCCGTGACCGCGCAGGAGTGCGCCTCTGGCGGCGCGCGCTCGCTCCCCAGAGCCTCACAGGCTAGTGACGTTTATATACGTCACTTTGCCTGTGAGGGGCTGACCGCCGCAGTATATCTACTTGGTGGTTAAAGGTTCACATTAAGAAGACTCTGATCAGCATCGCCATTGAAGAGCATATAACATTTTTTACCAGTAGCATATTTGCTGTTAGGGCCTTGTAGTCGCACAAGTGTGAAAGGGGCCTAACTCAGAATGTTTTTGCCAACAAGATTCTGCCTATAAACATTGGGTTTGTTCACACAGTTGTCAGTTTTTGGCTGCAGTGAGCTGTGGCAAGGGGACAGTACGATGCGTTTTTCAATGCATCGCA
Source organism: Pelophylax lessonae (assembly GCF_965119305.1). NCBI lineage: Eukaryota > Metazoa > Chordata > Amphibia > Anura > Ranidae > Pelophylax > Pelophylax lessonae. The sequence goes on along the minus strand of NC_138778.1, from coordinate 200,432,919 downwards.
CTGCTTTTTTTAAACTTTATTTGAAGTGCACAAAGCGGTGTGTTGTGCAGTAACATGCAGTGACTTCCTGTGTGCCCCGGAACCTGTGTAACATGAGAATTACCTACCCCGTGAGAAAAACCTACCCACGTCACTTCCTGCCAAGAACAGCTGAGCAGCGCAGCAGTGTGCATGCTCACAGCCCCGGATACCTAATGGAGGAGCTGAGGATCAGACTAGTGCACATGCGCACTAGTCTGAAACGATCTCGGTGTCCGTTAAAAAAACCTACCGACGCGGCGGTGACATAAAACAGCTGTGCTGCACTATGAGTCATCTCCGCTCCTGTCCCGGTCACTTCCCTGATCTTGGCTAGTAAATATGAAAGCGGCTGGCGGCTCCGAGATTTATCTTTTCATACAGCCGCCGCCGCTTTTATATTTAGTAGCTGAGAGCAGGGAAGTGACCGGGACAGGAGCGGAGATGACTCATAGTGCAGCACAGCTGTTTTAATGTAACCGCTCGCATTACACAGACTGCCGTGAACCGGAAGTGACGAGGGTAGGTTTTTCTCACGGGTAGGTAATTCTCACGGAACACCTGTACCTTTTTAAAGCAGGTCAGCTGCTTTACTTGAAGGTTCACATTAAGAAGGCCCCCGATCAGCATCACCATTGAAGAGCATATAACATTATTTTTACCGGTAACATATTTGCTGTTAGGGCCTTGTATGAAAAAAAATAAATAAAATTCATCCTTTTTTTATTTCCAGTTCTGTATGGATGGATTGTCAACCGAACAATGCATATGACACTGCAAAGATCCATAATCGTGTGTTTAGAGCCGCAATTTTTTGAAAAAAATTTACATCTTATATACGGGGCTTTTTTTCAGCTGGAACTTGGTGGAACTCAGTTCCACCACCTCTGGCTCAAGGCCCGTACACACAATATGAAAATCAGAAGTAAAATTTCGTCTGATGAACGATCTGTTGATTTTCGGATTGTTAGTATAGTGCTTTCAACAGCCGATTATGACAAAAACTGGATGTGCAGGCTATAAAATTTGTATCATACGTCAACACAGACTAGGCATGCTCAGAAACGAAAGAACACATACAAAACAATTCAACACATGACATCACTTCTGAAGTTGAATTCTGTCGTGTGACTGTGACTATGTGCTGCTGTGAAAACAATTGTTTGTGTTGACTGGTGTTGCCCTAGTGTCGACTGTGTGTATACCAAGCTCTATGCCCATGTGCCTAAAGCAAGCCAAAGATTATACAATTTTCTTTCCTTCCACCACCACAGGTTGAAGGGAAAAAAATGCTTGATTCCCCCATCAACACTCACTGTGTTGATGGGGGAATTAAGAAATGTTCTTTCTATTTCAACCTGCACTATTGTATTCTGTCAGCATGAGGCTTTCCATCCGTCAGAATCAGGGCCGGTGCTAGACTATTTTACGCCCTAGGCAAGACCAGCTACTTGCCCCCCCCCCCCCCAAAAAAAGGGAAGGGGTTAAAACTCCTCTATGTCATACCCAGTGACCCCAATCCGATGGTTCCTCTATCTTATGCTTTCATACCCAGTGACCCGCCATATTCCTCCATGTCACACTCGGGGACCCTAATGTCCCTCCATGTCACACCCAGGGACTTTGATGTTTTTCCATGTCACACCCTTGGACCTCTATATTCCTCCATGTCATGCTGTCATACCCACTGACCCTGATGTTCCTCCATGTCACACCCAGGGACCCCCGTGTTCCTCCATGTCATGCTGTCATACTCAGTGACCCCAATGTTCCGCTATGCCAGACCCTGATGTTTTCCATGTCACAGTTGGGGACCCTGATGTTCCTCCATGTCGCACCTGGGGACCCTGATGTTCCTCCGTGTCACACTTGGGGACCCCAATCCCCCATGGCACACCCAGGGACCCCAATTCCTCATGGCACACCTGGTGACCCCGAACTCCTGTTACACCCGGTGACCCCTATCCTCCATGTCACACCTGGTGACTCTGATTCTCCATGGCACACCTGGTGACCCCGATTCCCTTTCATACCAGGGATGCTCCATGTAACACCCAGGGACCCCGATACCCTGTTCTGGGGACACTAACTGGGCGGTATGAAGAGAGTGGCCCCCACTCTGCCCTCCTTCACAGTGATCCTGCTGATTCCTTCTCCCAGGACGCTCCTCTCCTGGACCACAGTGCTCACCACAGCTTCAACTGGCTCCTGGTGGAGGGAAAAGCAGCAGTCAGAGAGCTCCGCATGTCTTTCATCACCAACCTCCTCAGACCATTCCGGTGCCTTGTCGCTTCTGCCCCAGTAAAGGTTCCGCCCTCCAGTGCCGAGCTTCGGCTCAGGTTCAGCTCTCCTCCGCTCCCTGCTTAATACCAACCCAGGGAAATAAACGGCTGCCTACCAGCTCAGTGCAGAGAGTCACTTCCTGCCTGGGGTTAAGGCCGTTCAGCTCCAGCTGAAGAGGATCATCATGCAGGCAGCACTCTGGTGGGCTCCATTCCTGCCTCTTGGGGCCCCTCCAACAGTGGTGGAAAGCCAGGGCCTGATAGTTCCGCCACTGCCCAAGACACCTGGCATCTTTCTCTGTCCCCTCTTCCTCCCCTACCGCCACCTCTCCCCTCAGCTCACAATAATCATTCATGATGGAGAGAGAGTGCCGACTCCTGGCTGTGCCCCTAGGTGGCAATGCGCCCTAGGCGGCTGCCTAGTTTGCCTACTGGAAGCACCGGCCCTGGTCAGAATACAATGATTACTGCTGGCAACTTTAGTCAGCGGCAGTGATCACATGAGAAAACCCAATGGGCTGGATGTACTGAAGTTGATTGATGGATCGACTTTAATACAAGCAGCTTGCCCATAGATGGACCGAAATTCACCTGGTTCCTGGTTCCCTATGGCCTCACTGTCAATTTTCTCTTTTATTCATAATTATCTTTTTTATTTTTGCATTTATTTGCTTTTTATTTTGTGCAACTTCTCTGTTTTACTGGGTGATCTGTGTACAGTCAGCCCAAATGGCTTCTGGAATCACCCTTACCAGTACTACATAAAAATGCAGCTCATGGCAGCCTCAGGAAATAAAGTTTGCCCATGGGAGACATTTTCTCTGATTATAGAAAACATTTTTGTAAGTGCTAAGGTGGATTTTTAATGTATCACTGGCGCTGCTTCATCCAGATGGCGGTGTACCTGCCAGCCTCCTGTAGTCAGCAGAGATGGCTGTCCCCTCCGGCTGTGTATCCATGGCAGATTGATATATGAAATAATGGAAAGTTGGCCGCCTGTTTACAGGATAAGAAGTCCTCTGTTGCAGCGGATTTAATTACCACTCCACTGTGGGGAAGCACGGACCGTGCATTAGAAGGGATTGTACAAAGCTGGGCTGTGTAGCATTGCTTACTGTAAGGACAAATAGATCCACACAGGTCACTCCAGGCACACACAGTTCCCCGTCCAACATAAAATAGCCAATTATGAAGTTTATTATTAGACCACAGATAACAAATATCATCAGTTATATCGGGAATTGGGGCTGTTACCACAAGGATCTGTAATTGTTGTCTTTTCTTCGAGTTTTACAGTTTCATCCATCACGTGCCCTCTGCACCGTTTCCCAGGGCAATACGAAGTTTTGAAGATTTACCTTGATCCTTGCTCTTGCTCCTGGATACATTCCTGGCTTCTAAGGCAACTTTTTGAGCAATAAAATCCTTTTTCTGTTCCACCATATAATGTCATATACACTCCGCGGCCACTTTATTAGGTACAGCTTGCTAGTACCGGGTTGGACCCCCCTTTTGCCTTCAGAACTGCCTTCATTGTTGGTGGCATAGATTGAACAAGGTGTTGGAAACATTCCTCAGAGATTTTGGTCCATATTGACATGATAGCATCACGCAGTTGCTGCAGATTTGTCGGCTGCACCACATCCCAAAGGTGCTCTATTGGATGAGATGTGGTGAATGTGGAGGCCATTGGAGGACAGTGACCTCATTGTCACGTAGAAGAAACCAGTGGTGAGATAATTTTGATCTTTGTGACATGGAGCATTATCCTGCTGGAAGGAGCCATCAGAAGATGGGTACGCTGCAGTGGCGGCTGGTGCATTGAGGGACAGGACCCCCCAAGCCATGCGTCCGGCCCCCTAATCTACATGCAGGGCGCTGGACGCATGGAGTTCAATGGGGCTTTTTTTTTTTTTAGCATGTGATTAGAGACAGAGGCTCTAATAGGCTAAAAAAAAGGGTGGGCTCAGGGCGCAGAGCACTGCGCCCGAGCCCACCCAGTTGTGTGACAATAGCGAATGAATATAGGTATGGTGTGCGGCCTGGTGTGGTTCGGGGGGGGGGGTAGTATGGTGCGGGCCATCTGCCGTCTCCCAAACCCCCTGGCCCATGGAGCACCAGCAGCCACTGGTACACTGTAGTCATAAAGGGATGGACGTGGTCAACAACAATACTCAGATAGGCTTTGACATTTAAATGATGCTCAGTACTAGGGAGCCCAAAGTGTGCCAAGAAAATATCCCCCACATCATTATACCACCACCACCAGCCTGAACCGGTGATACAAGGCAGGATGGATCCATGTTTTTATGTTGTTTACACCAAATTCTGACCCAACCATCTGAAGGTCAGAACTGAAATAGAGACTCATTAGACCAGGCAATGTTTTTCCGATCTTCTATTGTCTAATTTTGGTGAGTCTGTGCGAATTATAGCCTCAGTTTCCTGTTCTTACTGACTGAAGTGGCACCCAGTGTGGTCTTCTGCTGCTAAAGCCCATCTGCTTCAAGGTTCGATGTGTTGTGCATTCAGAGATGGTATTCTGCATATCTTGGTTGTAATGAGTGGTTATTTGAGTTACTCTTGCCTTTTTATTATCTGCCCATTCTCCTCTGACCTCTGACATCAACAAGAAATTTTCCTCCACACAACTGGCGCTCACTGAATATTTTCTTTTTTTTTGGACCATTATCTGTAAACCCCGAGAGATGGTTGTTTGTGAAAATCCCAGTAAATCAGCAGTTTTTGAATACTCAGACCAGCCAGTCTGGCACCAACAATCATGCCACGTTCAAAGTCACTTAAATCCCCTTTCTTTCCCATTCTGATGCTCGATTTGAACTTCAGTAAGTCCTCTTCACCACGTCTAGATGCCTAAATGCATTGAGTTGCTGTCATGTGATTGGCTGATTTAGCAATTTGTGTTACCAAGCAATTGAACAGGCGTACCTAATAAAGTGACTGGTAAATGGAGACAGGTGTTTGTGCAATGCAAGGACCAGCGTACTGATCAATGTCTTTGTTAACTTTTGTCAATCTGCAGGAATAACATTAGCAAATTATTGATTAAAATAATCACAGGATCTGTTGTTGCAAATCATTATGGGGAAGGGTCTATTTGGTCTTCAAGATCAAATATGGCTGCTCCCATGTAAATCATTAAGTTAAAAAACTCTTCACACTGATGATGTCACACAAATAATGATTTCTCTAGCGCTCATCGACAGACGTAGTCCTCGGTGATACACCACCTTCGGGTTATGTTACCTCCGCAGGAGCAGGACTAGACAGGAAATTAAAAAGCTCTGGCCACACCCTAGGGGCAGTCCCAGAGGGTATATCCTCTCTCTCTCTGCCTCAGCAAATCAGTTATTTTCTGTCTAGTTAGGAGTAAGGACCTAGACACCTTGCTGGGATCTTAGGTCCTGGCAAGAATTTTTTCTTAAAGGATTTTTTTAGACAGCTTTTTCTCCAGTGTTCCTGTGAGATCTTCAAGCAAGAAAGCTGAACTGGGCGACGGGCTGGATGTTGAGATCCGGTGGTCACCCCAGTTCAGCCTACGAGCGCGTGCAGGCCATAGCTCCGCGCTGGGTCGGCCGCGACAAAGTCCCATTAAAAGGACTGAACCCGCGAGTTAAACGTCTCGCTGAAACGCCAAAGACCATGAGTCACGGCGTTCGTATCAGTCGACAGCCCTCCCGCCCCGGTGGAGAGGGGTACTGTCAGGAGTTGGTGCCCGCCTGGTTCCGGTATGGTGAGTAGTATGTTCCCCCTTTCCCTCTGACGGGTTTTGTGGTGAACGCGGGCCCCTCTCGGTATGGTAAGAAAGAGTCCTTTCTATCCTATAACATGTCACAGATCCTCCTACTTTGAGTGTGATTTTTTGTGTACAAAAAGCCAGGAGGCTTGGTTTGGGAGCTAACAATCTATTGTATACATGTTTAAAAGATGTAATCTGTGGCATTCTGGGAATCTTATAGGTTAAGTATAAGCTACCTACCAGTCAGAAGCCACGGACATGTAGACTGCCTTCCAAATCAGATCTCCAGCTATTAGCAGGCCTCCCGAACGGCCATGCGGTCCGCCAGGGGCCGATACCGCCAACCACGCCATATCCCCAGGCAGAGACAGTGTTGTGTGCAGCACACCGACATTCAGCAGGCCGCCGCCATTTTTTCTTGCAGGATCGCACGAGCCGCCATTTTGGCGTAGCCTCGTGTCTCCAGCATGGGGGCGGCCATGTTTGAGGTGATCCTACACCTCGTGGAGCTTGGGGGAGGCGCCGGAAGGCGTGCAGAGGGGCGGAGCCGCCTCCTTTCTTCCTGGGCAGCCAGCCAAAAGACTTCCTGTTTGTCAAGACAGCGCTGTAAGCTGTTGCAGTTTAACTCTGAGCATCAAGTGGTGAGCCTGGGGGTCTATCTCTCTCTCTCTCGATCAATAGGGATCCCTAAGCAGGTAACACTAAGGGGCTTTTTTGTGGCGCTGGGGGTCAGAAAAGAAAAAAAAAAAAAAAAAAGTTTTTTTCTTTACTTTTGAATTATATTATCCAGGAAGTAACTGGAGTTATTATGGACCCTGCCACACATATTCCCCCACCTGTTTCCCTCGAGGGGGCCTCGGGACCCGCCGGTGCACAGAGTATAGAGTCATTTACAGCAATTTTGGAGTCTATGGTGGCTCGGGTGGAGGCGGCCTGTCAGGGACGGGGGTCAAGGAAGCGACCCCCGCCTACCCCTATACCATCTGACACCTCTGACTCAGATTCAGAGATGGTCACGGCAGTTGCAGGTTCCTCTGCAAGGGCTGTTATCCCAGGTAAAGCCCCCTCAGACAGTGAGGAGGACGCTTCTTCTCTTGCTATAATTCAGGAAGAAGCATTGGTGGACGCACTAGTTGTGGCAGTGCAAGAAACCTTAAAACTTGAGGCTTTACCGGCAGAGGCAACTGAAACAGAGAGGCCTTTTGGGACTAATAAGCCCATCAAGACGGCGAAGGCTTTTCCTGTACCTAAATGTTTTGGTAATCAGATTAAAGGAGAATGGGAGCATTCTAAACGTACCTTTACTATTTCCAAGCGTATTGCTAGACGCTATCCGTTTGAGGAATCCATCATTAAGAAATGGACGGTACCACCAGTCGTGGATCCGCCTATTTCCAGGCTGAATAAAGCCACGGTTATTCCAGTGGAGGACACTTCGTCCTTTAAGGATCCGGTGGATCGAAAGATAGAAGCAGAGTCCCGCACTATCTTTTCTCTGATAGGGTCAGCATTTAGACCAGTAATGTTATTGGTCTAGTTTCCCAGACACTTACGGAATGGGCGAAGATGGTACGCCAAGATCTTAGGGGAAAAGATATTCCCCAGGAGACATCTGATTTGATGGAACAGATCATACAAGGGCTACGGTTTATCTGTGACGCAGCCTTGGACACTACTCCCCTATTAGGGCATGCATCTAAGTTAGCAGTGATCCTCAGACGTGTGCTGTGGTTAAAATGCTGGTCAGCTGACCTAGGTTCCAAAAAGACCTTGACCAATCTCCCCTTTCAGGGGAATCGTCTATTTGGAGCCAACCTAGATGAAATCATTAAGGATGCCACTGGGGGCAAGAGCACTTTTTTGCCACAGGCTGCAAAAGCTAAGGGACCTCGCAACAAGCGAGGACCTTTCTTTACCGCCCATAAAGGGCGCCCGGCTGGTACTAGCGGGAAAGGCAAGACTCCTCCAGGAGGGTTCAAGAAGGGGACCAACCCAGCCAAACCCGAAGCAAAGGAGTACACAGCCTGAAGGTGCGCCCCCACCCGGTTTCAGGGTGGGGGGACGTTTTCACCGGTATTCAGGACATTAGATCGAGCATCAACCACTACTACCGGTGCGATTCTTCCCTTCCAACATTTAAGTACCACAGGAAGCGGTAGTTACCGTTCCCTGAAAAGATCTTTTCCTTTACCTTTTCCTAAGATTAGTCCCGATACCTCACAGGAATCGGATCTGGTTGACCAGATAGGCCAAGTAGCCTCTAGTCGGGTGACTTCGGTCCCTGAGGTTCAACCAGAAAAGATCACTTTTCCTGATAACTATCAGGTATCTGATAAATGTGTGGGAACAGAAAACGACCAGACTTTCTCGGATGGTCGGGGCCAGATAGCTCTAGGGACGCCTGGTTCAGATCCAATCAGCGCCAGTGGTCCTAGAAATTCTAGGCTGGCCTCCTCAAGCCGGCCTGGCCGACTTGGACATGTTAGTCGCAGACGTTCCGTGGGAACTTCGTCTCAGGGAGTGTCTGTGGTCTCAAGGACCAATTTACCTTCGTGCTTTACAGTCGCTGGTTTTAATGGCCTGGCCATTGAGACCCAAGTACTGAAGGACAGAGGTTTGTCTACTTCAGTCATTCCTACCCTTATTAAAGCAAGGAAAGCGACTTCCAGCAAAGTCTATTATCACACATGGAAGACTTATATTGCGTGGTGCGAATCTTTAGGATTTCCTCCACGTACCTATTCGGTGACTCGAATATTGGTTTTTTTGCAACAAGGGGTTGAGCAGAAGCTAGCCTTGAGCACCATCAAGGGTCAAGTTTTCAGCATTAGCAATCTTCTTTCAGAAGCCTTTAGCCACCAAATCCTTGGTGCGGAATTTCATCCAGGGGGTGCGGCACCTGGCTCCTCCAGTCCGCGCGCCCTTACCGCCCTGGGATCTTAATTTGGTTTTGTCGGTTCTACAGAAACCTCCCTTTGAAAACATCAGGGAGATTCCCTTGCTTACTTTATCCCAGAAGGTGGCCTTCTTGGTGGCTATTACTTCTGCTCGCAGGGTGTCAGAACTGGCTGCATTATCATGCCAGTCACCATACCTAGTGATTCATAGGGATAAGGTAGTACTTCATCTTAAGCCATCTTTTCTTCCCAAGGTGGTTTCAGATTTTCATCTGAATGAAGATATTGTACTACCTTCCTTGTGTCCTCAGCCCAAGCATCATCGGGAACATGCGTTGCATTCCTTAGATGTGGTTCGGGCAATCAGGGTATACCTGAAAGCTACGGAATCATTCCGTAAGACGGATTCACTTTTTGTGATCACGGATGGCCCCAGAAAGGGTTTGCCTGCATCTGCCGCGACCATTGCCAAATGGATTAGACAAACGGTGGTACAGGCTTATTCTATTAAGGGTCAGAGTCCTCCGTTCCCTGTTAGGGCGCACTCCACTCGAGCGCTCAGTACTTCCTGGGCCTTTCGCCATCAGGCGTCAGTGGTCCAGGTATGTAAGGCGGCCACCTGGTCGTCGGTACATACCTTTACAAAATTCTATAAAATTGATGTGACGGCATCGGCGGATGCCTCATTTGGCCGCAAGGTTTTGCAGGCCGCAATTTGAGGAGACCGGTGGTCTACCTCGAGGGTTTTTTTCTGTTTGAAAAAAAAAAAAAAAAAAAAAATTGTTTTCTCTTTTTTTTTTGGTTGAGTCTCATCATTAAGGATGAGCATTGTAAACTTCTAGTTGGCACCGGTTGGGCCTTCTAGATTGGGATTTGATTTCCATTTTCCCACCCCTCAGTTGTGATACTGCTCTGGGACGTCCCGAAGGTGGTGTATCACCGAGGACTACGTCTGTCGATGAGCGCTAGAGAAAAATGGATTTTTGTAAAATCTTACCGTAAAATCCTTTTCTCTTAGCTCATCGACAGACGTAGTCCCCGCCCCTCTGTTTTGGAGTTGGGTTGGGTTAAATTCTCTAAGCACTGCTTTTTCACATAACTGATTTGCTGAGGCAGAGAGAGAGAGGATATACCCTCTGGGACTGCCCCTAGGGTGTGGCCAGAGCTTTTTAATTTCCTGTCTAGTCCTGCTCCTGCGGAGGTAACATAACCCGAAGGTGGTGTATCACCGAGGACTACGTCTGTCAATGAGCTAAGAGAAAAGGATTTTACGGTAAGATTTTACAAAAATCCATTTTTCATTGATGCTAACAATCACTATGACAATCCCTGCCCTTGGGGACTTCCAGTATAACACGTTTCCCCTAAGTCCCCATTCACACTAGCGCGACTTGTCAGGTGACTTGGTCGCCTAACAAGTCGCGGTGGGTCGCTTGCCATTGATTAGCATGGGACCCGTTCTAATAGGAGCGACACAAGTCGATCCGACTTAGAAAAAGGGTCCTGTACTACTTTGGGGCGACCTGGAGGCGACTTGCATTGACTTCAATGATATGAAGTCCGTGCAAGTCGCGCCCCATCAAGTCGTGTTGCCCCTGTCTGAGACGACTAAGCTCTTTTTGGTGAAACGTGTTAGTGGGGAGGTCCTGAAGGCAGGGGTTGACAAAATGATTGTTGGCTTCAAATAAATTGGAATCTATTATGATGTCATCGGTATGTAGTGAGCTCCTTTCTCCTCTTCATGTGTTGGAGCATGGATGGCTCCATGAATCATCTGCACCCACAGCGGAGGACACCGCAGGATCAATCTATCTGGAGGAGATTTCCACACGCACTTTGGTTCACATGTCAATTGATAGTTATAAACTTTGGAGCAAGGTTTTGTATTCATTTTCACACATTTATTATGTTTTTTAGATTAATTGGATCTCTTTCACATGCATATCTTAAAATGCAAAAAGAGAATAGATCCCCTTTAAGTTCAGAGAGGATCGTTGTGGCTGCAATTGCTCATACAAGCTGATTACTTTTAACTTAATGTACAGCCAGAACTTTATAAGATGGTTGCCGATTGGCTGTTTGGTATTCACTGACCTCCAACCCTGCTGTTGTGTAATAATGTCATCCATGAAAGCTTGACATTGTAAATGTAATTTTATTAACAGTCTTCTCTACTTTTTGCAGGTTTTTCATGTGGCGTACGTCTGGATCAAGTTTGCCAACTCACCCCGACCAGATCTCTGGGTATTGGAACGCTCTACAGATTTTGGTGCCACGTACCAACCTTGGCAATATTTTGCATGTAGGTTTTCTTTTTTTATAGTGTGGTAAATATTATGATGGACAGTGTCACTTCTCAACCTTCCTGGCTGGCCATATTCTACCAATGTGTGGCGTGATGACCATATTCTTTAGATCTTAACCTGTCCTTTGCAAACACAGGATGCATTTTGGCAGCCATTTTTTATGCAGAACACATACTCAGTTCAGAATTTAAGGGGACACTGTGTTGTAAATATAGTGCTATGCAGGAGGCAAATACCTTACCTTGATACCTGTGGGCTCACCTGTTTTTGGATAGTTATCTAATCAAACCTTTCGAAGGAGGTTATTTGCAAGGTTACCTACACAGAATTGTAAAATGGTGATGTTTTAGTTTCACATACCTATGTATACATTAAATACAGTATATATACATATATATATTTACACTATATTGTCAAAAGTATTGGGACGCCTGCCTTTACACACACATGAAGTTTAATGGCCTTCCCAGTCTTAGTCCATAGGGTTCAATATTGAGTTGGTCCACCCTTTGCAGCTGTGCCAGGTTAAGCTCTCCTGGGAAGGCTGTCCACAAGGTTTAGCAGTGTGTCTATGGGAATGTTTGACCATTCTTCCAGAAGTGCATTTGTGAGGTCAGGCAATGTCAGTGGACGAGAAGGCCTGGCTTGCAGTCTCTGCTCTAATTCATCCCAAAGGTGTTCTATCGGGTTGAGGTGCAGGCCAGTCAAGTTGCTCCACGCCAAACTCACTCATCCATGTTTTTATTGACCTTGCTTTGTGCACTGGTGCGCAGTCATGTTGGAACAGGAAGGAGCCATCCCTAAACTGTTCCCACAAAGATGGGAGCATGAAATTGTCCAAAATGTCTTGGTATGCTGACACCTTAAGAGTTACCTTCACTGGAACTAAGGGGCAAAGCCCAACCCCTGAACAACAACCTCACACCATAATCCCCCCTCCACCAAATGATTTGGACCAGTGCACAAAGCAAGGACCATAAAGACATGGATGAGCGAGTTTGGGGTGGAGGAGCTTGACTGACCTGCACAGAGTCCTGACCTCAACCCAATAGAACACTTTTGGGATGAATTAGAGCAGAAACTGCGAACCAGGCCTTCTCGTCCAACATTCCCATAGACACACTCCTAAATCTTGTGGACAGCCATCCCAGAAGAGTTGAAACTGTTATAGCTGCAAATGGGGTGGGCCAACTCAATATTGAACCCTACTGACTAAGACTGGGATGCCCCTGAAGTTTATGTGCGTCTAAAGGCAGGTGTCCCAATACTTTTGACAATATAGGGCATGGATATATATATATATATATATATATATATATATATATATATATATATATACACACACACACACACACGTTATCAGTAGCAGGTCATTTTGAGGTGGATCACACAGGGTTTACAGTTAACATTGACCTGCTGATAAAGTGCCAGCCAGCAATGTAAAAGTGACAGACTTGCATGGTAGCAGCTTCTAAATAGATCATATACTGATGATCATATTTTTATTAACAGATAATTCTACCATATTTACTGTGCATCCACAGCAATGTATACTAACCTAGCCTCTGGTCATGTTGACTTGTGGCTCAGCAGTCAGGGTGTCGTAATACTATGGCTTGACTGCCTGTTTTTACTGCCCTTCAGCCCACAGCCGGGACAAGGGGTGGGCAGGAGGGGAGGCTGCCCTGGGCGCAATGGTTTACTGTAGGGATGGGGGCGCCTTCCTTCTGTTACAAGCTGACAGGAGTAGTGACAGCGGCAGTGATTTGGATAAGCGAGTGACTGCTGGGTGTACGATCACCTTAGCTTGCACGTCATGAAAGGGGGAGGGGGGGGCGCAGTTTGGTATCTTTGCCCTGGGCACTGGATGACCTTGTCCCGGCACTGCTTCAGCCACCCGCATAAACAAGGCCTTATGGGCCATACACACTATAAGATTTTCTGAAGACTTTTTCCTTTAGACTTACCAAAACCATATAATATGAGTTCAAATCTAAACACTTTCAATTTGTATGCAATCTGGCAGGCCCTTGCACTACATAGAAAAGGTAAATCTGAAGGAAATCTAACCACAAAGTTGGATAGTGTGTATCCAGCTTTAGGCTTGACATATAGAAGAGTTTGAAAACATCTGAAGGAATTTGCTGCCAAAAATCAGCATGTTAGACAGGGGAATAGAATGGAACACCTCCATATCCCTTCACTTTATTTTCTTCTTCAAGATTTCCTGTTGAGCATTTAACCACTTAAGCCCCGGAAGATTTTACCCCCTTCCTGACCAGGGCCTATTTTGCGATTCGGCACTGCGTGACTTTAACGGACAATTGCGCGGTCGTGCGACACTGTACCTAAACTAATTTGACGTCCTTTTTTTCCCACAAACAGAGCTTTCTTTTGGTGGTATTTGATCATCTGTGCGATTTTTTGATCATGCGCTATAAACAAAAAAAGAGCGTAAATTTTGCAAAAATAACAATATTTTTCACATATTTTTATATGAAATTCCCCCCCAAAAAATGTAAAAATCAACATTTTTTAACATTTTAGGCCAATTTGTTTTGTGCTACATATGTTTGGTAAAAAAAATTGCAAAAAGCGTATTTTGATTGGTTTGCACAAAAGTTATTGCGTTTACTAACTAAGGGAAAGATTTTTGTAATTTTTGTTGTTTTTTCTTTTAACGAGTAATGTCGGCGATCTGCGATTGTTTTTGCGGGACTGCGACATTGCGGTGGATAGATCGGACCCTTGACTGACATTTTTGACACTTTTGGGGGTACCAGTGACATTACTACAGTAATCCGTGCTATACATATGCACTGTTACTGTAAAAATGACACTGGCAGTGAAGGGGTTAACTTTTTTTGAGAGGGAGGGGTTAAGTGTGTCCCTAGGGGCGTGCTTCTAACTGTGATTGGATGTGGCTACTGGTGTAAGAACAGAGATCAACGGTCCTACATAGCAGAACTGTATGATCTCCATTCTTACACAGGGGAGAATGACAGGCGGCTTTGTTTACATTAGCCGCCGGCCTTTCTTCCGGTGTAACAGAAGGTCGCGAGTGGCCGGCGGGCTGCCGGGCACACGCGCGGGGGGGTCCGTGACCGCGCGGGAGCGCGCCTCTGGCGGCGCGCGCTCGCTCCATAGAGCCTCACAGGCTAGCGACGTAGCCCTACGGCGCTTTGCCTGTGAGGGGCTGACCGCCGCAGTAAATAGTCGTGCGGCGGTCGGCAAGTGGTTAATACATTAATCGCTCCTTTCTTGTTCCATTTTGGGCCCTGCCCTTACATCCTTCAGGAGAAGGGATGTTTCTGTTGTCAGGGTGAAGACACAAAACTGCTCTGACTGACTTGACAGTTGGGCTGTTATCACTTTCTGAAGATCGCTGGTTGTCATCCTGTTCGCTCTGCGTCTCGTTCTGCTCCTATTCTTAGTTATATTTAACTGTGAGAAAGCACATTCAGAGACCACTAATTGAAATAAGATGTGAAGCTCCTTACCAAACCAATTTTCTTGCCAAGTAGTTTGACTTTGAGGACCCGAAATCCCACGATCCAAATCTAGCCACCCCTGAGCTGTCATGGAGAATTTTCAGTTTATATCTTATTTTTTCAGTGCCTAGCATGTTTAAAACGCTGTTCCAATCAGCCAAGAGTTTCCTTTGAATTTTGGATGGAATGAGCAAAAGTTAGAACCTCTGTTAAGTTGGATACACACTATACAATTGTCTTTAGATTTTTTCCTTTAGATTTACCAAAACCATATAATATGAGGTCAGACCTAAACACTTTCAATGTGTATGCAATCCGGCAGGTCCTTACATTACACAATTGAAGATAAATCTAAAGGAAATCTACCAACAAAAGTTGTATAGTGTGTATTAGGGATAGACCGATATGGTTTTTTCAGGGCCAATACCGATATTTTGGTCACAACGTATCGGTATCGGCCGATATGGGCCAGTATTTTGTACATTTAAAGTTTTGAAAAATAAAGACAATTTTTGACACAAATCAAGTACTGAACATGTTCATTTTTGTTAAATGCTTAATGGCTGGCTGGCACCCTGTGGTGGCTGACTGTCTGGCACCCTGTGGTGGGTGGCTGGCTGGCTGGCACCCTGTGGTGGGTGGCTGGCCGGCACCCTGTGGTAGGTGGGTGGCTGGCACAGGGGCTGTGGGTGGCTGGCTGGTACAGTGCCTGTGGCTGGCTGGTACAGGGCCTGTGGGTGGCTGGCTGTCTGGCACCCTGTCTGTGGGTGGCTGGCTTTCTGGCACCCTGTGGAGGGTGGCTGGCTGTCTGGCACCCTGTGGTGGGTGGGTGGCTGGCACTGGGGCTGTGGGTGGCTGGCTGGTACAGAGCCTGTGGGTGGCTGGCTGGCTGGTACAGGGCCTGTGACTGGCTGGCTGGCTGGCTGGTACAGGGCCTGTGGATGTAGGTGGCTAGCTGGCACCCTGTCTGTGGGTGGCTGGCTGTCTGACACCCTGTGGTGGGTGGCTGGCTGGCTGGCACCCTGTGGTGGCTGGCACAGGGGCTGTGGGTGGCTGGCTGGTACAGAGCCTGTGGGTGGCTGGCTGGCTGGTACAGTGCCTGTGGCTGGCTGGTACAGGGCCTGTGGCTGGCTGGCTGGCTGGCTGGTACAGGGCCTGTGGATGTGGATGGCTGGCTGGCACCGGGCTGCAATGCAAGTGGCTGTGACACAGTGGTTTAGCTTTTTTTTAATATTAAAACGGGTGACAAGGTGGCTTTATATCACCTCCTAACCACCTTTCAAACCCCAGCATGGGCTGCTATATGTGAAACTGAACCTTTTGTAGTCACCGAGATAGAAAGTGAGCTAAAAATAATCCTTCCCCATTCTAATGAAAAACCTAAAATATGTTTCAGCTGAAGATGGGCTTTAAAGAACTAGTTAACTTAAGCCGAACATGGATGGATTGAACGTTGACTGGTTCAGCAGAGACCGGCCAAATTTCAATTTGTCTATGGCTGTTCCTGCTCAACAAAAGTCGATTGGGACTCTTGGAAAACTTTCATTCGAACAGCAGCTGATCAGTGTATTCTGACAGTGGAGAATTCCCCACTGTAAGAATACAATAGCAAGGTGGATGGAGTATTCCTCCATCCACCTCGCTTATGTGGATGGAGGAATCCGTATGTTTTGTTTTTTCAATCAGCCCGCTTGCAGGCAGGTGTCTACCAGGGGTGCTGATGTTGTAGATAGTTACTGAGCTGCTCAGGTGGGGAAGGGTTAACATGGATTCTGTATTTTCCTGGGCTTTTTGGGTTTTGCTCTTCACCCTGTTTTGCGTTAAAAAACGAAGAAGGCCAGGCTCAGGAAGTGAAGGGACTGCATGGGAAAGGAGTGAGAACTGCTCGCACGGGGATCTACCTCACCAAGGACTTTGCTAATTATGGAGGACTACCTGGGAAGGAATACCTGGGAAGCCGTAGATTACTTAGGAAAAAAAAAAAAACGTGGTTTTATGTGACTGTAGAGTTTCAGTAAAGTATCTTAACTAAGCCTGGTCTGAAGTTATTCAAAGGGGTTCATGAAGGTACATGCCTATTTAGAAGAATAGGGCCTATAAAGCACACACGGGGTTGAAGGAATGGGAATGGAATGCCAGTACTAGAGGTTAACTCAGCAGGAGTTGGCAGAAGGAGAGTAGTTGCTAAACGTAACTATGGTCTGGTGGGAATGTAAGTTTATTAAAATCAAAGAAGGGTAGCGTACAATATACTCACAAACGTAGCATATGAACAAGCATATAGGAAATGGGCACCGCTCGAATCCAGGACACTTCTCTACTGCTGGATAGCGTGATGGCGTCCTCAAAACCTGATGTGGCTTACGCGTTTCGAGGGAGGACCCTCTTCCTCAGAGCCAAAATCGCGATTTTGGCTCTGAGGAAGAGGGTCCTCCCTCGAAACGCGTAAGCTACATCAGGTTTTGAGGATGCTATCTAGCAGTAGAGAAGTGTCCTGGAAGCGAGCGGTGCCCATTTCCTATATGCTTGTCCATATGCTACGTTTGCGAGTATATTGTACGCTACCCTTCTTTGATTTTAATAAACTTTTAAGTGGTAATGCACAAGGTCGGTGCGCCCTTCTCTTGTTGTTTTCTGGGAATGTAATAGCAGCCAGACATGGGTGACAGGTCCTCCAGTAGCGAGAGGGTCCGTGCGCTGACTCCCTTTATAACGGTTGGTTCCCCTAAAAGTGATCAAGACTGAATCCCTGGTATGAAGACCCCACAAACCTAGTTTCTCTTGGTACGGGAGAGCTGAAGGAGTTAATTATGTGCATACATGAACGTTGGGATTCTTTTCCTGCTCCTGTAGGTGGTATATCCAGCTGTTAACTAGTTTCATGACAAGAAATTACCCGTGTTCTCCATTCCTGCTGATTAACTGCCATTCATGTGCATCTCCTGTCTATAATAGCCGTATGGGGGCAGACGGAAACATGACATCCATCCTCTGTCTAAACATGAAGGTACCATGACCACCAAACTCAGCCTTCCATAAACTGAGGTTAGGTCTGTAGAACATGATAAATGGGTGTTCATGTTGTCTTGATTCTCCTTTACGCTTTCTAAAGAAAACTTAAAGAAGCACAGAGGCTGATGAGGTCTCATTCTGCAAAAGCTAGTTGCATGGCTCTCATGCTGGCCCTCTGAATTCACTTTGGGTTAGTGACCCAGAAGAGGTTTGTAGATAATTCTGACTTCTGACTTTCCTGATTCTGGAGTCAGCGGCTCATAAAATATTGAAACTAGTTGGTCAGGGTAAAAACTAGGAATCCAGAGGTCAGCAATGACAACCTAACTTCTTCTCTTAGGAAAGGTTTACTTGCACCAAATCTGGACAATAATATGCATTTGCACTTCAATGAAAGCCTGAAAAATTTTCATTTTGGTTTTCTGTCTGTGGGAGTACTGATAACTGTCTGTATCCTGACATCCTTTATACATGCACTATATTGTAAAAAGTATTGGGACGCCTGCCTTTACATGCGCATGAACTTTAATGGCATCCCAGTCTTAGCCCGTAGGGTTCAATATTGGGTTGGCCCACCCTTTGCAACTACTGTATAGTAGCTTCAACTTCTGGGAAGGCTGTCCACAAGGTTTAGGAGTGTGTCTATGGAAATGTTTGAAAAGTCTCCACTTTAATTCATGCCAGAGGTGTTCTATCAGTTTGAAGTCAGTACTCTGTTCAGGCCAGTCAAGTTCCTCCACCCCAAACTCGCTCATCCATGTCTTTATAGACTTTGCTTTGTGCACTGGTCCAAATCATTTGCTGGGGGGTGGGGGGATTATGGTGTAGGTTTTATTTTCAGGGGTTGGGCTTGGCCCCTTAGTTCCAGTGAAGGGAACTCCTAAGGCATCAGCATACCAAGAAGTTTTGGACAATTTCATGCTCCCAACTCTATGGGAACAGTTTGGGGATGGCGCCTTCCTGTTCCAACATGACTGCACACCAGTGCACAAAGCAAGAATGGTCAAACATTCCCATAGACACACTCTTACCTTAAACATTGTAGACAGCCTTCTCGGAAGAGCTGAAGCTGTTATAGCTGCAAAGGGTGAGCCAACTCATTATTGAACCCTATGGATAAATTCTGGAATGCCATTGAAGTTCATGTGTGTCCCAATACTTTTGACAATATAGTATACAGTATATTGTACATATGTATATATGTAAACATACATACATTTAAGCTGGCCAAACACTGACAGATTTGAAGGAAGGACATCTAACAGATTACTTTATCCGTATTAAAGTGGAACTAAAGCGAAACGTACCTTTTCTCCAAAAGGCCCCATCCCTCACTGTTGCTGGTATCTTCTTCTGTGTGCCGGTCTTCGACCATCTTCATTGGCTGGCGTGGGTCTTCCTGGCACACAGGGATCGTGCCGGAGCTATAAGCTGAGCTGCACATGCACAACTCAGCTTACATGCCAGAGAACCCTGTGAGCATGTAGGTAGGTGTATTTTATTACAGAAAAGACCTTGCCAGTCTCTTGTGCAATAAAGAGCCGGCCTACTTGCGATTTGTGACAGCGGATGGACAAATTCCATTACCGGCTGTTGTAGTCTGACAGCCAGCTCCATTGGCTGTCGGAATATCCGAACAGTGCCTGCATCTCAGGGCCGCTGATAGGGGGGGACCACCAGCCCTCTTGTAGGGGGCCCGAGCACACAGGGGGGCCCACACAGAGAGGGGGATTACTTAGTGATGGACAACAAATACAGAAATCTTCCTCCAGCACCTGAATCTGATCTGTCCCTCTCCCTTCTATCAGCTTTTATCTGTTGAGAAAGAGACAGTTGTCCCTCACTAATCCCCCTCCCTTGTGTGCCCCCCCCCTCCCTCCCAGCACTTATCTCTGCTCAGGAGTTTATTTGTAAATTGTAACTTTGTTTCTCTCTCTCTGTCTCTCTGATCACTGAGCTCCAACTGCCCAGCCTGTATATTTTTCTCATCTCATCTTCTTTTTTATTTAACATCGTTTTTTTTTTTTTTTAGATTTTTTTAGATTTAGCAGGAATTATGCGAGTTATGTTATATTTGTGTCTGGTAGTGATTTGTTGTAATTTTAGCTAAATACATCTTTAATATTTTCTTGGGGGGGCCCTGCCAGGTAGTCTGTACGCGGCCCCGCAATTTCTAACAGCAGCCCTGCTGCATCTGATTGGAATGCAAGGGCTGTTTGGCCAACAATATTCACACGGTTCATTCGATAAAAGTCAATCAGAGCTTCAATCAATTTTTGTTGTGCCAGGTAATGGCACGACTGTGCCACCCTTGGCTTGAATTTTTGGCTAGTTAAGCATTAATCTTTCAAAATTCAAGCTGTGTATGGCAGTCTTTAGTGTCCTTGCTTCCTTAGCCATGTATCAAAATGACTAACAGCAATTCAGTGTAGCACAGAAGAGAGCAGGTCTCAAAACTTCTTGTGCTGAGCTGCCATGTGGGAGAATAGAGTCAACTAGCTCAGAAAGCTTAATGAAACTGTTTATCTGAATAGGGGGGCACAAAGTTCAGAAAAACTTTGCTAAATGTCTCCTCACACTTCCAATCCTTTTCTTTCAGCATCCAAGAGAGACTGCATAGAGCGATTTGGGGTGCACACACTGCAACGTGTCAGCAAGGATGACGATGTCATTTGTACTACAGAGTATTCCCGAATAGTCCCACTAGAGAATGGAGAGGTGAGTGTGTGAGTGGTTACTCATGGGAAAAAAAATATAGCAAAAAAAATGAAAGGATAAGTTCACCTTAAAAATAAATAAATAAATAAATGCACATGTTTTGCATTTAAAAAATGTGCATTTTGATGAGCAATTAATGAAAAATTTACAATAACCATAATTTAAAAAAATGCATATACTGTTTTTTTTTTTTTCTAAGGAGCCTGCAGAGCATTGCACCCGTGAGCGGCAGATCATGGGTACAATGTCAGACTCCCCTGCAGGCTGTCAGTGTAGCTGTCTGCTTGCACCTCCGATTACTTCAGTCCAGGAATCTCACTGAACTACAAGAGCGATTACCAGTGCCCTCAAAGTTTATTAAGAACTACAAGCCGTCAGCTTCAAAGGCTGACGGCACTTGTAGGCGTTCATTTACAGAACTCTGTGAATAAATAATGCAGCCGTGTGGGCGGTGCCCTGAGCAGCTGCACTCTTTTCAAATTGTGACAGTGGGTGCGGGGAAAAGATCCCTGGCCCGCTGTCCAAGGGGTGAGAGGTGGGATTGGCAGGAGAGCCGCAGAAGCAGGAACATGTTACATGTTCCACCCTAAACACAGGTGGAACATAAAACATGTTCCCAAAGGTGAACTTCTCCTTTATATTAGGGATTGACCGATTACCGGCAAGGCCGATAGGCACTTTCCCCGATATATCGGAATCGGCCCCTGAGGTTACCAATATTGCCAATATTTCGGGAAAGTGCTGTACCGGAGTGATGCCTGCAGCTAGAGGCATCACCCCGGTACCGGCGTCCATAGCTGACGGTCAGCTGCCTTGCAATGACAACCGATGTGGCTGAGAAGCCTCTCGGCTGTCATTACAAGGAGCGGGAGGGAACGCCGCTTTCCGCGGCTCACCCGGGTCTCCCGTCCCACCGGTAGACCTGGGCAACCAGCCTGCACGAACACCGAAGACCCGATCAAAGCCGTATTCGGCTCTGATCGGGTTTCCATGTAAAAACCCCGGAAGTGATTTTATGACCTCACTTCCGGGTACTCCGCCCCAAATTTTAAAAAATGACAGCATTCAAAACAGCCAAACTTGGCGTTTTGAATGCTTTTAAGGGCAGATCCCTCCACAACAGTACCTGTAAAAAAAAAAAAAAAAAATTTAATGTACGAAAATATCTGCCGATACTGATATGCATTGACCAAAATATCGGTATTGGCAACAAAAAATCGATATCGGTCGATCACTACTTTATAACATTTACATTGCTAAACAAATCATTTTGTAATGTAATGATATTAAAAATTCCCTTTACTTTGCAATCTGCAGCGACTAAAAAGTTCTGTAAAATGTAATGCAATATGGCAACCTGGAGGCATTCTGTACATGTTGGTGTACATAACGCCCCCAGATATATAGTTTCCCACTTTTGTGATTGGCTAAACTAAGGGGCTGATATACTAAAGCCGGAGAGTGCAAAATCTGGTGCAGCTGTGCATGGTAGCCAATCAGCTTCTAACTTCAGCTTTTTCAATTAAGGTTTGACAATAAAACCTGGACGCTGATTGTTTTCTATGCAGAGCTGCACCAGATTTTGTACTCTTCAGTTTTTGTAAAACAACCCCTAAGTTTCAAGTCAAATTTAAGGCACTCCTGCAATATGATTTCAGTTTTGATGACATTGATTAATGATTAACATTCCAAGGGTCAAATTCTTCTAAAGGGATGCAGACCTGCAGCTTTCTTCATTAGAACACTTAGAGCACATCAGCGGATTATAATGAACCAGACACCCCCCCATATTGAGAATCAGTCTGCAAAGGATATGGTGAAACAAAAAGCTGTTTCTTCAGAGCAACAAAAGGAAGGAATCTGCTACAAAGTTTCTTAAAATCCTTGCAATGTACACGGATCACCCAGGGGGGATTGTGTTTTTTTTTGTCAGTAAAAGTGGAGTAACTCTTTAACATAAGCAGTTGATTGCCAAGTACAATAGGCCTTATTGTTTAGTAAATCAGCCAAATACACTCTTTTATTCTGTGCAGAAAAATTATTTGGATTGTTTGCTGTGGCTATCAAGAACAGTGCTTTCTCTGGAAACTGACCGACGTCTTACTAACAGTGGTTTTTATCATTTCAGATTGTGGTTTCTTTGGTCAACAAACGTCCCGGGGCCATGAATTTCTCCTACTCCCCCCTCCTGAGGAACTTTACAAAAGCCACCAACATCCGCCTAAGTTTTCTCCGGACCAACACCCTGCTGGGTCACCTCATGGGGAAAGCACAGGGGGATCCCACTGTGACCCGGAGAGTAAGTAATGAGGATAATGTGTTTCGTAGGATTGCTATGGAGTATCTGTTAAGTAAATTCTAGCTGAAACAGTATTAAAGAGACATCTAAAATAGTGATGCTTGCGCTAATCATATCCCACGTTCACTACTGTAATTTGCTGCTTTGTCTTCTTTTTCTGCTAACCAGACTAGCCCCACTCCAGTCTGTTATGAACACTCTCACTTGGCTCATACACCCTTCTTCTGGATACTCTCTCTCACTTTGCTCTGGCTTCCCACTGTCAACAGGATACAATTCAAAATCCTGCTTCTAAACAGTCTGGCTCCTTCTCTCATCTTAGTTTCCAGGTATATGTTCAACTAGACCTTTTTTTCTCCATTAACAAACTTTTCTCCTTGATCAGTACTTCCATCAACTTTTTCAGGGCTTCTCTAATGCTGCACTTCTTCTCTAGAACCCTCTTCCATGTGTCATCAAACACTCACCAAGCATGCAAGTCTTTGAATAAGCCTTCAAAACTCATCTCATATCCCTTACAGCAAAGGTCTTCAAACTATGGCCCTCCAGCCATTCAAAAACTACAATTCCCATCATGCCTAGTCATGTCTGTGAATGTCAGGGTTTTACAATGCCTCATGGGATATGTATTTCCGCAACAGCTGGAGGGCCGTAGTTTGAGGACCCCTGCCTTACAGAATCTCCATCCTACCACCTACTGTACCCACAGCTAAAGTGTTTCCCAAGAGTAGGCTTGCCAACAATGCCCTAGGTGCAGGGGTGTTCTTTATTTATTTAAACCTGCTATTAACAATCAAAAGGCAGTTGTGAAGTCTGTGGTGGAATCCCCTACAGCAGGGGTGCTCAACCTTTTAAATAGCAACGTCCACTTAATGATTGGTAACTGGTCGTGGGCCACAAAGAACTATAGGGTTTTATCACCCCCTAAACCCAGTGGGCGGCTGGTGCTCCATGGGCCGGGGGGGGGGCGGCAGATGGACCGCACCATACACCCCCCCCCCCCCCGGACCACACCAGGCCGCACACCATCCCCCCCCCCCCCCCCGGACCACAACAGGACAGGACCCCCCCTCCCCCGGCTCACTCACCCTGCCTCGACATCTGCAGCAGCAGCAAGCGGCAGCGGCGGCTACGGCTTCTTCCCCCTGTCTTCTGCGTCTCCTCCCTCCTCCTCCATTCCCAGTGGCATGGCTTCTTTTTTCGGCCAATCGGGAAACGGGTCTCAGGACCCGCTTCCTGATTGGCCAGGAGGAGGATCCGTGTGACAATAGCAAACCTTTATTCGCTATTGTCACACAACTGGGTGGGCTCTGCGCACCGAGCCCACCCTTTTTTTTAGCCTATTAGAGCCTCTGGCTTTAATCACATGGTTAAAAGAAAAAAAAAGCCCCATTGAACTCCATGCGTCCGGCGCCCTGCATGTAGATTAGGGGGCTGGACGCATGGATGGGGGGGGCAGCGCCCCTGCGCCCCCAATGCACAAGCCGTCACTGCCTAAACCACAAATGTAAATGATCCCTTACTGTCCTCCGCCCCCCTACAAGGCTGCTTTCACACTGATGCGCTGTGGTTTACCTGCACCACAGGTGCAGCACAACGCACCTGCGGCTTTTCTGCGGCTTAGCTGTGCTCTGCCATAGACTTCTATTACATCTTGCAAGTGTGGCACACTTTCTGAAAGCGCATCAAAACTTCTGCATTCAGGAGTTGTGGTGTGATTTCAGATAGCACACCAAACCCGCAGGATATGATAGCAGTCTATGGCTCAGGGCAGCTAACTCGCAGGAAAGTGCTAATATGCCCATTGCAAAAGTGCAGTGTATGTGATGTTTAATATACTGACCTTTTCTTCTTCCAGCTCTTGCTGGCATCACTCTCCAGGCTGCTGGAAAAGAGGCGGCACTGCAAAGAAAGCATCCGCTTATGCGGCGCCTGCTTCCTCTGCTGCTGGCGCCAGCTCTGTGCACTCTGATGCTCTGGGAATGGCAGAGGAGGGCTGGCAGCTTTAGTCCTGGGGGGCAAGTCCAGTCAAGTGGCCAATTGAACCATCAAATCAGCTCACCATCCATGCCCCACCTGGTTTTATAAAGGATATGGATGTTATGAAGCAAGACAAACATGATGCAATGTGGTAACTCATACTCTGCACACTCATACTGCTCCGCTGCAGCTCTGCAAATATAACATTGTGTAGCGGCGACCAGCAGCTGTATACAGTGTCTGCGAATAAAGTTTCCTGCAAGCAACCTACCTAAAAAGGGGATATTAAATGCTGCAACACCTCACTTCTCATAAAAAGTGCAAAGTGTAAACAAATAATAAAATAGTAATGCGCAATAAATACCTATAAACATTAAGTGATACCAAAACAAATATATATATCAAGTGTATATAAAATATATTAGACAATAATTCATCAATAAAAATCGATGTTGACAGCCAAAAAAGTGCAGAGTGCAAAAAAAGTGTCTGGAAAGTCCTCAACGTACTAGTACCAGTGATGATATTAGCCAAACCAAAAATAATTAAGACAATAAAAACAATAAGTTTATAGCAGTCTTTGTGAAAAGTGCAGATAACCAAAATCTTCAGTAAGTGCTCAGGCCACTTAAAGGTGGCTGGTGCTTCCCCGGAAAAGTGAGTGACCGGAGTGTCACAGATCAAATATCAGTCGTGCACGCCCTTGTGAGTGGGTGCTCACCTCAAATAAGATTTAACCAGGCACAAATGCAGGGGATCCTTAGGGAAGACCCATCCAGATGGTTACACTTCAGAACCTCCGATCAGATCAATCAAGCTCAATACCTTCCATCGTGTAACTGACGAACTGACCAGACGATGTGTGAGAGACCGGATGCACATGCGCAGAAGGTGGCGTCGGAGTCTAGCACTATTTTATTATTTGTATACAGTGTCTGGCCTCTACAATAATCCAGCCCTGAGTGCAGCCTTTGTACCCGGCATCAGAGTGGCCCGGGGGGGCGATTTCCACCCTGCCCCCCTTCCTAGTCCTCCCCTGTGCGGGTCGGCAACCCATTAATCACGATCTGGGCTTGCTGAAATTGCCATCCCAGAGCATGGGCATGCGCTTCTCTGATTTGAGGTCGCAAGCCACATCAGAGTGCTCTGTGGGCCACGAGTTGAGCACCCCTGCCCTACAGGCTACCTGACATTTCATGGAAGTTTCCTTTTTATTTTTTTTCTTGTAAGCACTAATGATCAGTCCTTCTTTAACTCCCCCACTTCCACCTTTTATGTTGTTAAAGCTACCAATGGTGCAACTGGTGCTGCTGACAAATCTATTTTAGATCGTAAGCTTTCTTAGAGAGGACCTTACATTTATACCGTTTTGTATATTTGCTGCTGTTGATGCATCATATAAATCAATAAAAACATTTTTAATTTCCAGTATTACTACAGTATCAAAGATATTAGCATTGGAGGGCGTTGCGTCTGTAATGGTCATGCTGAAGTGTGCAATGCTAAGGACCCCGCCAACCCATACAGGTAATATGGCTAGAAAAAAATAAAGTACCACGGAACAACCAATCAGCTGTAAATGTTATTTTTTAAGTACCTACTTGACACTTAAAACCTGACAACCAAAGGGAATTTTAATTGTA
Organism: Pelophylax lessonae; assembly: GCF_965119305.1. Taxonomy (NCBI): domain Eukaryota; kingdom Metazoa; phylum Chordata; class Amphibia; order Anura; family Ranidae; genus Pelophylax; species Pelophylax lessonae. Next base: position 200,406,513 of record NC_138778.1, on the reverse strand, counting down.
TTCACCTACTACTGTATAGGAGAGTGAATGGGAGAATCTTTTTAGTTAGTGGGCTTTTATAAATGAGGCCCAGTGTGTTTACAAAGGAAAGTATCTGGTGTGTGATAGACTAAGACAAGGCTGCAGGTCATAGAGTAGTTTACATTACCGGCAGAGAAGCTGTCTGTGAAATGAGTTATTCCCTGCACTAGCTGTCAGGCGTGTAGGCTTGGATGATGGACGAGAGGTTATCCATGTACCTGCTCCTCTTGTCAGCGCCTACTTCTTGCCTCAGGCTGCCATCTCTACATGATCCAACAATGTCTGATGTTTTCTGATCACAGGCTGAGACTTTACCTGAGAGGATAACCCATGACCCCTCCAGTAATATACTGGGATTCTCCTGTCATATTCACCCCCATGCTTCAAACTAGGCTCAGCTCTGCCGCAGGCAAGCACGGAGCATGTAGGCCTTTGCCGAGGCTGTTATTATTAATTTATGGCCTTGTCATCGATGCTGTAGCCTTATAATTTGTATAGGTGACTGAAATGAAGGATAGATTTCCTGCCGCCCATCATGACAGGGAGGCCTCTGAGGCCTCTCATGTGTTGTGGCTTTAGTCAGCAAGACTTTGAAAAGAGCTGTAATCACACAGTAGTAGTTCATAATAAACAAAAAAGTATATAAGCACACCAAATTAGTAACTAGAATGTATTATGAATCCAGTCTTTAGTATAAGTAAGTTCACACAGGAAAGTCCAATCAATGAGGGTAACAAGGCCTTGTAGCTCCAAGCAGGCAGAGGAAACCATGACGAATGAGTCGTGATTTAGTCTGCCCGCTTTGGCACTGCAAGGCCTTGTTACCCTCATTGATTAGATCTTCCTGAACACAAGGTGTTTTTACACCCTTTTTGTTTTGTTTTTTTAGTAGCTCATGACAACCAATCAACTTCTGATTTCTGATTCAACTTCTTTTGATTGCTGTCCTGCTCTATGTAATAACTCATTTAGGGTGCTTTCACACTGGCATTCTGTATGTCCGTTTTTCATCCATCCATTTGGGGATGAAAAACGGACATAATGTATGTCTATGGGCCTAGCGGGCGTTAGCGGATAACCATCTACTGACATCCATTTTGTGTCCGTTCCGTTAAGTTCCGTTTTTTGCCGTCCACTAGCCCATAGACATTATGTCCGTTTTTCATCCGCAAACGAATGGATGAAAAACGGACGGAATGCCTGTGTGAAAGGACCCTTAGGCCCCTTTCACACATACAGTCCGTTCAGTTCATCAGTTCAGTCACGTCAAAATGTATCAGTTTTCCATCTGTTTTTCATCCATTTGTCATCCGTTTTTCATCCGTTTTTCGTCAGTTGTCATCCATTTTTCATCAGTTGTTATCCGTTTTTCATCTGTTTTTCATCAGTTGTTATCCGTTTTTCATCAGTTGTTATCCATTTTTCATCCGTTGTCATCCGTTTTTCATCCGTTGTCATCCTTTTTCATCCGTTGTCACCCTTTTTCATCCGTTTACATCCATTTTTCGTCTGATCCGTTTTTGTGACGGATGAAAAATAGGGCATTCATCCGTTCAAAAAAACGGACATTGACGGAAGTGGATGAAAACGGATGTTAACTGATGATCATCCGTTGTCATCCGTTTTTACATAGAGATACATTGATGTCCGTTTTTCATCCGTCAACGGTCATACGGTCTGTTCAGTTCATCAGTTCAGTCACATCAAAATGTATCAGTTTTCCATCCGTTTTTCATCCATTTGTCATCCGTTTTTCATCCGTTTTTCGTCAGTTGTCATCCGGTTTTACTCCATTTTTTGTCAGTTGTTATCCATTTTTCATCCGTTGTCATCCGTTTTTCATCCGTTGTCATCCGTTTTCATCCGTTGTCATCCTTTTTCATCCGTTGTCATCCTTTTTCATCCGTTGTCATCCTTTTTCATCCGTTTAAATCCGTTTTTCGTCCGATCCGTTTTTTTGACGGATGAAAAATAGGGCATTCATCCTTTCAAAAAAACGGACATTGACGGAAGTGGATGAAAACGTCAATGTCTGATGATCATCCGTTGTCATCCGTTTTTACATAGAGATACATTGATGTCCGTTTTTCATCCGTCAACGGTCATACGGTCCGTTCAGTTCATCAGTTCAGTCACGTCAAAATGTATCAGTTTTTCATCCATTTTTCATCCGTTTTTCATCCATTTTCCATCCGTTTTTCATCTGTTTTTCCGCAGTTGTCTTCCGTTTTTTGTCAGCTGTCATCCGTTTTTCATCAGTTGTCATCCGTTTTTCGTCAGTTGTCATCCGGGTTTCATCCTTTTTTCGTTAGTTGTTATCTGTTTTTCATCCGTTGTCTTCCGTTTTTCATCAGTTGTCATCCGTTTATCATCCGTTGTCATCCGTTTTACGTCCGATCCGTTTTTTTGATGGATGAAAAATAGAGCATTCATCCTTTCAAAAGACATTGACGGAAGCGGATGTTAACTGATGATCATCCGTTTTTACATAGAGATAAGGCCTAAGGCCCCTTTCACACATGCTGTCCGTTTGTCCGTTTTTCATCCATCCGTTGACGGATGAAAAACGGACATCAATGTATCTCTATGTAAAAACGGATGACAACGGATGATCATCAGTTAACATCCGTTTTCATCTGCTTCTGTCAATGTCCGTTTTTTTGAACGGATGAATGCCCTATTTTTCATCCGTCAAAAAAACGGATCGGATGAAAAACGGATGACAACGGATGAAAATGGATGAAAAACGGATGAAAAATAGATAACTGATGAAAAACGGATGACAACTGATGAAAAACTGATGAAAAATGGATGAAAAACGGATGGAAAACTGATACATTTTGACGTGACTGAACTGAAGAACTGAACGGACCGTATGTGTGAAAGAGGCCTAAGGGGTTGATTCACTAAAACTGAGGAGTGCAAAATCTGGTTCAGCTGTGCATGGTAGCCAATCCGCTTCTAACTTCAGGTTGTCCAAATAAGCTTTGACAAAAAGAACTGGAAGCCGATTGGCTACCATGCACAGCTGAACAAGATTTAGCAGTCTCTAGTTTTCGTAAATAAACCCTACTGAGTGAGCTTATTATACCAATCAAAAACATTTCTATAGTTTATAATGGCTGAGTTGCTTGGACTTTAAATATAACCTGATAAAGCATATTTTTTTTAAACTGGGATCAGCTGCTAGTATGCAGATTAGCTGATCCCCCTACATTTTTTAAAAGATCAACACATATTGATAAAATTATTTACATCAAGCTGATCTCTTTTATAAGTACAGCTAAAAAAAAAAAATCATCAGGTTACTGTTCCCCTTTAATGAACATTAATTTTCTCTCCATGCCTTCCAGGCTAATTATTATCACTTCTCCTTTTTTTTCCTTTAGGCTACAGTGTGACTGCCAGCACAACACTTGTGGAGCGTCATGTGACAGCTGCTGTCCTGGCTTCCACCAGGTGGCGTGGAAACCGGCGACCATGGATAATGCCAATGAATGTGAACGTATGTCTTACAGTTACTCATTGTTTTATGGCTTTGAGGGTTTTTTTTTTATTTTTTTTATTTTACCTGAAAAAAGACCAGTCTGCTCTTGAACCATTTGGTAATAGATATTAATATTCCTTGTAGTGGCAGATAAGGACTTTTGATGTTTCTAACTTTACTCCTACTTTGTGTTAGTGGGAGGGCAGCTTATACATAGCTATATCTTTCCTGCTTTTATTCTTACAGCCTAGTACAGTGGTCTGCAAACAGTGACCTGCGGGGCAGACACAAACCTCTTCTTGCTTTTATCTGGCCCTCGGGGCACTATTTAATCCACTGATACCAACAATGGTGCATAATTCCCACCACTGTCACCAACGAGGGGGGTACAATTCCTCCCAATGACACCAACGATGGGGCAAAATTTCAGCCAATGACACCAACAATGGGGCCCAATGACACCAATGATGGGGCACAATTCCTCTCAATGACACCAACGATGGGGTACAATTCCTCCCAATGACACCAACGATGGGGCACAATTCCTCCCAATGACACCAACGATGGGGTACAATTCCTCCCAATGACACCAATGATGGGGCACAATTCCTCCCAATGACACCAATGATGGGGCACGATTCCTCCCAATGACACCAACGATGGATCACGATTCCTCCCAATGACACCAACGATGGGGCACGATTCCTACCAATGATGGGGCACGATTCCTCCCAATGGCACCAACGATGGGGCACGATTCCTCCCAATGACACCAACGAAGGGGCACGATTCCTCCCAATAACACCAACGATGGAGCACGATTCCTCCCAATGACACCAACGATGGGGCCCGATTCCTCCCAATGACACCAACGATGGGGCACGATTCCTCCCAATGGTACCAACAATGGGGCATGATTTCTCCCAATGACGCCAACGATGGGGCACGATTCCTCCCAATGATACCAAAGATAGGGCATTATTTTTTCCAACTGATGTCGGAACCTTTTTACTCCCTATGGCCATAGCCCGGCCCCCCAAAAAGTCTGAAGGACATTAAACTGGCCCTTTGTTTAGAAAGTTTTGAGACCCCTGGTCTAGTAAAAAATGTTTTAATCCAAATGTTATTTCTCACAAATAGATATATATAGGCCTTGATGGTCAGCTTTACAATGGTTCATATAAGAAAAAGGTGAATAGGCAAATAATAACAGACCTTTCCCTATCATGAAGTATATGATATATCTCCTTACATGTTCTTTGATTAATATATCTATAATAAACTGGTGGGAGGGAACCTGCATTCATAGCTGTTAAGTGTTTGTGGTTAATATAAACCACTTATATGGTTCCCTGCATTATATGGACAGTTGGCACAAAAATAAAATGCTATGATCTTCCTGATTTGGTGATTTGGTTATCACCAATGATGGACAGCCAAATTGGAAATGTGTCAATCAACGGAGTCTGTTCTCCAATTGGCATCATTTTTTTCTTTGCTCCTTGCAATTTCCTTGCAATGTATGGGTAAGAGTTCACTTGTTTCTTCTCTGTTGCAAAGCCTTTCAGAAATGTTGCTTTCACTGTTCAAAATGCCTTCATAAAATGTTCTCTGCCCCTTGTTCATTGTACTTCCAGTATTTATACTCTGAAATGCAGCAGATAACCAATTGGATAAAACATCCTATTATTGCCCAAACCTTTTTAATGAAATGTTTATGTTCCCTATCACAGCATGTAATTGTAATGGACACGCCTACGACTGTTACTATGATCCAGAGGTGGAAATGCGCAGGGCAAGCATAAACCGCCAGGGGCAATACATGGGAGGAGGAGTCTGCCTGGATTGTCAGGTGAGTGTTTGCAGGAAGAGAAATATTAAAGCTGCTTAAGCTCCCCTTTAAGCTGTTGCTGCCTGTGTAACACTTACTGTGTGGAGGCAAAAGGGTGGGCTTTGACGTCCACACGCCACACATGTGCGTCAATGGGCAACCAATGTTTCTTTGCTGAAAATGCACTCCCAGCTGTCAGACAACTCTCAGACCCCACTATTGGGAGCCAGTCTGACCAGCTACCAATCGTTCGTGGGCATGGGGAGTTGCCTTTGACAGTTTGGTCTGTGGGACTTGTGACCACAAGGAGAACCAATCACAGTGATCACATGATCGCGGATCCTTCCTGTCCCCCGAGCAAACAGATCCTATTAAAGGAATACTGGAGCTGGGTGAGAAGGAGTTAAATCACCACTTTGCTTATGTCATTAAATTGAATATAAACTGTGAACAAAACTGTCTTTCAGCACAATACAGATGGCGTCAACTGTGAACGCTGTCGCTCAGGATACTACAAATCACCTGATCATCCTACCGACTCGCCCTACACCTGTCAACGTGAGTGTGATCATATTTAACCACCCTTATAATTGTTAGAGTAACTGCTTATGCAAGGAATAAGGTGAAGATGACATCATATGTTTTGTGTAGGCTGTGCCTGTGAGTCCGAATACATGAGTGGGACTTGTGAAGACCTGACGGGACGATGCTACTGCAAACCCAACTACACGGGCGAGAACTGTGCCTCCTGTGCAGAGGGATATATGGATTTTCCTGAGTGTTACCGTAAGCCTAACTTTTACACTGTTCATATACAAGTACCTTGGGCTAGGTCAGGGATGGGCAAGAGTAGTCTGCAACAGATTTTGACATTCCCAGCAGTGGACAAATGGATTTATCCCATTCATATAGCACTGACAGTTTCTTTTTGCTGGAAATATTCTACTGTTCATAGCCTCTGGCATCAAAAGATCTTACAATCTAATGTAGCACTGTCCCCACAGGAACTGCCGAGTAATATATTGACGGGCCCCCCTGGTTACCAGCACGTGGTTACCTTTAAATAAAGTCCCTGGATCCCTCCTTGCTCCTGATGGCTCGTTACACAAATAAACAGTCTAGGGGTGTTGGTTTTTGTTGTTTATTTGTAATTGGGATAGGAGAAGGGAATAGTGGGATACTCCAACTGAACTATTCACATTGGTTGAGGACTTATATCTTCAGGACTTCCTTGATAATTAGGAACAGCCAGGCTGTTAATCCACACTGCCACAAGTGTAGACGGAGTTAAGTCTCTTCCTCTATTTACTCTCTGACAAGATGACTTGATGGACGATAATCTATCTTTAGGACACTCTCACTAGCATCCCCTTTCCACTGACACCCATCCACTGACTATCCTAGGAACAGGGGTTGCCACCCTCAGGTCAGGCCCCTTGACACGAGTTTCTGTACTCACTGTACTGCAGACTCTGTAGAGGTGCCATGCCATCTCAGGGGGTCATCCTGAGGGCCTGAAGAGTAGCAGTAAGGAACTGAACCCAGAGGTCCAGAAGAGCTGACTGAGAGGGGAGACACTGGAGGATCTGTGTCTGCAGTACAGTGAGTACAGAAACTCGTGTCCAGGGGCCTGACCTGAGGGTGGCAACCCCTGGCATGGCACCTCTACAGAGGAGGAGGCAGCCGCCCCCTCCCTTTCGGGACTCCGTTATCAAGTCGAAAGACCTTGAGCACATGTGCTCCTGGCTTTTATACAGCACCCCAGCATGCACATAGGCACTTTTCCCCCGCCAAATCACCAGGGGTGTAGCAAAAGCCTGTGTACTCATTCGTCAGGTTTCCTCCCACTGTCCAACATGCCTCCCTATTGGACCAGCGTGAAATAATGAGCAGACCTCAATAACAGATCCTGCTCTCTGGTAGGCAGAGAACAATATAGATTTGCCTGCAGCCCTTCTGGTAAGCAGACAGGTCTCAAAACTATACTTTCTCACCAGTACGTACCTAGGAGGATGCTACACTAATGTCCCTAAAATGGTAATTTCACATAGCAATTGACTCTGACCATTGAGAAATATGGGCAGAACATATAAACGGTTTCTTTGTGGGAATTAAGGTGGGGACAACAGTTGTAGCTTACAAGTTTCCTTTAATTAGTAAAAACATAAATAAGTATCCAATGCACTTAGGGTTTTGTTACACGGGCAATTCTGCTGCTGGGGACACATTGCCAACAGCAGAATCCTCGAGGAGAGGCTTCCACTAGCCTTAATGGAGTCTCTACCATGCTGGCCTGGTACACTGGTGGATATCACTTTGGATATCACTGTTCTAGCTAGCAAGGCAGCAACACTTTGCAAAAGGTAATTTCTCCATGAGGGATCCTGTTACTGGTGAGTTATTCCTGAAGCAGGATCACTCCTTGGATTTGGGATTTACCAAACTGGGTAATTTTTTTACCCACTGCCACTAAGGACATAAACCTGCATCGAACAGCAATTGGTTGTGCATTTCTATTTAATTACTTTGCAAGTGAGATCAAAACCTGCATTTAGATTTCTCCTGCATGTGGGTAGGTGTAGCATGATGCCGCAGGCAGAAAACACGAGTCTAAGTGCAATAACAGGAATATATTGTAACAGAAGTCCAGCAAAACACAACAGACTCAGTGGGAAGGCAACCCAACTGAGAACACTCACAAGTTATAACAGCAATGAGACAGTTGCCTGAAGATTCAGAGGTGCCGACTGCATCTGTCACACATCTGGCCAGTCTGTAACCAAATGCGGAGGCTTTCAGGAAATACGGCGTGCCCCTGCACTTTCCCTTCTCCAACCTGGGAGCCAGGGTCTTAAATAAATTCTGTCTGACCGAAGATGGCCGCCAAAGCTGCCTCTTGGTGACTGAGGAAACCATTGGGGAACTAGGTTCCCCTCGACTTCCTCCCCCAACTGCAATGCCGCTGCGGAGGAGCGCCACCTGCAGTGGAGAAAATAGACTGCACCTGCTTACCTAGACATCAGACCACCATGGGATGTGAATAGCTTTACTTTACTCATAACTGTCCTTTTTGCCTTCTAGCTGTTCCTGAGAAGCCAGATGACGGCACGGTTGCACAGAATCAGCCAGCTGGAGAGTTCATAAGTATGGATAAGATTTCATATTGTATATATGAACATGAATATTGCATAAGCTATTCATTTGCTTTCTTTTTTTCAAAATTTATTTTTATTGAAATTTAAGAGCCGTACAGAGTTGTAAAACTGTAAAACATTAACAAGGTCACAAGAAGAGATCATTTAGTTACAGAGGGTATCTGTGTAACAAATAGAGCAATGTAGTAAATACTGTATAACTCAGGGAGATCATAGTAAAGTGACTGCAATAAACGAGAGATAAACAAGCAAAGTAATGATGATCAGCGAAATTGTCATGTGAATCAGAAAGACCACCGTGCCCACTGGTCCAGAAATTTGTGATAACTGCCATTACGGACTGCAAATACACGTTCGTGCTCTTTAATCACATTCATTTGTGCCACTACGTCCGAAAGTGAGGGAAGCAATGAGCGTCTCCACTTGCGCATTATAAGTAGTCTAGTAGCACAGAGAATGTGGGTGACTCTGGGTCTGGAGTTGGCAGAAAAGTTGTCGATTCCCAATGTTAGGATGGCGAGAGGGAGGGAAGGTGAAGTCACTTTACCCGTGATAGAGGAAATCAGGGAAAAGACGCTTTTCCATAGGGAGGAGATAAGCGGGCACTCCCATAAAATGTGCGATATAGTTCCCACTTGTGTGCAACCTCTCCAGCATAAGTTATCTTCTAGGTTAGCAAATTTATGCAATTGGACAGGCGGGAGGGAGGTACTTCATTGCTCTTTCTTATCGGACTGTTACAAAATTACAATTTAATGGCATTGTGTAGCTTATCCAAAATAATGTACAGCCCCAAGGTCATTCCTTGAAGGGTTTCTAATATATGTTTTAGTAAATGCTGTTTTCATGACCGGGCATTTCTTTAGTTTGATTGTCCTAGTTCTGGCTCATGTTTATTGTGTCTTCTGTAAGCCAGATTGTTCTCCGTTGTATTGGACTTGGTGTGATTTGGTAATTAGACTCTTCAGTCATACTTTGAATATTACATGACAGGAAATTAATTATAAAGGCAAGTAACAGAAAATCCCCCCTTTTCTTCCCAGCCTGTGATTGTAATGTTGCTGGAACAGAAGGAAATGCATGCCGTAAAGATCCCATCATTGGAGCCTGTGTGTGCAAACGCAACTTCCGGGGAGAAAGTTGTAACTCGTGTGCTCCTGGCTACTATGGTCAGGACTGCCAAGGTAAATCTCATGTAAAATAGAAAATGATATACTATAAAACTATATATCCCTCGCGCCTCTGGATGGCCTAATTAAGAATGTGCCTATATAAATAAATAAATAAATATGTGTCTATAGAGTGATATAAGTAAATTAATATAATAGTGTTTAGCAGCTGCTATAGTTTAGAAGTATGTGAAGGTTTGGACCCCTAGGGGTTAATATAGCGCTTGCTCCTAGTTAATCAGGGGCGAACAATTCCTTGTTCTCACACCTGAGTGCTGATATCAGTGATGTGATAATATATGATAACTCAATTTAGTGATAAAAATCCAAACTTATCATACATATAAATATATATAAAAGTGCAAAGTGCTGGGTGAAAAGCTAGTATAAATACATCAATATATGTGCATCAATGAATTAGTGTGTTGGGTATTATAAAGTCCCAATATAAAGTTCATAATTAATCTTGTGCAAATAGTGCCATAGTGGGATTTTTCCAATATTCCAACTGCTGGTATGTTCGGCGTATCTTGTGGTATAAGGGGTACACACTCACCGGACTTGGTGGGTCTTGAGTACCATACAGCAACAAGACTTTACGAGCTTGTGGCTTCCCAAGCCTATGGGTAACTGCTGGGCTCTGTAGTTCCCTGTGGTCCGTATCGCTCCTCTGTTTGGAAACCGATCCTCCAAGTCCAAATTAAGAGGGGGACAAAAAAGTGCTCCAATTGTGCAGTACCATTAAAAAGTGGTGTTTATTTAGATTGCCAATAAAATATTTGTACAAGGTTAAAACGAAGAAAACGCCAGCTGCGGGTTTTGCCTGGGAGTGGAGAGCGGCGACTGTGTGAGAAGGTGCGAGGTGTGAGAACAAGGAATTGTTCGCCCCTGATTAACTAGGAACAAGCGCTATATTAACCCCTAGGGGTCCAAACCTTCACAAGGTAAATCTCATACTGAGGGCACTGTCAAGTAAAATATTAAGCTAAGATATTTCTCACCGTTACTGTTGTTTGACTCCAACTAAAGCCATAGGCTTCCTTTTACACATTACTTTACTCTGGCCTCTGTACTTTGGCCTCTCTTAATGTTTTTATTTGTTCTCTATGTACCCATTAAGAAAGTCACTTTTAGGGTCCTTTCACACGAGCGGTGCGCTCGGCGAACTCTGCTTTGCTCAGCAGGGGATCGATCTGCTGATCCCCGCTGAGCAGGCGGATGATGGGTCCATCTATGCTCACTGTGCAGAGACGGAGCTGTCAGAGTCCCACTCTCCTCTATGGGGAGATCGGATGAAAAAGGATCACCTGTCCGTTTTCATCCGATCCGATCCTCCAGACAGATGGAAAATAGGGTCACCATCTGTCTAGATTTGGCGGACAAGTTCGGATCGGATAGCGGCAGGTGTCCGTGGAATGTCACCTCTGACATCCGCCACTCCATAGGGGTGAATGGAGGGTACGATTAGGTCCGCCAGAAAAAATGACAGGCTGACCTATATGGAAAGCTCGTGTGAAAGCGCCCTTAGGAAGTAATGTAATAGCTCATCAATGGGTTATGAACAGCAGTGAAAACTTGACAATCATCCCAACTCTGTTCAAAACTATAAAAGAAACAACTGAGATCTCTTTTCTATATCTGGTTTTTCAAAAGGTTGTTATGTATTGCATTCAATGATTATTCCATTTCACTAGGACAGCTACTTTTTGATTCGTTGTCATACACGACAAAGCCCCTCTTGTTTCTTCACTTTGCGTCCATGAGTCTTCCCAATTTTTTCCTTCAGTTGAGAATGACTTTCCATTTTTTTCTCTTGCAGAGTGCCAGTGCTCCGGGCCTGGCGTGTATGACGGTAGTTGTGACAAGGACAGCGGTCGTTGTGTGTGCCGGGATGGGTTTGAAGGGGAGTTCTGCGAAAAATGTGCTCCAGGCTACTTCAATTACCCTCTTTGTCAATGTGAGTTGTGTCTTCAATGTCTGGGATGAGTGACTCATAAAACATTGGCCTTGATGCATCAGAAATAATCTTTCTTTGCCCTGAATATACTGACTTGTAATGATGTTGTTCCCATGTATCTTTGCAGTGTGTGGCTGCAGCTCCGTTGGCACGTTACCGCAAGGCTGTGATTCAAATGGCCGTTGCTTCTGCAAACCAGAGTATGAAGGGCCCAGGTGTGAGCAGTGCATTGCAGGATATCACTCATATCCTTATTGTCAAGGTAATGAATCAGATCACATCCATTGAGATATGAATACGATTAAGTGGGTTATTCGATTTGTATTCGATTTGAACTTCTGCCTTGACCACAGCTTGTCCAGAGACATCCACCACTACTCCTATAGATGCTGCAGAAACGGTGAAATCCAAGACACAAGCTGGGGATAACTAATTTTTATTCCAAGCAATATAGTAGCCAATTAGTCACTATAACAAATTGCTTCAGCTCTAAACCTTTACCATTCATTTCTTTTGTCCTCACTTTGCTATGAAGGAATATTCAATATTCGTGTGCAGAGTAGGCACTAAGATATAGTAAAAAACTAAACTCATGCATTTTCCTGGCAGCGAGGATAGCAATTGCTAGATCATGAAAGTCTTCTCAGTCACACTGATTAATAAAAAATGAACACTGATAATGTTAAATTAAAAAATGATCAGCCATTTTGTATGACAAAATTAATTTTAAAATACATGGAACCCTTGGATACAGTACATCTTTGGTGGACAATAAAGAGCTCTATTAGTAAGACTTGTGGGACGGAGGGAGAAGACAGGTGGATCTTTTCACACAATATTTTTCTTTCCTCTTCTTCTTTTTCTCTCTCCATTACAACTAATGGGGAAGATTTACTAAAACTGGAGCACTCAGAATCTGCTGCAGCAGTGCATTGTAGCCAATCCGCTTTTAACTTCAGCTTGTTCAGTTAAAGTGGTTGGAAACTAGGGATCGACCGATTATCGGCAAAGCTGATATATAGTGGGCCGATCTGCACTTTCCCTGATATATCGGAATCGGCCACCAAGGTGACCGATATTGCTGATATTTCGGAAAGTGCTGTACCGGAGTGATGCCTGCAGCTAGAGGCATCACCCCGGTACCGGTGTCCATAGCCGACGGTCGGCTGTCTTGTAATGACAACCGATGCGGCTCAGAAGCCGCTCGGCTGTCATTACAAGGAGCGGGAGGGGAGGCCCCCCCCCCCCTCCTGCCACCTTCCGCGGCTCGCCTGGGTCTCCCGTCCCAACCAGACTGCACGGCCGCCGAAGACCTGATCAAAGCCGCATTCAGCTCTGATCGAGTCTCCATGCAAAAAACCGGAACTGATGTCATGACATCACTTCCGGGTACTGGCGCCAGATTAAAAAAATTAAAGCATTCAAAACAGCCAAACTTTGCGTTTTGAATGCTTTTAAGTGCAGAGGAGGGGTTTGGGGTCTTTTAGACCCCCAGATCCCTCCACAAGCGTACCTGTCAAAGAAAAAAAATAATTTTTTTTTTTATAAATGCACGAAAATATTGGTGCATATCAGCCGATACCAATATGCATTGACCAAAATATCGGCAACGAAAAACCGATATTGGTCAATCACTATTGTAAACCCTTACATATACCCAGTGAAGTGACTGGCCTCAGGCAATACACACAGATGAAACAAATCCTTCTACATAAGTCTTACCTGATTATCTACAGCTGTCTTTCCCCTACATCCATTCGTGTGCGCAGCCTATTGCATAAGGGTGTGCACCCTAAAGCTCAAGCACATGTGTATGTGTGTCTACATATTTTTGACCCTGGCACATTAATCTCCCTGCCAGCACAGTGAAAGAAGCGTGTAAACACTTCTCTTATGGCAGAGCTGGTAAGAGGGAGATTTTTTCCATCTTTCTGGTGGCACATAGAGCGATAATGCTAATGTGCATGGGGTGATTTTTTTTTTTAAACTGCGTTTATTAAATTTATCACCTGAACAGTACAAGAATGCTACAAAACATTGGAAATACAGTGAGTCATAGAGTAGTACCGGTCATCAATGAAATAACACAAAGGTGCAATATAGGTAAAGGATATCCCATAGACACATAGATACAGAGATTTACAAATTTGTCAGAATAAAGCAGATATCCTTAGGTATAACACATGCATCACATGCTCGTTATATGCAGAAACAAAACAAAAAGAAAAAAAAAAAACCCCAAAGAAAAAGGAACAACTCAGCAGAAAAATGCAGGTGGTGGTCAGAGTCACAGCCTTACTCGTCAGCGGAGCGTGGGCCCAGAACAGCCCCCCCCCCGTACCCGGACCGCCCTCACCCTCAGGGCGGTGTGGAGCTGCACGTGTCAGATAAAGCAACCCAAGGACCCCAAACTTTCAGGAACTTTTTTGGACAGCCCCTGGCCTCATAAGTCAGCCTATACAGGGGTAGGACATGGTTGACTAAATTTTTCCAAAGATCAAGAGGGATCCTGTCCACCTGTGTCCATTGCATCACTACAGTTTTCCTGGCATAAAACAACAAGAGTCGGAGAAGCTGTTTCCGATGGGTGCTGAGATCAATCTCCCCGAAAATCCCCAGTAAGCACCACTTAGGGCTGCAGACATTAGGGAAATCCAAGGAGGTCGAGAGAAAGTGCGTAACTTGGGACCAAAAAGGTCTAACTTTCGGGCAACTCCACAGCATATGAAGCAATTTTCCCTGGTCCCCCCCACATTTATGACAGTCTGGCGCGGGTCTCTGCTTCATCAGAAACAACCGATAAGGAGTATAATAAGTCCTATGAAATATACGTAACTGTATCAGACGGTCCCTGGCTGAGATGGGTGTCCTAAAATATACCTCAAGCATTTCTTCCCAATCATCGTCCGAGATATCCGGGATGTCTCTCGTCCACCCGGCCCTAACAGCCTCCAGGCGCGATGGCACACTAGTAAGAAGGATTCCATAGTAGGAGCTAGTCAGCTTAGTGTGCTCATCCCGCAACAATTCCTTTTCCATAGGCGAATTGTCTAGCATGACACTGCCCGGCCCAAATTGGGCCAAGGCAGCGTGTCGCAGCTGGAGATAACGATATTGCCAAGAGCCGGGCACCCGAAAGTCCGCCCGGAACTGGGAGAACGTCTTAAAATTCCCCCCCTCAAACAATTGATGGGCATACTTCAGGCCCCGTTCTGCCCACCGCGCCGCATCCTGAGACCCAGCGAAGTGAGGCAGACTAGGATTGCACCATAAGGGTTGATTCGGGGAACAGAGGCCCGGAGTCGCCGCCAACAGAGACTCACATCTGACATATATCTGTAGAGAGGATTTCAAGAGTGCCGTACCCTCGGAGGACACAACGCAGCGCCGGTAAATAAGATTAGCAAGCGTTTCATAGGAGGAAACCACCGCTGCTTCGACAGCCGTAGCCGCACTGCTCCTCCGAGGGAAAAGCCAACCGTGGACATGTCCCATCTGTGCTGCATAGTAATACAAGCGCAAGTTTGGAAGGGCAAGGCCCCCCATCGCCACCGGCTGCTGTAAGGTGGCAACAGAAAGCCTAGGCGCCTTCGGGTACCATAGGAAACCGGAAATAAGAGAATCAAGATCCCTGAAAAACTTATTCGGCACAAACAGTGGAGAGTTGGCAAGGAGATACAGAAATTTCGGCAACATAACCATTTTAAATAAGTTGACCCTACCAGTCAGAGTTAAAGGCAGATGCTTCCAGTGCTCCAGTCTAGATTTGAACAGGTTTAGGCAGGGAACAAGATTATTTTGGAAATACAAGGATATAGGTTGCTGAACTTGAACACCGAGATATTTAAATGAGAACGTAAACTTCAAGGGGCAGTCAGTCGGCAGCGAGAGCGGGATGTCCATATCGACAGGAAACAGACTAGACTTAGTCCAGTTAACCCGAAAACCAGAAAAAGAACCGAAATGTCGAATAAGTCGGAGAACGGGCATAAGCGACGTGTGTGGATCAGTTAAATACAACAACATGTCGTCGGCATAAAGAGAGACCCTCTCCTCCAGAGACCCCACTGACATCCCTTGGACAGCGGGGGAAGTTCGCAGCAGCTGAGCCAAAGGTTCTATTGCGAGCGCAAAAAGCAAGGGGGATAAAGGGCAACCCTGCCGCGTACCCCGTCGTATCTGCAGTGGACCAGAAACCATCCCATTTACCCTAATACGGGCAAGAGGTTGAGCATATAGGATCCGAAGCCAAATCAAAAAATTCTTTCCAAACCCAAATCTCTCAAGTACATAGAACAGGTACGGCCACTCCACAGAGTCAAAAGCCTTCTGTGTATCAAGTGAGAGGACCACCCTTGGTAAACGGGAGGGGTTCGGGACCTGCAGATTGGTGAACAACCGACGAATATTCGCATAAGCCGAGCGCCCCGGAATGAAGCCAGTCTGATCTATCCCCACAATAGAGCCAATTATCCCATTAAGACGCAATGCGAGAATTTTAGTAAGGATTTTAAGCTCTACATTAATAAGCGATATGGGTCTGTAAGAGTCACAGTATCGCGGGTCCTTATTAGGCTTAGGGATCAAGACTATGAGGGCCTCCTGGAGTGAAGGAGGGAGGGAGCCACCATCAAATATCGACTTGAAGAGCACCAGGAGTCGCGGCAGCAACAGTTCCCCGTGCTGTACATACCATTCTACCGGAAAACCGTCAGGGCCCGGAGTTTTATGTTTTGGAAACGATTTAATGGCTACCCCCACCTCCTCCAGCGACAGAGGGGCCTCCATACTAGCTCTCTGCTCAACACTAAGTGTGCGGAAAGGAATAGAGTCCACGTAAGCATAAAGCTCTGGGGGGGTATAATGGGCCCGAGAGGTGTACAGGTCCGAATAAAATTTGTGGAAGGCGCCAAGTATGTCCTCCGTAGCCGAGAGAGAGTGCCCCGCATGATCCAAAATAACAGGGATAGCAACCGGTTCCGGAACGGGGCTAGCCAAAAAGGCCAGCAAACGACCGTTCCTGTCCCCGGTCTCAAAAATACGTTGGGACTGGTACAGGAGACGCTTCTGGGTCCTCTGCACCAAGGCCAGCTCGTAAGCCCGCTGCGCCGCCTTCCACGTTCTATTATTCTCAGGGGTGGGATCCAATGTGTAAACCCGTTCGGAGGCACTCAGAGCATCTGCCAATTCCTCGATTTCTGCTGCCACTGCCTTTTTGAACTTAGAAACCCCCTGCATGTATGCCCCGCGCAGGACAGCCTTAGAGGCGTCCCAACAGGTGAGGTCCCGCACCCCTTCCGCATTCTCCGCCCAGAAATGAGTCATGGCAGTAGCACATTCAGCCGACACCATCGGTTCCGCGAGCCAGTAAGGGCTCATACGCCACACCGATCCAGCCGGACGCCTGGCCACCGTCAGCGTCATCGCCAGGGGTGAATGGTCTGAGATTGCCCTCGGGAGGTACGCCACGTCGGAGACCAGTGGAAGCACCTCCGAGGAGACAAACCACATATCCAATCTAGAGAAGGTACCATAAGAGCTGGAATAGCAGGAGTATTCCCTTCTCTGCGGATATTTCCATCTCCACGTCTCGGTGAGACCGTACGCCGCAGCCCAGTCAGCTAATGCCAGCGACTGTCGCCCCGAGCCGTGGAGACGATCCATTTGAGGATCCAAAACTGCATTAAAATCCCCTCCTATAATTAAAGACCCCTGAGCCATGGAGAGGACCGTCCGCATACAGTCATCAAGACGTCCAACCTCCACTGGCGGAGGGAGGTATAAGTTAACTATTGTAAATAAACGTTCCATAAAATTCAATACCACTATAACATAACACCCATCCCGGTCGGTCTTCACCTCCAGCACCCGCACCGGGCATGCCCTGGAGATCAAGATCGAGACCCCCCTTGAATAGGTGGAGTAAGTAGCATGGAATGCGTGAGCCACACGTGGTCGCTTTAACGCCCTTGTTTTGGGGTCCATTAAGTGCGTCTCCTGCAAAAGGAGGATGTCCGCCTTAGAGCGCTTGAAATGATCAAACACTAGAGACCTCTTAATCTTGGAGTTCATACCCCGCACATTCCATGTCAAAAGCCTCAAAGACATTTATTAACAGAAAGTAGCATGAAGAAACGCGGCCCACCCAGAGGAGAACCCCCTCCGAGAGCGCCCCGCCCCCACCTGAAAAAACATACATACCAGTACCTAGCGGGCGCACGGGCAGGGAAAGCCCCCGGGGGGCCCGTCCGGACCACATCTCCGCTGAAATACCACCTAATAGAGAGCTGACCACCACTGCTGAGAGAAAAAGCATACGGAGTAAAAATAAAACAGAAAACTGAAATCCACAACCCCATGAACCCACCCCCCCACCCCCCACCCGGCTCCCTGTCATAAAAACGGGCAGAGAGCTTTAGCCCAGAAACACTAACAACCCCAGAAGGCATAACTATGCCAGAATGTCTTTAGTTCAGTGTCCCTAAAGGAGCAGGAACACACCAGAAAAAATAAAAATAAAAACAAGAAAAATGAAAAATGGAAAATGGGGGGGGGGAGAAAAAAAGGAAAAATTTCCCCCCCAGAAAAAAAAAGGGAAAAAAGACAAAAAGCTGCGGAGGTGGCGGCACCGCCTCATAGGATAAAGGTGCAAGTTCAGGGGATGAAAACCTCCTCAGAGAACACATGAGGGAGACCGTCCGGTCCAGTATGGAGTCGTCCAGCCAGCAGGATAACAGCACCCCCAGACAGGGGATATCAGCAACAGAGTCCGAGCATCAGTATGGAGGGGGCCCAGGTAGGCCCAGACCCCCGGCAAACAACAGCTGCAATAATCAAAGCATGTTCAGCCCCGTCTTCCCAAACCATCAAGCCAGGCCGATGCATCCTGCGGGGAAAGGAAGAAGTGAGCCTTTCCCTCATGGATCACCCTCAATTTAGCTGGGTAAAGCATGCTGTAGCCAAACTGCCCTTCCCTAAGCCTGCGTTTGACCGCATTGAAGGCCATGCGTAACTTCTGTGTAGCAGCAGAGTAGTCAGGATAGATAGAGATTTTAACTCCATTGTATTGAAGGTCAGGAAGATCGCGTGCAGCTCGCAGGATATTTTCCTTGTCCCGAAAATGAAGGAATTTTGCCAGTAAAGATCTCGGAGGGGCCCCAGGAGGGAGAGGGCGCATAGGAACCCGGTGTGCTCGTTCAATGGCAAACGGGGGAGAGATGTTCCACACCTACAGTATCCTTAATCCAGGTCTCCAGAAAATCCTCAGCATGTCTCCCCTCAGATTTCTCAGGAAAGCCAACAAAGCGGAGATTATTTCTGCGCATCCTGTCCTCCAAGTCCCCAAGTTTATCAGAATGGACCTGTAGATCCTGCCGTTGTGTGCGGACCTCTGCCTGCAAGGGGTTAACTGTGTCCTCAACATCACTGATACGCTGTTCAGCAGCAGCGATCCGAGTGCGAATCTTCTGCACTTCATGTTTAACTATAGATAGGTCCAGCCGGACAGTCTCAATTTGAGTGGTCAGAGTGGATTGGCAAGTGTGAATAGCCTCCATAATGTGCTGTAACGTGAGGCTCCCAGAAGCTGAATCTCCCGCCTCAGTAGCCCCCTCTGGAGCCCCCCCTGCTTGGGAGTCCCCCGCATCCCATGTCCCATCTGCCGCCCAGGGATCTGAGCCCTCCTGCAGCCCCGGGGATAGAGCTGGGGGTCCCTTAGACAGTATGGGGGAATCAGCGAAATGGTCCCGAATAGTGGTCGGGGGTCGGGCCTTCTGGGGCACACCATCAGGCTTACCCGAGGAAGCAGGGATCCGTGAAGGAGGCTGTCCGGCCCGGCCCGACTTCTCCTTGGGCGGACGCTGCGGCTGTGAAGAGGGTCCGGCGCCATCTTGGGAGGCCTCGCGGCCCGGGCTGTTTCGGAAGGCCGCTCCTGCCTTGGTGCCCTGGGGGCCGATTTTGACCATGGTGGCCGGCTCCGGAGGTGCCAGGATAGGTGTGTCAGCGAAAATTGAGGGGTTGATCGAAAGGATTAGTGCCAGGATCACTGAAGGATCACCAGGTGCCGCCGGAGCTCCGAGACCGCGCTGCTTACATGCCGATCGCTAGCCACGCCCCTCGTGCATGGGGTGATTAGGGTGTAACCAGGCTCACTCAGGACACCCCGTGCGCACGCCTATGCTTACATCCATTCAAAGTTGCGGAGAGCTAAGGTTAACATAAGTGAGGAGGGCTCACAGAGCTGATTGGAGGGAAGAGTCACACAGCACTTAGGAACAGAGCTGAGGCTGTCAATCTGCTAGAGCTCCCACCCGTGTCACCATTTTTCTCTCAGGTGTCAGGAAAATGAATCAAAATTGACTCATGCTGATAACAGGGGAACAAGACAGCAGACTCGAAATGACACTTAGTGCTCTGGATTGAGAAAAGCAAACACTATAGAGCAGGGGTCTTCAAACTATGGCCCTCCAGTTGTTCAGGAACTACAATTCCCATCATGCCTAGTCATGGCTGTGAATATCAGAGTTTTACAATGCCTCATGGGATGTGTAGTTCCGCAACAGCTGGAAGGCCGTAGTTTGAGGATCCCTGCTATAGGTATATGCTCTGTTCATATTTCATGTCTGAGGTTTACAACCGGCAGAAAGGCAAGTAAACTCTCCTGCACTCAAGTGCTGTGTTCAAGGGAAGGCTATATTGCTGGCATCCAGGCATCAGGACGATTGGTATCCATATGGACTGAGCAGGGCCCTCTTAATCATCTTGTATTTTATTGTATTGTAACTGTATTGTCTCCCTCTAACATTGTAAAGCGCTGTGTAAACTGCTGGCGCTATATAAATCCTGAATAATAATAATAATAAAGGGCGCGGCGACCTAGTGCAATATCACAAGTTGGAAAATTAAAAACATGCCATACCATATACTCACAAACGTAAGCTATAAGTAAGCATAATAGAAAAGATTCCTTTTGCAATCAGGAGACCTGCAAGACAAAGAAGCTTTTTGGTAAAGCAGGAGGACTTGAAAGCGTCCGTGGTGATGGGGCTGACGCGTTTCAAGGGAGAACCCTCTTCATCAGAGCCATCTCTGATTGGTTACTATGCAGAGCTACACCAGATTTTTCACACTCCAATGTGTTTAACTGTAAATAATTGGGTTGATGAGAGGAAGATGTACATTCTAACTATACAGAATCTATAAGCACTCTATGTGAGAGGAAAACCGATAATGATAGTCAGGAATTGTATAGATGATGTAATTGTTACCAATTACTTATGTTGTGCATTGATTAATTACAATATGAAAACGATGTAAATATTCATACATTGTACATTGTTTCTTATGTATGTCACTATCACGAAAATTTCAGTAAAAATGTTTTGGTAAAGAAAAGTAACAAGCAAAAACCTCTTTAGCTTTAATGCATTTTTTTCCTTTTGATTTGGCCCTGATAATATAGTAAGCATGTATAATTTCCTATGTGCTGTGAGTGATCTTTTTTTTACAGTGCAGCCACTGTAAAAGGTATGCGGGACTTAGTTGGCAATGATTGTTCAGGATTTAAATTTGGGTGCTTTCTGATTGGTGGATCATGGCACTTAAAATTGGAAAAAAAAAAAAAAAGCATTACAGCATTCCCACCAAAATCTTTCTTGCAGAGGAGGGTGGAGGATTAAAATTCTTTTTTTTTTTTTTTTTTTAATGAGTATCATTTTAACTATTTTTAGCAGGTTGCTTATAGTCTCAGGCATTCTGACGTATGTTAGGAAGTCTTGATATCCTGTAAGCGTGACTTGTCTGCCTGAAGTGACCTCTTTTGGTCATTACTGGAGCTGACACCGTTGTGCCAAATGCAGACCGCTGGCTGCTTCTGTGTTCTGGATTTGCATTTACACTCAAACTTTATTGTTTCTCTACAGCTTGTTCCTGTGATCCTCAGGGCTCCGAGCATAATAACTGCTCCCCAACCGGTCACTGCCAGTGTCGCCCCAATTATACAGGACTGACCTGTAACCAGTGTGCTTCGGGTTATTATGGATTCCCCAGCTGTATATGTAAGTCGGAGTTGTAACTACTTCTTCAAGCCACCAGAGGGCGCACAAAACCTTTTCAGATGGAATATAAAGAAGGCCTATGTCACTGCCTGTGCTTTTCAATGGGGAGCTGACTGTAGCTCCTTCTGAAATTAGAAAATCTCACATACCAGCTTGCAATAAACTAAAAAAAAGTTAAATGGCTTCTACGTAAAGAAGTCCTATTCAGTGGTTTTATTCGGATCCCATACCTGGCTCTCAGTGGTTTAAAAATTAGTGAATGAAGCCTCAGCTGTTCTAAGGTTGATAATGGCAGAATTTATATAATTTTGCTGGAAATGTTGAAAGTCCTTTTGTCTGGGATAACATTTTTTCACTTGAAATTGTAACTATAATACTAAATGCTACAGTTCTATCATTTGTTTGTGGGATTAGGTAGGTGTGGCCCTCTGTAGACATAATGTGACCCCTTGAAAAATGTTTACACTCAGTATGGCCAACATTGTGACATGTCTGGGGGAAAAAGAGAATATCTAGAAGATATTGCGGTTCATTGTTTTCTCATATACACATCAGAATGTAAAAAAAAAATATTAAATGTAAATATGTAAGCCAGGTTTGGTATTCCAGGATAACATCATATACATTTTTGTGTTAATTTCTTAGACCACCAATCCGTATGCCCATCCAGCTCATTCTGGTGACCAGGGCTGGTGCAAGGATTTTTGAAACCCTAGGCGAAACCTCATTTTGCTGCCCCATTGGCTCCGCCCTGACTCCAGCCTCCTTTGCCATGCCCATGTATAAGGTAAAGGTGGCGGGGATGGAGGTTTTTGTGACGCCTCTCCACCTATTTCTTCAGCCGCAGTCCACAGGCCTACACCTGCATCTCTGGACCCAGTCTGAATAGTGGCAGCACCGACTCGCTTCCTTACACCAGCCTTGGTCCACAGGTATATGGACAGGCTAAGGTAGTATAGACAGGCTAGGGTAGTATAAAGACAGGCTAGGGTAGTATATGGATAGGCTAGGGTAGTATATTGACAGGCTAGGTTAGTATACTGTATACAGAGGCTAGGGTAGTATATACACAGGCTAGGGTAATATATGGACAGGCTAGGGTAGTATATGGACAGGCTAGGGTAATATATGGACAGGCTAGGGTAATATATGGACAGGCTAGGGTAGTATATGGACAGGCTAGGGTAGTATATGGATAGGCTAGGGTAGTATATTGACAGGCTAGGGTAGTATATGGACAGGCTAGGGTAGTATATGGACAGGCTAGGGTAGCATATGGACATGCTAGGGTAGCATATGGACAGGCTAGGGTAGAATATACATAGGCTAGGGTAGTGTACGAACAGGCTAGGGTAGTATACAGACAGGCTAGGGTAATATATGGACAGGCTAGGGTAGTATATGGACAGGCTAGGGTAGTATATGGATAGGCTAGGGTAGTATATTGACAGGCTAGGGTAGTATATGGACAGGCTAGGGTAGTATATGGACAGGCTAGGGTAGCATATGGACATGCTAGGGTAGCATATGGACAGGCTAGGGTAGAATATACATAGGCTAGGGTAGTGTACGAACAGGCTAGGGTAGTATACAGACAGGCTAGGATAGTAAATACACAGGCTAGGGTAGTATATACACAAGCTAGGATAGTATATACACAGGCTAGGGTCATATACAGACAGACTAGGGTAGTATATAGACAGGCTAGGGTAGTATATAGACAGGCTAGGGTAGTATATGGACAGGCTAGGGTAGTATATAGACAGGCTAGGATAGTACATGGACAGGGTCGGGTAGTATACGGACAGGCTAGGGTAGTATATAGACAGGCAGGATAGGGTACTATATGGACAGGCTAGGGTAGTATATAGACAGGCTAGGATAGTATATGAACAGGGTCGGGTAGTATACGGACAGGCTAGGGTAGTATACGGACAGGCTAGGGTAGTATATGGAAGGGCTAGGGTAGTATATAGATAGGCTAGGGTAGTATATAGATAGGCTAGGGTAATATATAGACAGGCTAGGGTAGTATATAGACAAGCTAGGGTAGTATATGGACAGGCTAGGGTAGTATATGCAGAGTTTCCTGATGCTATGTATGGTCCATCCCTCTTCTCCTCAACCCTTCTCCCTCCTCCTGTCCATGCTCTCCCTATCACCCCTCCAGATCACTCTGCTCAATTTTGGGGTGACAGTAGTGGGAGATCAGGGATCTCAGTGCTGGATTGAGGGGTAGATGCAGTGTATCCACAAAGAGCCACCCCAGAGCAAGCCCTGCAGGAGTCTACACACTGCTCCCTGACCCCCTCCCCGCCCCCTTTCATGACCTGCACTCACCTCTCCTCATTAGATGCCGGAGCTTGTGTGAGAAATTTCCTCCCTGCTCTATCATATAGGAGGAGCAAGGGAGGAGACTCGCTCTCACACTGTTCTCCGGCTTTCGGTGTCACTGAAGCATCGGGTGCAGACTCAGTGGGCATGACGCGGCTGTGTGGGACAGCGCTGTGTCTTACTGAGTCTGCACTCTGTGCGGACTGCACCTCACTCTTTACAAGTGTCGGCGGTGCCCCCTGTGGGCGGCAAGCTCTAGGCCAGCGCCTACCTTGCCTATAGGTAGCGCCGGCCCTGACACCCTACAACCAGGGGCTGGCGTCTGAAGTGTTTATCCTAGTTGGCTATACAGAGTGTGACTCAGAGATGCTACACTCTTAAGCAGTCTATGTACTAGATCAGTGATGGCGAACCTTGGCACCCCAGATGTTTTGGAACTACATTTCCCATGATGCTGATGCACTCTGCGATGTAGTTGAGCATCATGGGAAATGTAGTTCCAAAACATTTGGGGTGCCAAGGTTCGCCATCACTGTACTAGATCAATGGATGGAAAGCATCCTCAGCCTTGACTCCTCCCAGGTCAAGCCCACTGACGTGTTTTGCTCCACCCACAGGGCTTAGTCGTACCTTTATGACTAAGTCCTGTGGGTGGAGCGAAACTTGTCAGTAAGCATGGCCTGGGAGAGGTCTAGGCTGAGGCCTGTTTCCATCCATTGATCTAGTACGTACATAGGATGCTTGGGAGTGCAGCACCTCCAAGTCATAATCAGTACAGTATATTTGTAGTTAGATATGTGGTTACAAGTTCCAGTGTGCACTTCCCAAATATTGCTCGGAGACAAGACATCAAAGCTACTTTAAAGTGGAACTCCAGCTTATACCTAACTAGCTTTAAAACTGCCCCCTAACACCTATGATGATGTCTGTGTAAGAAAGATGCATATACTTACCTGTTTTCAGGTCACTCTGGTTCAGTCATGTGATCCAGCTCCCCTGTTTCAGCCAGTGCAACTTCAGGGGAAAGGACTGACATCTGACAACAACTGGGCCATTGAAGTCATGTGTGACGTCACCACTCCTGGCTTTACTAGCTGTTGTCAGAGCCCTCTCTCCCCCCGCTGCCTGTCTTTTCTGACACAGGGAAGATTATGTGACCAGAATGGAAAAGTCTGCAAATAGGTAAGTATATACATCTTCCTTACACAGGCCAGTTAGCATAGGTGTTAGGGGGGAGGAGGGGACAGTTAGGTATAAGCTGGAACTCCACTTTAAACTATAGTAGAGTTGGTCTAGCTGATTGATTGGCTCATGAGTTTAGTTTTCAACACACAACCATCTTGGTTTTTTAATGAAGTTGCTTTAAAGCATCTGTGCAGCAAAAAGTGATATTTTTGTAGGTTGAGCCTGGGGAGGTTGATTCAGCCCCTAGCTTCCAATATATCTTACATTTTCAAGATTTAGTGAAAGAGTGAGATCTTCCATAATTCCTATTTTTATAGAAAAAAAAAGAAAAAAGGAGCACCATACCAAAAATAAAAGAAGCCAAGATCCTTTTAATTGTTGATAAAAAAAGTTATACAAATTATATCAACGCGTTTCAGAGCAACACCACTCATTCCTTATCAGGGCTCAACACAGGATAAAACGTGGATGGACTCAGCTACTGCTGTCAAGTTGTCACTCCTGGTTGTAATATAGATCTGTTAGGGGAATGTTTTCTCTGTGTCCATCCAAGTTGTATCCCAAGCCCTGAAGGCGGAGTGGTGTTGCCCCCAAAACATGTTGGCTGTTTTTATGTGACACGTATGGAAATGACATTAGCGGCTTTGGGTAAATGATTACATTTGTTAGTTCTGAAACGAGTCTAGTCTTTAACATCTGACTTTTGTCTGTACAGCTTGTCAGTGTTCAAGAGAAGGTTCTCTTTATACCACATGTGACCCACAGAGCGGGCAGTGCAGGTGCCGTCTGGGTGTTACAGGGCTCAAATGTGATACCTGCACCACTGGAACCTATGGATTCCCCAACTGTGAAGGTAAGTCCCAGAGAATGTATGGAGGTCCATTTATGAAAGTTAGTTTGTGTTCTATATTTCACTGGGGCAGTTTAGCTGTAGTTTTAATGTGTGAACTGTTGGGATGTGTGAATATTTCACTGATTTATCTAATATTCATGTTTAACTAGAAGTTGTGTAGAATCAGCCATCAGCTCCCTTTAGAGTACTGCGATTAGACCTCCCTAATATATTTCCCATTTCTGATTATCTGCTGCAGGGTTATAAGGTGGTTCAATCCTAACTGTCAAGTTTTGGGGGGTAAATTTGGCAGTCTTGAAAGGGCAGTTGTCACTGCTGATGTGCCTGTTTTTGATGTGATAAGCCAGTCTTACCTTAGTGGTGTATACATTTTGGATGTGCTGATCTTTAATAGTGCCCAACAAAACTTTCATTGTTAATCAGGTGTATCAAGATGTGCACTAACAATTGGTTTGCTTTAAATCGGAGTTCCACCCAAAAGAGGAACTTCCGCTCTTTTGCTTCCTCCCCCCCCCCCTCCAGTGCCACATTTGGCACCTTTCAGGGGGGAGGGGGGAATGGGTACCTGTTTTTGACAGGTACCCTTCCCCACTTCCGGGATACGGCGCCATCCCTCGGAAGTTTGGTCCCCTCCTCGTTCCCCCGCTGCCGAACCAATAGGAATGCGCAGCGCGCTTCGCGCATGCGCAGTAGGCACCCGCCCCGTGAAGCCGCAAGGCTTCACTGCCGGGTTCCCTTACCGGCAATGACGGTGGCAGCACCCGTCAGCCAATTGAAACATCGGCTACGGTGCCAACATCGCTGGATTCCAGGACAGGTAAGTGTCCTAATATTAAAAAGTCAGCAGCTACAGTATGTGTACAGTATGTGTAGCTGCTGACTTTTTATTTTTGGAGGGGGTGGAGGGGAAGGCGGAAATCCTCTTTAAAGTGTTACTAAACCTACAACAATAAAATCAGTCTGCATATGCAGTAAAGCATGCTTGTTATACTCATTGTGGAACCTAAGGGGTTAATCCTCCGCATTGTGTAAAAAGGCTGTTTGATCCTGTCTTCTCTGACCCTACCCTTCTTCCACTGTCCCCAATCCATCTCCTGATAAAACAGAGCCTTTGGAGTCACTCTGCACATTCTCAGTTTGGTGTGTATCGCTAGAGAGTTTTTTTTTTTTTGGGAGGGTGCATGTGATCAGCACAGGGCCAATCAGCACTGTACAGACAGAGGGTCAGGGGCCTCATAGGACAGTAAGAGTAGAATGAAAAATTCTTCTACAAGCTTTAACCAGACACTGATAGAAGTCGCAAGACTGCTATATACTGTTGATGAGAAAAGGTATTTAGCAGTTTATATTTACTAAAACTTTTTAATTTCCATGTTCTGTGCACTGTGGGAGATCAGATATAGTGAATGCAGGGCCCTGGGTTTAGTAACACTTTACAAAGCAGGCACAAAGTAGAAAAGACTGCAGCAGGCTGCAGGGAAGGATGCTGTGTATCTGTATGGAAGCAGTGGTCTCTCTGCAGAGGTCTGACAGTCCCCCCTGCTTAGTCAGACTTATAGCTCTGCATTCAGCAAAGCTTATGGGAGAGCTCCATGTCTGAGGGTGTATCAGAACTCAGAGAGACCACTGCTTCTACTCAGAGAGAAGGTCTTTCTATGCAGCATTCTGTCAAGGGACCAGATTTTCTACCCAAGCTGTGGCTGCTTACTAAAGAAGCCCAGACTTGTAAAATGATGCTTTGCGTATAACTTTTAAGGCTCCATTCACATATAGGCGTTTCGGATTGCGGGCAGAATTGCCGCAATTCTGAACCTTTGCAAGTCCCGGGAAGCTCGAGTGATTCCCTTGACTTGCAATGGCACCCCAAACGCGGCGTGATTTTGCTGCGATTCTGCCCGCAATTCCAAACCATTGCAAGTCGTGGGGATGCCCGAGCGATTCCCATGACTTGCAATGGCACCCCAAACGCGGCGCGATTTTGCCGCAATTGTCCGATGAATCGCTGTAAAGTCGCGCAAACAGAATCGTGGGACGCCTGACGCCCAAAAGAAGTACAAGAACTTCTTTTGAGCATCATGCATCTTGTGATTCTGTTTGTGCAATTTTACCACGATCCATGGGGCGACAATCGCAGCAAAATCACGCCGCGTTTGGGGTGCGATTGCAACCTGACAGTGTTTTCTTTTCCCATTACGCCTGAAGCTACGATAAAAAAAGTTTGGGCTGGAGACAAATTTTTAGACTTTAACTGAACTAGAGTTAAAACTTTATCTGTTTCTTTTCTTTCAGTGGGTCCTTGTAATCCGGCTGGATCTACCTCCACCACTGTGAATCCTCCGGAGGTAATTCCTATTTATTTCAGTTATTTGCTATTGGGCATCTTTGGACATTTTGCCATACTGTTATAACTAATGAAAGAGACTATTGATAACTAGTTGCATGGATAGGTATTTTCAAAAGGTGTTTCTGGAACATGTTTATAAGCGTTCAAAGAGCAACGCAAGATTGGAGAGCCAATCAGGTTGGTGGCTGCAATTTTTCAGACTCTCTCCTTGTCTCTGAAGAGGAAACATGATTTGAATTCCAGGACAAAGCTAATTAGTTACCAGTCAGTTTGTGTGCCTGGCCTCCCCTACATACCTGAGCTTTGAGAGAGGACAGAAGAATAGAAGTTGTGGATGCAGGTATTGGGGAATAATTGCTCATCAGGTTTACCAGAGTAATGATAGCCATAGAGTTAAGCCAGCCATAAATGGATCAAAATTTGGCTGGTTCAGCAGAAACCGGATGAATTTCGATCCATCTATGGGCAAGCTGGTGGTTCTGAAGTTGATCCATCAACCAACTTCAGTACAACCAGCCTGTTGGATTTTTTTCACCCAATAACTGCGGGTGGTTATAGCTGCCAGCCTTTATCATTGTATTCCAGCCATGGGAAAGGCTCCCTGCGGTACCCGCCAGCAGAACACATTAGCAATGCGGGGAAGATTCCTCCATCAACTCTGACTCTGTTGATTGGGGAATCTAGCAATTTTCTTTTGTTCAACAGTTCAAGCCATTGTTGAAGGAAAGAAAATTGCATAATGTATGGCCTCCCTTAGTTACTTAGCTAGCTTAGTTAGTACAATGGTAATGTAGGACACGATTGGATTTGGGCTACATGCTGGCCATACAAGTACCAATTTTTTATAGGTTCTGGAAGAAGAGGAAGGGATTGCAAGCCAAATCTGTCAGTGTTGAAGGTTCTCATTAGTGCCCCTTAGGGTAGCCTAAAATTGTGTGACAACCCCAAACAACTCCAAATAACGACAACTCCATACAACGGACCACACATGGTTTATGTCACTTTATCTGAAAGTTTATTTGACAGACAGCACACACTGCATACTTCCACCTTAGAGCTGCACCTCTTCATCCATCCAGGGCATAGTCGTATAGATGAGTGCTATACTTGCGGGAATGGCTCCTGGGCTTTGCCCCTGGCTAGCCCACGAAGAAGAATGAATTGTCCAACGGTTTGGAAGTGGTGAGATCTAAGGTGTTCAGCAGTCAACTTATTGCAGGTTTTTTAATGGGATACAAGCACAGGTTTTGAATTGATATTGTATTGATATTGTATTGATATTGTATTATTGATATTTCCTTTGTTTCCATTGTTATATGTTTGTGTTTTGTATTGTATCTTGAGGGATTTTCTGATATTCTCTGAATGTCTTAATTAGTGTTTTTGGCACTGAGTTAAAGGATAAGTGCACCTTTTAACCAAAATTATTATATTGGCAAGTAAAAAAATTTGCATAAATTTTTTTTAATTTTTGGAGCCTCTAAAGCATTGCACCAGCAATCAGCAGATCCCATGTGCCATGCAGGTCTCCTGCAGATCTGTCAGTGTATATGTGTGCCCATACATTGTATGGGCAAGCAGATGCAATCTGACAGGAAGACTCAATGAGCTACCACAGCACTATGGTAGTTCTTTGAAAACTACAAGCCGACAGCCACAAAGGCTGTGAATGAGTGACGTGGCTGGGCGGGCAGAGCCCTGCTCGGCTGCTTTTTTTTTTTTTAATTGTAACAGCTAGCAGGGGGTAGAAAATCCCCGCTAACTGTCAGAGCGGGGGATCAAGGGAATCGGGGAGCAGTCTGTTTGTAGCATATTACATCCTGAATATGGGTGTAACATGTAATGAAAGGTGAACTTATCCTTTAACAGGACAGGCCATTTAGTAACTGTATTGTTTTCAATGCCTATAATTATCAGCAGAAGAGAGGAAGAGTAAAGCACACTCACTACTCGGTACTGCTATGCAAGAAGAATAAGAAGCAAAGAAAGAAAAAACGATTGTTCACATTTACTTCTTGCTGATAATATAGTTACACAAAGCACATATTAGGAGGAAATTAAGAGGGGATTTGATCATATAATCAACATGTATAAATACATAAGGGGTCCATATAGTGAACTTGGTGTTGAGTTATTCACTTTAAGGTCATCACAGAGGACAAGGGGGGCACTCTTTACATCTAGAAGAAAAGACATTTCGTCTCCAAATACGGAAAGGTTTCTTCACAATAAGAGCTGTGAAAATGTGGAATAGACTCCCTCCAGAGGTGGTCCTGGTAGCTCACTGGATTGCTTTAAAAAAGGCCTGGATTATTTCCTAGGTGTACATAATATAACTGGGCACTAATATTTATAGGTAAAGTTGATCCAGGGAATATCCGACTGCCTCTTAGGGGAACAGGAAGGATTTTTTTCCCCTGCTGTTGCAAATTGGATCATGCTTTGCTGGGGTTTTTCACCTTCCTCTGGATCAACTGCGGGTATAGGTTTGTGTACAGGCATACTCCGTTTAACATACACTCACTTTTTGTACACAGCTTGGTCAGCTTGACATGGCACTGCTCCCTGTCTAACATTGGTGTCTATGGGAAATTTTGGTCAGCTTGACATGGCACTGCTCCTAAACCATAAGTGACAGGGACACCAAACCTAGAGAGCACTGAGAAGACTACAACATATCCTATTTTGTGGCTGGCAAACTTGCCTAGGTAATCTACCATGTCAGTCCTGGGTCCCCTTAATGTGCTCCCCAAGTTTGGTGTGCTTGCCACTTATGGTTTGGGAGCAGTGCCATGTCAAGATGACCAAGATTTCCCATAGCGTTAGTGTATTTACATGCATTGAGAAGTGAAAAAAGGTATTGCTTCACTTTAAATACATTTTCGTTTTACATACATGCTCTGGTCCCATTGTGTACTTAAAGCGGAGTTCCACCCAAAAGTGGAACTTCCGCTTTAAATAGTCCAAACCCCCTGACATGCCACATTTGGCATGTAATTTTTTTTGGGGGGGGGAGCGGGTACCTAGTTTTGACATGTACCCGCTCCCACTTCCGCTCGGAGCGCTGCGCCGCCCTGAGCAGAAGTTCTCCTCTCTCCCTGCAATCTTCTGGGACATGTCAGAGGTCCCAGAAGATTGCCGGCCAATCACGACGCATAGCGCATCTCAGGTGTGAAGCCGCAAACTGTCACAGCCGGGTTCCCACATCAGTGATGCCGGCGCCGCGGAGCAGAGAGGGAGAAGACGGCGCATCGCTGGACCGTGGGACAGGTGAGTGGGCGGTTAGGCTGGAACTCGGCTTTAAAAGTGGGGTATGCCTGTATATGGGATTGTATGATTGTTTTTTTTTTTTTTTTAATTAGTTGAGCTAGATGAACTTGTGTCTTTTTTCAACCTGACTATGTAACTATATTATTTCTAGTCTATGGATTGTCTTCTATATATGCCCAAGTGTATGTAAGTGGAAATCATTAATGAGTGGATAGGAAGTGGTTTGGTGAACTCTATGGGAACCCGAGCAGGTGCTGAGTTTGCATTAGTGCTGCCATGACGTGTGGGTGAAGACAAGCCAGGCAGAATGAAGAAGGGTCTGTCTGACGGGTCACAGCTGTTTTCCTGGAGCTGGCAGTCAGAATGCACTCTAGCTCTGGCATCGGGTGACACATATCACTGAACGGAGGAGGTGGTCACAGAAGTGGAGACGACAGTGTTGATTAAAAGCCCTGTGCACTGCTGACCCTCCTGCCTACAATGGGGATCTGGTCCTTTAAAGGTGTAGGGAGAGCCTTGCCGTGGGAGGGGAGGTGCAGCCGTAGGACTCTGGGTGGCTTGGATAACACTGGCATGCTTGTTCCTCCTTCCCCTCTCCTAGGGGAACTATGCAGAGACCTTGCTGCATATTGCAGGCCCTCATCCTGCTCTCTTGTATTGCACAGGGCACCTGCGAGTGTCGAGAGAACGTAGAAGGGAGCGCATGCGACAAATGTAAACCGCTATACTGGGACCTGGCACCGGATAACCCACAGGGCTGCAAACGTAAGAAGGAATAACTGCATTTCTCTTCAAATTGGAATATAAAGATTAGTGTTTGGTCATACTGATGGCAATTTTTTTGCTTCAAGCAGGATGCGAATGTGGCTCGGGGACAATAAACGGAGCAGGTGAATGTCAGCAGGTAAGAGCACAAAATACATATCACACAGATTGCACCTGGAATATATGTTATCTGCCGCAACATAGAGGAAGGAATACTACTTTTTCTTTTTTTATTACTGATTCAGATCAGCTCAGCTTTGGTCATCGGCAATGCCAGATGACACAAGGACTGCATATTTTCATCAGTTTCACAGATTACATTTCAGCTGTTCTCCTTCCAAATCCTACATCTCTCAACCAAATGGAACAACATGACCAATGTATTTAACCACTTAAGCCCCGGAAGATTTTACCCCCTTCCTGACCAGGGCCTATTTTGCGATTCGGCACTGCGTGAACTTAACGGACAATTGCGCGGTCGTGCGACGCTGTACCTAAACAAATTTGACGTCCTTTTTTTCCCACAAACAGAGCTTTCTTTTGGTGGTATTTGATCACTTGTGCGATTTTTTGATCATGCGCTATAAACAAAAAAAGAGCGTCAATTTTGCAAAAATAACAATATTTTTCAATTTTTTTTTTATATGAAATTCCCCCCCAAAAAAATGTAAAAATCTAAATTTTTTAACATTTTAGGCCAATTTGTTTTATGCTATATATGTTTGGTAAAAAAAAATCGCAAAAAGTGTATTTTGATTGGTTTGCGTAAAAGTTATTGCGTTTACTAACTTAGGGAAAGATTTTTGTCATTTTTGTTTTTTTTTAACGAGTAACGGCGCCGATCTGTGATTTTTTTGCGGGATTGCGGCGGACAGATTGGACCCTTGACTGACATTTTTGACACTTTTGGGGTTACCAGTGACATTACTACAGTAATCAGTGCTATACATATGAAGGGGTTAACTTTTTTGAGAGGGAGGGGTTAAGTGTGTCCCTAGGGGCGTGCTTCTAACTGTGATTGGATGTGGCTTGAGGTGTAAGAACAGAGATCAACGGTCCTACATAGCAGAACCGTATGATCTCAATTCTTACACAGGGAAGAATGACAGGCGGCTGTGTTTACATTAGCAGCCTGCCTTTCTCCCGCTGTAACGGACAATGGCGAGGGCGTCCGCCGGGCACGCGTGCCGGGGGGTCCGTGAGCGAGCGGGAGCGCGTCTCCAGCGGCGCGCGCTTGCTCCCTAGAGCCTCACAGGCTAGCGACGTAGACCTACGTCGCTTTGCCTGTGAGGGGCTGACTGCCGACGTAAATCGTCGTTAGGCAGTCGGCAAGTGGTTAAGTACCTTCTAAGCAATCATTCTCAGTTGGTCCTTGACACACACACTAAAGGGCCATACACACTATAAGATTTACTGAAGACTTTTTCCTTCAGATTTACCTTTTCCATGTAGTGCAAGGGCCTGCCAGATTGCATACAAATTGAAAGTGTTTAGGTTTGACCTCATATTATATGGTTTTGGTAAATCGAAAGGAAAAAGTCTTCAGAAAATCTTATAGTGTGTATGGCCCATTAGTAATCTTCACAAGCTGTGCTGCATTATTGGAGATAGTTCCTAGTGTATGAGTTTGTGATGCACACTCACTCTCTTATTCATCATTTGGTTGGAAGCCATTGAAGCTACCAGTAAGTGTCAGGCAGTCAGAGGACAGAGCGTCCTCCTAATTTGTAGGCTCTGCTTAGCCTCTTCTAGAAGGGAAAAGGAGACGTTGAAGATGTTTTCTACGATTCTATGATTTAACCTTAAATTGCGTAGAGGGTTCTTGAGAGTCTTGTCAGAGTGGTAAGGATGTGGAATTCCTTTCCACAAGCAGTGGTAGCAGCAGGGAGTTTCGATTGTTTATAAAAAAACTATTAGATGGGCATACAAAAAAGAAGAATGCCCAAGGGACTTTGTAAGACACAAACCACAAGGTATAAAAATGTAATAATTTTTAAACACTTTAGTACATACAATTGAAATAATTCTAATAAACATAGGTACGTAGATATATGCATGGGTTTCCATAGTTACATAAATCAAAATATGACTGTCAATCCAAGGTGTAAATGTATATATTTGTTAAAATTTCTCTACGCGTTTCGCGAGACCATGCTCGCTTCCTCAGGAGATACAGATATAAATGCCTGGAATTTGAGACAGTTGTTAGGCCTCAGAGCAGAAAGGGAGGATAAGGAAGGAATGGGGGAATGGGGGGGGGGGTGGAGCAGGCAAAAAAGGGAGAGGGAAGACCAAAGCTTACACTAATAGTCCTAATGAGCTTCCAAACCAGGGTAAACAGTCAAGTAGATTCATGATTCCCATAGGACTCCCCATTGGAGATGAAGATATAGGAAAACCGAGATCCCAAAACGGTCCATGTAGTTCTCCCCAGGGGCTGTGGAGGGGAGGGGACCAGTCAGACGGGCAAACATCCAAGAAGGTGACAGGGTGTCGCAGTGGTCAGGGATGTGCAAATACTGAAAGTTGGAAAACAGCAATAGTGATGGGCATCTTAACGATCACAACATATTGTGGGATATTGGGTATTGGGTAACATGGGATATTGAATTTATTATTGACATAAACTCACACACACCACAGATTGAAAAGGGTGGACTGTTATCTTTAATCAACCTTACCAACTATGCAACTATATATGCTGGGGTAGGCATATTTTTTGAGGCACATTCTCTTTTGGGGCAAGTTTTCTTAGCCCACTATTTAACTCTTCTTTCCCAACAATGGACAGCCAGCCTTTTGGGGGACCACCAGTTGGTGTCAGCCAAACCGAGGTCAATGTCATGTATTGAGCATGCCCTAAACCAAAAAATAAGCATTAGGCAGCTGGTGTGGAGTTTGAGCTTGAGACCTGCTTTATTTAGAGTAAATAGAAAGAGGTTATCTGGGGTGATGGGTAAACTGTGAAGCAGGTGACATATCAGATGAACGCTAGGTTAGAGAACTGCAGGGCTGACAAAAATCTGGATGTTTTCCTATCGATTTTCTGATATCACTTACATAGTTGGCTGTCTAGAAGAAGAGATTTATAACGTCTGCTTGGCCAGCGTTTGGACCTCTTATATCGGGCCTTTTTCACCAAATGGCTGAGCCTCATTTATTTATATATAATCGGTTGCTCCCTGGTTTTCTCCTGGAGCAGCATCGGAGCGTGACAGGAGAATTCTTGTCTGAGAAAAGAAATTTGAAAGGTTAACACTGGAACCTTATAATTATCCAAATGTTACAGGGGGTATAGGGGTATTTGCAGGGGCGTAACTACAGGGGTTGCAGGGGTTGCGATTGCAACCGGGCCCAATGCTCCAGGGGGCCCAGCATTGGATAGGAGGGGAGGCGGGGGCAGCATGTAGAGAAATCACTGTCCTCCTTTTTCCTCCTGTAGCTGCAGAAAGAAAATGGAGGAGATTGGATCCTCTGTATGCTACCCCCGCCACTCCTCCTATCCAGTTCACTTGTGTTCTGCTGTCTGGGCCCCTGTGTGCTCCCCTGGTCCCCCCCCCCCCCACTGTGATCCCTCCCCTTTCCTGCCGGCTGCTGCAGGGGATGTGTAACAATAGAGAACCAGGAAGGGGTCGGTAAATATGTAATTTACCAGCTCCTTGCTTCTCTAAATGGGCAGAGTCATAGTCAGTGACATTGTAAAAAAAATTAAATAAAATGATAAAAAATAATACAATTAAAATACCAAAAAATAAAAACTACTGACACCAGTGGGTGAACTTTCAGGATCGCAAAGGTCACACTTGCAACCGGGCCCTGGCATTCCACCACCGTGGGGAGGCCCCAAGATGGCAGGAAGGGGGGCCCACTGCAAAACTTGTGAAAGGGACGCGCTGTGGGACCGCAATAAAGGGCCCCGCAAGCGGAGTAAAGGGCCCCAGGATCAGTGGGAAGAGCCCGGGGCTTGAAGGGAAGGGCCCCGGCCAAGGGTCTGGGGGGGCCCTTCATGGTTTCTTGCACCGGGGCCCTGAAGGTTCTAGTTACGCCTCTGGGTATTTGACTAGAGCTGGCAGCTTCTCATTGCTAATGTTCCACTAGTTTGTATCTAAATCTGAAGCACCACCTCAAAATGTAATCATCCAGATACAGCTTTATTTAGAAGTAAGATAAAATTAGTTTTTATTACAAAGCCAATGCTTTTCAGGGGCTCAACACTCCCCCTTCACCAGGGCTTCATCAGGGCTAAAAATCAGAGGTCCTATATACGGTACTGAGTTCAGTATATGCGAAACATAGTTCATCAAGCCATCAGAAGCTGGCATGAGCAGGTCAAACTACCTGCTGATGGACTCGCATTCAGTCCAGTATATATTGCCTTTTATTTCAAGCCCTGAAGAAGGGAGAGTGTTGAGCCCTCGAAGCGCACTGGTTGTGTGATAAAGTTCATCTTATCTTACCTTGGAATAAATCTGTGTCTGGACAATTCAGTTTTGGTGTGGTGTTTTAATTTCCGGTTCCCACAATCCTTGTCTCAGACAGTGATGTCTCATGTTTTGTGCAAATCGACCAACCAGATTTCAGCTGTCATTGGAAACAATGTAATATGATTGCTTGTAGCAGGGAAACAACAAGCAAGCAGTGTTTTCCAAATGTGATCTGTCTTTACAGTCATTAGATCAAGCAATATGTTTCTCCTGTCCTTTTCCGAGTGGTTAATGTCCAGAAAGTCACATCTACATGGTGACTTATTTAGTTATTTATAGTTTATTTATGTCTGTAGCACTTCCCATATCCCTGTATACTGTGTTCAAGAGGATGCCCATCTAAGAGTTTTTTAAATTATCAACACTTCCCGCTAAAACCACCGATTGGTAGGGAGTTCCATGTCCTTACCACTCTAACAGTAAAAAAAAACCCTTACGCAGTTTAAGGTTGAACCGCTTTTCGTCCATCTTCATTGAGTGGCCGCATGTCTTCTTGAGTGACCGGAGACTGAATAGTTTCCTCCCAATGCTGGAATCACCATTAAGATATTTGTATATCACTATCATATCTCCTCTTAAGTGTCTCTTCTCCGGGTTAATAAAGTTAGTAACAAACAGAAAAGAGACTCCGCTCAAATTAGGAAAATGGACCTTAGAACTCAGTGTACTTGGTCCGAATGACACAAAGAATGTACTAATGTAAAAAAATAAACATATATAAAAACAAGGTCTAAAATGAGGGCTATTGTTTACAAACTGAATACCACATAGGGTGAATCAATATTGTCTCTCAGAAAAATGCAGTATCTGGTGATAGATACAGCCTATGACCAATATGTTCCCTGGGTAACAAGTCCATAGATCAACAATATAGGAAGCCAGTGTGGAGGATCT
Organism: Pelophylax lessonae; assembly: GCF_965119305.1. Classification (NCBI taxonomy): domain Eukaryota; kingdom Metazoa; phylum Chordata; class Amphibia; order Anura; family Ranidae; genus Pelophylax; species Pelophylax lessonae. Next base: position 200,368,709 of record NC_138778.1, on the reverse strand, counting down.
AGAACAGGCATGTCCAACCTGCGGCCCGGGGGCCGCAAGCGGCCCAGAACCACAGGCAATACGGCCAACTGACCCCAGACAATTTTATTTTTTTTTGCTGGGGAGGAAGGAAGTCGAGTCGGGGGCACGGCCACAGAGTTCTCCAACTAACTGTAGGCAGAGGCTGCCTCGGAGGAGATCATCCACTAGTTGTGTTAAATTAGTGCTGGGGGGGGTGCGGCAGCGCGGGAAGGGGCCCAGCAGCGTTTTATTACTTATATACCTTAACTATAGTATATATTTTATATGCGGCCCGAGAAAATTTCTCTACACTCAATGTGGCCCAGAGAAGCCAAAAGGTTGGACACCCATGATTCTAGAAGCAAACTCTGTAATCAAATACAGGGAAGAAGACACAGCGCCTCTAAGTGCAGTATATCAGGACCATTGATGGAAATCTTACAGATAAGCTACTCACAAGGAGATAAGAAAATAGCGCATTTGATCATAGTAATCTCGCTGTAACATCCGAGGGAAGGTGTCACCGTATCAGAGCCTGATGGCCTGAGGAAGGAACATACGCGAAGTCGCCTCCCCCACTCTGTACCCGGAAGTGGCATCATCCTCGAGTCTCCAGTGTCCTCCATTATACAGATCTAGCCGTGAGTGCCGAATACCACCAACACATGCCGTCAGCTGGACCCCACAGGTTTTCGGTGACACCTTCCCTCGGATGTTACAGCGAGATTACCATGATTAAATACGCTATTTTCCATCAATAAATGGTCCTGATATACTGCACTTGGAGGCGCTGAGTCTTCTTCCCTGTGTTTGTTTAAAGAATAAGTTAGTAAACTGAGATCCTCTAGCCCTCTTATCAGTTTACTTTCCCTCCTCTGAACTTTCTCCGCTTCCAGCACATCCCTCCTGAGGACTGGAGACCAGAACTGGAAGGCATACTCAAAGTGTTGCTGAACCAGAGTTTTGTAAAGTGGTAGAATTATAGTTCTATCTCTTGTGTAAATCCCATTTTTAATGCATGCTAACATTCTGCTGGTCTTGCTTGCTACAGCTTGCCATTGCATGCTATTGCTGAGTTTGTCATCTACCATGACCCCCAGATCTTTCTCCATTGTTGATTCCCCCAGAGGTTCCCCCCTAGCATGCAACTTGCATTCATGTTATTAGCCCCCAAGCGCATTACTTTAAATTTCCCTACATTAAACCTAATTTACCATGTGTTTACTCACCCCTCTATTTTATCAACTTCTTCCTGTAGAGTTGCTATATCCTGTTGTGAAGTTATTATCCTGCTTAGCTGTGTATCCTCAGCAAACACTGAGATTGAACTATTTATTCCATCCTGCAGCCCGGGGACCGAATGCGACCCTTTGCTTGCTTTATCTGGCCTTTTGGACACTATTTCATCCACTGATACAAACAATGGGTCATAATTCCTCCCGCTCACTAATGAAGGGGCACAATTCCTGACAATGACACCAAAAATGGTGCACAATTCCTTCCAATGACCCCAACGATGGGAACACAATTCCTCCCAATGACACCAACGATGGGGCACAATTCCAACCAATGACACCAACAATAGGGCCAATGAAGCCAAGGATGGGACACAATTCCTACCAATGACACCAATGCTGAGGCACAATTCCCCTTACTGATACCAACGATGGGGCATTATTCACCCACTGACGTCAGGACCTTTTCTACTCCCAATAGCCACAGTCTGCCTCCCCCCTAAAATCCAAAGGACAGTAAAAGGGCTCTTTATTTAAAAAGTTTAGAGATCCCTGATTTATACCATTTATGAACAAGTTAAATAGGATTGGTCCCAGTACAGAGCCCCAGGTTAACCCACTTACAACTGCAGACCATTCGGAAGATACGCTATTTATCATCACCCTCCGAATGCGCCCCTGTAACCAGTGTCCTATCCAGGTACATACACAATCGTCAATGCCAACAGAATCAATTTGGGGATTAAGCGTTTATGGGGTACCAAATCAAATGCTTTGGTGAAGCCTTGATACACCACATCCACAGGCCTTCCTTTATCCAGAGAACAGATCACTTCTTCATACAACGTTAATAGGTTGGTCTCGTAACCTTTATTTCTCTGTATGAAAGGCCGGTATGAAAGCTCATGGGTTGCTGCATTTTCGGAATCGCTGTTTGTGCTTTCTTGATCGATCACTCTGGAGCTTGAATTCGTTATGACTTGTCTGTCTATTTGGGTTACTGTTAATGTATTTATTTGCAGGGGACTGGACAATGTTTCTGCAAGCCCAATATATGCAGCGGGTCCTGCAGCAAGTGCAAAGATGGCTACTACAACCTAAAGCCGGACAGCTTCTTTGGATGTCAAGGTATATTCTGAATCCAATCTAACACTTCCAAAAACATTTAAAAAAAAGTTAAAATCTGAACAAAAACACACATTTTATCACATGTAAAGATTTCTACAGGAGATCTACTTATTTTTGTTTTTGGATTCCCTGTTTTCATAAAACTTATTTGCCTATAAAGACATTGCCCGGTTTTAGAAAGCACAGCCTGTATCAGACAGATTTCTGCTTCTCTGGGTTTTTGATAACATGGTAGCCCACGATGTATTGATTCATCTCCCATTAATCTTTTGGTTTGTGGTGAAGATAAAACAGCTGACAGTGCCTTGTATCTCTGAGGAATTCTGGTGGTTGTTTGAGTTATAGAAGCTCTTTCTTGGAAAAAAAACTGCTGCAAGTATAAAGTGCAAGCACCCCAAAATTCCTGCATATACCTGCAGCAGCCTCCAAGAGCCTACTTTTATGGCCAAATGCTGGACCAATCTAAAAGGTAAAATTCAAAGCCTTTTAGGTAATGTTGACCCCCCCCACCCCCACATTCCTATTGACAGGCACTATGATAGGGCTGTCTGACTGGCCAATGGGAATGTGCAGGAAGGGGTGGCCTGGAGTTGGCTGTACTTTATACCTGCAGCAATTTATTTTTTCTTTTTCAAGACGTAGCTTCTTTAACACCGATATAGAGCTCTCGCCACCAGTTGAATCTATTTGGTGGTCGACCAAGTACAGGTTACACAGCACAAACTCAGGAGATACTCCCACCTCAGTAAAAGTTGACTGCAGTGAATTTTTCACTGAACTCCTATGAAAGCTAACCAGCTTAACAACATAAACACCACGGCAGTGTTTGCTGGATTGGCAAATCCACTAATGAATTTCTCCTGTTTTCTTGAGTTGCTCTTTAATTTGATCCTAGTCATGGGAAAATATTAAACATCTATAAGTTTTCCTTAGGTTTGCTTTAATCAATATGAATCAACTCTTTCTTAGCCAGCTGTTCATCATGTACCCACTCTAGTTTCTGACACCGTCAGATCCAGTCTTGTATGCCACAGGGTTATGAATTCCCCTCTAATTGGATATCTGGAAATGCCTTCTTAATGCACATTTAGACGAGCGGATGCCTCTTACGCATTCCACAGCTAAGGCCGCTATAAATATCCTATTTGCTGCCTCCTTGGGCCTAGTGCTCACGGCTTGGCAGAGTGAACTCACCAGGTGTTCTTCACCCCCTTGCAGGATGCCAGTGTGACATCGGAGGCTCAGTCGGTTTGGCATGCGATGCCAGGACAGGCGAATGCCAGTGCCGTGAGAATGTGGATGGACCGAAGTGCAACCGGTGAGTGTGTGCTGGGAATAGTGGCTGTAATAGCGGAATTATCACACAGACTTAGTAATTGCCAGATTATTGGCGGATGTGTATGTTGGACGCTTGTCACTGAGCATCAGCTGTCCCAGCTAATGAAGGCCTGTTGAAATCCGCTGCATTTAAGCTGGGCAGAGACAGCTGCTGTCGACTTTCATTACACTGTAAAAAAAAAAAAAAAAAGAACGAGAGGTTTGTACATTATCTCCAACGTTTTACTACAGCTGGTCATGTGAGCTGTACTGAAAATGACCTTGAGATAAATAATTGATGAATTTGTTTGCAACTTCATTAAGTGTTAATAAAGCCTGGCATCTCTCTACAGAGGCCAAATGAGAAACAAAATGGCTACTATTTTGGTGGCATCTTAGTCACATATAGAGCAACGTTATTGTTGGTATATGGTTGCCCAAAGCTTTATTTGCCTGGAATTTGAATGCTTTAGCTTGCTTTTCTGATGAACATTAGTATTAAATTTTCTTTCTTATGAAAGTTTTGATTTTTCTCCTTTATGTTGCATTGCAGCCAATGGTATTCACAGAGTTCAATTCACGACATGTTCAATTTGTTTTTTAAACGTGTTTACGCTCTTTTCCAAATGTTGTATAGATGAGTGATTACTGGTATGGGGGAAAGTAGGTGCTACTCAAAGCAACCAATCTTGAGTTTCCATGTTCTTTCTCCCTGTAAAGCATAAAGGAAAGATTGTGAGTGTTTTTTCTTTTTTTGTGGGCAACATATAAGGTATTTAAGATCATTCTATATCTCATTAATAAAAAAGACCCATTGAGGGCCGTTATGTGATCTCACTTTTTTTGTTTAAAGAAAAGTTGTACCAAAAGAAATATAGGGCCTACCATTACTGACTGTCAATAAGCATACAGATTAGAAAGGATGAAATGAGAGTTCTTGATCTGCCTAATATTTCAGTTCAGTGCTTAAGAAAGTATTGAAGTCACTGGATTAGCATGACAGCCAATCAAGTGACATTTTAGGAGAAAGTCAGCAATGACAGTCTTCATAGTCTTACAGTACAGATTTTGTTGTAAAACTATGCATATCCTTGAGTATCTGTTAAAGAATTAATATATCAAATACTAGCATGAGTAATTAAAATTGCCCATGATATATGGATAAAGGCGTTTTCTGTGTACGCCCCTGATTGGTTATGTTTCACCTCACAGACCTGTCAGCGGATATTATTTCCCGGACCTCCACCATCTGAGATATGAAGTGGAGGATGGCCGGACGCCGGATGGAAGGCCAGTCCGATTTGGCTTCAACCCTCTGGAGTTTGAGAACTTCAGCTGGAGAGGATATGCCCAAATGTCACCATATCAGGTGAGACCAGAATATATTTATGGAAGAGAAGAGCTCATGTTGTCTGCAATAGTCAATCAAATTATTCAGTGTGTTTTGGGAAAGTAGAAAGGTGGATCTGCAGATTTTAGAGAAAGCGAGAGCAAGAGTGGTATGCGTGAAAAATAAAAGGACTGCCTGTTTTGTCAGTTTTAGAGAATTATAGCCTGCAGATTGAATTGGAAAAGCAATTTATAATAATATTGCATTACAAAATAAAGGGGTAGAGTAAATACGAATATTAGTTTTTCAAGAAAACTGAAGTTACCCTTTTAGGCTATGTGTCTTTGTATATATCTATATGGCTGTTTTGCAGAAGGCCTGAATGCGTTTTAGAACTTTGTTTTCATATAATGACCTGTTTGAAGATGTATAAAAACTGTGGCTCTTCATTGTCATGTATTGACATTACTTCTTCACAGCCAAAAGTCATCCTGACCATTAACGTGACATCCCCCGACCTTTTCCGAGTTGTGTTCCGGTACGTCAACCGTGGATCAGATAGTGTGTACGGCAAGGTGTCATTTATAGAAGAGAAGAAGTTCAATGCCTGTGCTAACTGTAAGTGCCCAAGTGTCTGTCCACCCTGTGCTTACAAATGGTACATTCCAGAGAGCAGACTCAGAGACTCGACTAGCTTAGGAATGTCTTAATAATTCTAGCTGGGGTTGGGATTGTGGACACAAGATCTACTCCTCTTTCCCATCAGTGGAGTGCATCTAATCTCCTATGGGGATATGTTTCTGCAGGAACATAATTACAAGGCTTGTGGATTTGGCTGCTCGAAGTTGAGCTTTGCAGCTTGTCAATTTGAAGCTCTTTTTATGAAGCGACAGCTGAGAAAACTCATTCGTTGTGATAAACCTCAAACCTTCAGTGAACACCACAAACCTTATGTACAAAAGTGGAAGGGTTTATTTCAGTAGGCTGCAGATTTTCCTCCTCAGCTTTGGTTTCTTGGAATATCAGAATTCCTCTAGTGACAGCCATCGTTGAGGAGCAGTGTCATTCCTGTGTCCTTCTCTAGTGAAATTAGGAAAGTCTGGGTCTTACCCAGGGCTTTTTTTCTCAGAGAAAAGGTGCAGGTACTCCCCTCTTCTGAGTCACCCCTTATCTCCGGCCCCTACCCACCTCCAAGCGCTGTCCTTTGGTTCCACCCATTACCCACCTCCCAGTACCCCCCCCCCCCTTTTAGAGAATACAGAACCAAGTATCATGTTGTGGTTCTAGGTAATTTGTATAGAATTTGTTAATGATAACTAGAAAAGCAGTGGAATCAGAAACAATAGCCCCCCCCCACCAACAATAGATCCCCCCCCCCAACCACAATAAATCTTCCCCTGCAACAATAGAAAAAACAGTAAAATAGATCCCCTGCAATCAGCAACAATAGACTCCCAGCAACAATAAATCCTCCCCTGCAACAATAGTCCCCCCCCCAACAAAATGCCCTCCAGCAACAAAAGATTCAACCCAGCAACAATAGATCCCCCAGCAGCCAGCATCAATAGGTCATTCAGCTCACCCCACTGACCCAAGCACCCCTTTGCCATTGCGTGCATTCAGACTGGAGGTGCCGGAACTGCGTTCCCCCGCGTTCCCGTTAAAAAAAAAAGCCCTGGTCTTACCTTTTTTTGAAGCTCCTCTGAAATTCTTCTGAGTGACTCTGTTATATACCTCAAAGAGAATTAATTTTCACAAAATTTGATTACTTTGGAACAACATGTCTGGTCTCTCGCTGCCTATTACTCTCAGGATCTGGTCATACACTTGTAGAATTAAGAAAATGTAATGTTTTCAAAATGTTCATTTGTTTTTGTAATGCGTGGTGGGGTCAAATTGATGTTCATTTTTGAAAAATAAGAAGGAGCAAAATGGAAAATCTTTCTTAACCAAAAAAAATTCTAACAGCATATGGGGTTTTTGTTTGTATAAGTCTATTCATTTTAAAATCGAATAAAAAAAGCAAACAAAAATAAGTACTTTTAAATTACATTCATCAAGTCTCTGTTGGCACTATCGTTTGTACTGATGAGATTTTTTTGTACAAATGTTCCTGCGAAAATCTACCAGTGTATGCCCAGGTTAAAGCTGGATACACACTATCCAACTTTTGTGGTTAGATTTCCTTCAGATTTACCTTTTCTATGTTGTGCAAGGGCCTTCCAGATTACAAATTGAAAGTGTTTAGGTTTGACCTTATATCATATGGTTTTGGTAAGTCTAAAGGAAAAAGTCTTCAGAAAATCTTATAGTGTGTATGGCCCTTAAGGCATTGTTGCTGGAGGGATGTACAGTCCAACAGTGTACAGCAGACTGAAGGAGGACAATCCCTTTGAGCTGGATCTCAGTCATCAGTCATGTACAAGTCATCAAAGTTATTTTAACACCATCAATTTTTACCTCTGTGCAGGTTCTGAACAAATCAAGCAAATAGTTTTTCCTCCAAGCAAAGAACCAGCTTTTGTCACTGTCCCAAGCAGTAGTTATGGAGAGCCTTTTGTTCTGAATCCAAACACGTGGTCGGTGGTGATCGAGGTGGAGGATGTGCTTCTGGTAAGTCTTTTAGTTCATTTTGAAAGTTTAGTAATGATTTGATAGAAGTATTCTGATTTCACCGTATATTTCCTCAACCAGGATTATTTTGTCCTACTTCCAAGCGCCTACTATGAGGCTCCAATTCTTCAGGTGAAAGTAACGGAGGCCTGCACATACGCCCCAACTTCAGAGCAGACCAATCAGAAGTAAGGATTATCTAAATTGCACAATTTAGCCAAGAACAAACACAGCGTTAGATAAACAGTGCATGATGCAGGTCTATCAGTTCTCATGACGTAAACTCATTAGTGAAATAACAACCAACGAAAATAAAAACATCCACTGTCTGAGTTGAGATGACCAATATGTCTTCTAAGTAATCAACAAAGAATGTATTGTGAAATATTGTGTAATCTTTTGCTTGGACCTATGCATGTCATAGGCTCCAATGTTGGAAATTCTTATAAAAGCTGTAACCAAAATGTAATCTGTGTCACATATCCGTGTGAGGATAAGTGAACCCGTTGTACGGCTGTATGGCGTATATTCTGAGTAAACATATGGAGACTAATGCAAACCTGATTGGCGTAGATGTCCATTATTTCAAGGCTCGAACTTAACACCTGTCTATATATGGCAGAGACATTGAAAGCCTATGTAATGCTTATGGTTAAAATTAGGTTATTATGACAAATGTTTCCTCGGGCATAAGTATATTTAATATATAATATAGACCTGCCATAACAACAACTTCATCTCATATAGTGTCTTTATAATTTTATACTAATGTCTCTCTTTTCAGCTGCCTGCTGTATAAATACCTCTCACTGGATGAATTCCCTTCATCAGAGGGCAGTGAAGTTACCTGTCGAATGGACAACAGCCTTCCCCGACCTTGCCCAACAGAGCAGATCACGCCCCGACACCCACCATTAATTGGCTGCTATGGAAGTGATGTGCGTATAATAAGAGAGTTTTAATGTCTGTATCTCTGTATTAAGTGTGCAAGTGGCCTATTACAACCCTGAACACCTTGGTCTGTCTCCTAGATTGATGTCCAGTTCAATCTGCCGGTGCCTCACCCAGGCCGCTATGCCATTGTCGTAGAGTATGCCAACGAAGAGGATATTCAGAACACCGATGTTACAGTAAATTCTCCACAACGTCCCACACAGCATGGAGTCTTTACGTTTTACCCCTGCAAATTCAGGTTTGTTTCTTGGCTGCATAGGTTAAAAAGGTCTATTGATTTCATTTAGAGGTGTCAAACTCAATTTAATCGCGGGCCGCATCAGCATTATGATTGCCCTCAAAAGGGCCGGTTGTATCTGTAAGACTAGATGTCAAGAGCATCCCCTACCCTTACATAAGACGTCAAGAGCCTCTCCACCATCAAAAGTTGAGTCCCCCACCCTCCCTTACATCACAGTGCACCTCCCTTACCTTGTGGTGCTGCTGGGAAGAAGCTGGAGGCATTGCTGGAAAGCAGTTAGTATAAGGTCTGGAGGAGGACTGGAGCTCTCCTGCAGCTACAGGAGAGGTGCGAGGGCCACATAAAATGGCCTGGAGGGCCGGATTCGGACCGTGGGCCTTGTGTTTGACACCTGTGCATTAATTCATTTAAAAAAAAAAAAAAAAACAACCTTGCATTCTTAAAACCCCTAATCCATAGCTGGATGGAAATACTTTCTGGATCTTCTTCTTACTTCTCTGATAATCCTTTAATCAATTTCTGTGTTCCTGGGGAGGCCTTGGATTCGGGCTGCAGAGGATCCACTTGTGTCCCTGATTGGACTCTAAGAACAAGCTAAAGTCCAGGAGAGGTGGCTCTGAGCTCCAAGGCCCAAACATTAGGGACATTGTCTAGCATTCTATAGAATGCAACTGGCATCCAGGCACACAGAAATTGATTAGCAGAATGGCAAATGTATCTTGTTGTGCTTGCACTTTGGCAGTATTCTTAATGTCAACACTTATGTACTACAAGGGTGGTTTTCTTTGAAAAAAAAATAATGCAGATGGGATGGCACCACTTTATGTACACTAGTTTATTGTTGTTGGAGATAACACATATCCTATTGAATGTGTTACAGCTTCCTTTGCCGTGGGGTGGCTTTAGACAATCTGCAGAAGGTGGCCTTGTTTGAGCTTTCTACCGAAGTCAACATTCGCTTTACAGCAGACAAGACTCAGTTCCACCTGGTGAGTGTCAGAAAGGTGTTTAGTGTCTTCTTTGTTCCGTCCCACTTGTTAGCCTCTACGTTTTCACTGTTGTTCCTTCTTTCAGGGCAAGGTCTTCCTCATTCCTGCTGACCAATACACTATGCAGTACATTGAGCCACGTGTTCACTGCATTGCAGTTCATGGATCGTTTAACACCAGCAGGTATTTGACTCATGCCTAGTTACTTCTAATGGCTTGCATAATACTTTTTTGACTTCTGATCTGATATCTATTTTTGTCTATAGTGGTTCTTGCGTTCCATCAAGGTTTCATAAACCATCACAGTCAGTGGTTTTAACGGAGGGGAAGACGAGCTCAGTGTCAAACAATATCCCTGTTTGGCCAGGACACCAAATTCCATCTACCAATGGTCAAAAGGTTGTGCCATATCCAACATCTCTGCCACCGACAGCTGTAGATGCCACAAAAGTGATACGTCTGCAATCTCCTGAGGTTTGTAATAAATTGCACCCTCTGCCACAAGTTACAGGAATCTCTTTGAAATGGCATAAAGGGGTTTTTGTCAAACAAAGTCCATTTGTAACCAACAGTGGGGCCCTGTTCTCAGCATGGATTAAATTATTGCGTGGAATTAAATCTATCCCATGAAAAAATATTGACTTGCTGACCGATACAGTGCATGGTGCAGCTGCAGTTTTCAATAGCAAGGGGTTCTGCAGGTGAATTTGGTAGCTCCACGATCCTGGAAAATGAGGATAGTTGGTAACTTCTTTTTGCTATATTATCCAGCAAGAGGCATAGTTTGTTGGCTATCATCGCTAAGCATAGTGTGGTCTTTACCATCAGTGAATAAAGCTGGGGGAGCTAAAGTACGAACTGCAAAATCATTTGCAAAGGTTTTAAGAGTATTTAAACCCAAAATAAAAAGTGTAAAATATTGCAGCTTCCCAGTTCTTAGATGTGGTGGCTGCATTCTGTTTCTTTTGTTTTTTGCTTTTGCTTTATTACACCTGTTGATCTGGCCTTTAACACGTTTTCTGTCATTGAGTGGCTATGCTTACTTACGCTACTGTGTCTATGAAGGGAGCCGCAATTGTCACCCAAACTGCTCTTCTGATTTGGAATACAGAAGGAGTCTTTAACTCTACATCTGTATTACATGGGGAAAGGGAATTAGTAGTTTACAGAAAATTAAAAGAAGAAAAGATTGTGCTTACACTTCGACTCACAGAAAGTGACAAGAACACTGTATTTCGGGCAAAATCAACAGGTATTTTTTCTGTAGAAAATCGTACTTGATAGATCGCATTGCCTGAATGCAGTCACCAAAACTGTGGATCGGAAAGCTGCAAAAAGGTTGCACTTTGGCCTTGAGTTTAGATATCCTGGCCAGAAAGCTTAGTAACTAATGAATTGAAAAGGGTGATGCGGTACAATAATTTATAAGAATTAACTAGGTTTGACATGTCATTTACTTTTTGATGTATGGTTGAGATAGTTTACTCTGCCTTTTACATTGTTGTTTGCTTTAAATGTGTGCAAGTACTGTATATGCACAGTAATGTCATATATTTAAACCCTACATCCCCACCTTTGCCTATTTTATAGTTAATAAGAAAGTTAGGTTGTAGAGTTTGGTGACAGTAACAGTAATGTTCAGAGGAATGGTAACTGAGTCTGTCGATTTTAAAGAAGTCGTCTCACTACTACTTGTTTTAGTTTATTGAATTCCCAGGAGCACAAGGTACATGTAGTACTTTGCCTAACTCTCTAAGGCTACCTGCAAGGCCATATAGAGCACCCCTTCTCCCTCCAAAGCCATCCTTTTGCAAGGCCATCAGTGATCGACCGATATCGGTTTTTCATTGCCGATACCGATACTGATATTTTGCCCATTGCATATCGGTATCGGCCGATATTTTTCGTACATTTAAAAAAAAATACTTGACAGGTACTATTGTGGAGGGATCTGGGGGTCTAAAACAGTGGTCCTCAATTCCGGTCCTCGGGACCCACCAACAGGCCAGGTTTGCAAGATAACTAAATTACATCACAGGTGATCCCATTTGCTGCTCTGTGATTGCAGTATTCTAGTCTGCATCTCCCCAAGGTAATACTTAAAATCTGGCCTGTTAGTGGGTCCCGAGGACCGGAATTGAGAACCACTGGTCTAAAAGACCCCAAACCCCTCCTCTGCACTTAAAAGCAAAAGTTTTGCTGTTTTGAATGCTGTCATTTTTTTTTTAATCTGGCGCCGAGTACCCGTAAGCAATGTTCCCTCTAATTTTTTACTGTGCTGAGCAAATAAAAAAATTTCTGAGCGCCAAACTTTAGACTGAGCAATGGGGGGATGTCAATGCAGAGTGGCCAGCGTGCCCCCAATAAATTGCAGAGTACCACAGCAATGCCCCCAATACATTGCAGAGTACCACAGCAATGCCCCAATACATTGCAGAGTACCACAGCAATGCCCCAATACATTGCAGAGTGCCCACAGCATTGCCCACAATCAATGCAGAGATGCCAGCGTCCCGTCCCAGCCCCCCCCCCCCCCCCCGAATCCCCACTGCTCCATTTAGCTGACAGGAGTGAAGAAAAAACCTAGTAATTCTGGGTATGAAGGTGCAGGTGACATCCCTGGTGATTGGTCTAGTGCCATCCTATGACAGTTTTGACCAATGACTGCTAGCTATTGGCAGAATTTTGCTGCTACTCAAACTATGGGGACTGATGTATGGACTTTAAAAGTGTACAGATCGATAGATGGGAGAAGAGTATTTGAACATCAGATAAGTGCAGTACTTCTGGGTATGGAGGTGCGTGTGACAACCCTGGAGCTTGGCAATCGGCCTAGTGCCCTCCCAGGGGGTGGGGAGACAATTTGCAGCCTTGTGTAAGCTCCAGCCACAGCAGCACATGCTGGCAACAAACTATTTTTGGAAAACCACTGGTGTATTTACCATAGAAAAAAAAAAAAAAAAGCCTTCGCTAATTCCCAAATGTTAAAAAAGGTGATGGGAGCACTGGCTCACCCACCAGTGTAGAAACCATTTGCAACACCACACAGCAAGTGTGTATAATATACTGAACATAGCAATGCACAGAAATGTTTAATGAACTCTTAGTAAAGAATGCACTGTATAAATATTTTAACCAGTGTCAGATCTTACAGATACCCAAGAACCCCGAGTAAGGAAGTGAGGTTTACCAGAACCTGTAAATAATTTTGCATTGGATATACAGAAGAGGAAACAATGATAAAATCTTCCACCTACGACCCGTGCACTTACCTCACGAGTCGACGAGTCACAGCAGCTTCTCTTTAGTCCCGGCTCCCGCGTCCCTACATCTTCTCAGTCCTCCCGCCTCCTCCTCGGACCTCGGCCAATGGCATGGGGGTGGTATGCCTTTCGGCCAATCAGGAAGCGGGAGGACCCGCTCCCTGATTGGCCAGGAGGAGGATCCGTGTGACAATAGCGAATTTTCATTCGCTATTGTAACACAATGGGCGGGCTCTCGCGGCGCACTGCGTGGCTGCGCCGTCTGACATTGTACTGCGCGGGACCGTCATTTAGACTGCGCTGCCGCGCAGGCGCGCAGTTTAAAGGGAACATTGCCCGTAAGTGATGTCATGACATCACTTTTGGGTTTTTACATGAAGACCCGATCAGAGCCGAATGCGGCTTTGATCAGGTCTTCGGCGGCCGTGCAAGCTGGTTGCCTGGGTCTCCCAGTAGGACGGGAGACCCGGGCGAGCCGCAGAATGCGGCAGGAGGGGGGGACGTCCCCTCCCACTCCTTGTAATGACAGCCGAGCAGCTTCTCAGCCACATCAGTTGTCATTACAAGACAGCTGACCGTCGGCTATGGACGCCGGTACCGGGGTGATGCCTCTAGCTGCAGGCATCACTCCGGTACAAGCACTTTCCGAAATATCAGCAATATCGGTCACCTTGGTGACCGATTCCGATATATCGGGGAAAGTGCATATCAGCCCTCCATATATATCGGCTTTGCCAATAATCGGTCGATCACTAAAGGCCATATAGAGCACCTCTTCTACCTCTATTGCCATCCAACTACGCAGGTAGCAAGGTGATTGCTACTTTGGCAAACAGCACTATTCTCCAAGCACTTGCCCGCTTGCCTTAAACATTTTAGCAGACAGTCTCCACTCCCCACTTCATTCTTCATGAGATGCTTCTCTCTGGCAAGTGTTTGAGATAGAGAAAAGTAACATTTGTCAAAGCTTCTGCCTCCTTGCTACCTGCGTTGTTGGACGGCTGTGGAAGGAGGAGGTTTGCTCTGTTCAAGGAGCATGTTGGGAGGAGGGAAGCCCTTGTCTGACCTCACAGCTAGCCTTAGGCAGCACATAAGAGGATGAGACAAAGAACTACATGTACTTATTCCCCTGGGGAACCGAACACAATAAAAAACATTGACATGAGTCTTTTTCTTTAAAAGTTAGTGTACCAAAATCTGTTACTATTTGTTTTTGTACATGCTGAAGAAATAATTTCTGACAATTTCCTCTATCTCTCAGAGATATTGTTGATGAGATCTCTGATTTCCTGAGTCTGTACACATGCTATGCCAATAATAAAAGGTTTCCACCATCCCTGTTAGAATTTTATTTACTTTATATTTGACAAAATGTTAAATTTTGGAACACATAAAGGTGGGGGGGGGGGCTGGGGGGACATGAAACTCCCTGGCGGACAGCAACAGAATTATGGCAGGTAAGAAGGCCTTTAGACTGTCCAAGGACCCAAGGGATTAACACCATCAACACATATTGATAGCTGCCCAATCTCAAAGTCATCTAATATCGGAGGTTACTCTTCATGATTGCAATTTCAGCAGATTTCCCAATGCAATCTCTTTAGTAAAATACTTTTCTTTTCTATTGTCTCTGGAAAAGCAGACAACGGTGACCTATAACGGACGCGTTCCATCGCCAGGGCGTTATGCCTTCATGATTCACTACTATCAACCCTCTCAACCATCATTTACTGTGGAGGTACAGGTGCATGGTGGCCGGGTTTGGCGAGGTAAGGATTATGGGTGTTTAAAGGTCATGAGCCAGGTATAGACATGTTCAGTGAAATAGGCATGGATGTCATCTACTTTTATTGACATAAATGTAATTGAGCACGTTTTCTCTCCCTAGGCTCTACCAATGCCACATATTGCCCTCATGGTTTTGGTTGCCGTAGTTTGGTTTTGTCTGAAGATCAGGCCATCCTGGGCATGACTGACAGTGACATCACAGTCACCGTACATGTACCAGATGGAAAGATCATATGGCTGGTAGGTTACACTGAATTTCTAGGCAAGATAATGCTGTCAATGAAAGTAAGGTACAGTACTGTGTAATGATGAGGTCTGACCAATATGCTTACAATCTGTGTTTTAGGAGTACATACTGGTGATACCAGAGGATAGTTTTAGCTCCAGCTATCTGGTGGAAGAACCACTGGACAAATCATACAGTTTTATCAGTCAGTGCAGTACCAACAGCTTCCAGAGCAGGTAACTACATTTATTTTTTCCCCAATTGTTCAGATAGACAAAATGGGGACTTGCCAAAATTTTTATTTGTCTCTTTCCCCACCAGTCCAACTACGTCTAAATTCTGCCGAGATGCCGCCATCTCTCTGTCTCTCTTCTACAACAATGGTGCCCAGTCCTGCAACTGCCATGAGGCTGGCTCCCTGGGCACATCATGCGAGCCTTATGGAGGACAGTGCACTTGCAGAGCCAATGTGATTGGAAGAGATTGTTCACGTTGTGCCACAGGATTCTGGGGATTCCCTGACTGCAGGCGTAAGTTCCAGTGAAACCGTTGTACAAGGGCAAACCTTTTGTTTTGGTGTGGTGATTACATTCTAAGTTAAAGGGGTTATTTAGAGAATGTTATAATTAAAGTGTAAGTCCACCCTAAAACTAAAATCCCTGCATCTATAGACATCCACGATCTAACACTAATCTATCTAGCCCTGTAGAGAAGAAATCAGTATGCATACCTTTTTTAAAGCCAATCCGATCTGGCCTCCAGCTGCGGAAGCTCTGCAGAGGACACAGCTGACAATGGCTGTGAAATGAATGGGGAGTGACGTCACCCAAGAAATACTCCGGGGCTTCCGTTGTCAGATGTGTCCTCTGCTCCCGCGGCTGAAAGCTTAAGGTGGGATTGGATCAGATCGACTTAAAAAAAGATATGTATATGGATTTCTTCTTTACATGGCTAGATAGGTTAGTGTTAGATCGTGGATGTCTGTAGATGCAGGGATTTTAGTGTTAAGGTGGACTTCTACTTTAAGTCCTTGTAGCATCCAACAAAGTTCCTTTGTCCTGCACTCTATTTCTTTGAGTCTAGAAACTATTCCAGAATACCTGTGCAGTGGGCACGTAAACCCGGCTTTGTTCATTATATTGCAGTATAAACACTATTTTAATTCAAAGGTCAAGGTTATAAAGCCCAACATATACTGTATAAATGAGATGAGCACAAGGGTCTCATTGTTGCTTGCAGGCGGGAATTGATAGGGCATCTTTAATCTATATATTTCAATATTTTATTGTCAGAACGATGAGTGAGTGACTTACCCATGTTTTTTTTCCTCTCTTGCAGCATGTGAGTGTGGATCACGTCTGTGTGACGAGGTGACTGGACAGTGTATTTGCCCTCCCCGTACTGTGAAGCCAGATTGCACAGTTTGTCAGCCGCAGACCTTTGGTTGCCATCCTCTGGTTGGGTGTGAGGAGTGTGATTGTTCTAAAACTGGACTACAGAACCTTACCGAGCCTAGCTGTGACATCCAGACAGGACAGTGCACGTAAGTGATGGCACAATTTTCCTGATACGCTGGGTATTGTGTGCTAACTTCCATTTAGGACAAAAGCAAGTTCCTTTCTTCCAAAACCCTTGATACCTAATCCTGACATAGGCATGTGATTTTATGTCATGTAACGGCAACAATGGCAAATTCAACCACCCTCATTGGGCACCATGCATGATTTCAAATGTTCTGTTGCCCACAGCAGCTATTTTGATTCTTTGTTTTATTTTCAAATCTTAACTGGGGAAACTGGTGGTTTGCTGTGGGACCCGTGCAGAGATTGATTAAAGTAGAATTGGGCCCTATTTAAGGTGTTCCATTTGCATTGTCTGTACTGGCAAGATCCACCCCATCAGACGCCAATTGCTTGCAAGTACCGTATTTTCCGGCGTATAAGACGACTGGGCGTATAAGACGATCCCCCTAATTTTCAAGTTAAAACATAGGTTTTGGTCTATACTCGCCGTATAAGACTACCCCCCTTCCGAAGCAAGGCAACACCATTGAAAAACATCAGATTTCTCATAGATCTCCAAGGTACCCCAGTACTGTAATACTTGTAATCTCTCATAATATCTCCAAGGTACCCTAAGTATTACCAGTAGATGTAATCTCAAGACGCTGGCTGTGCGGGAATCCTGTACCTGTATACAGTATGTACTGTAGCTTCGGCTACATACAGTATACCGCGCTGAGCCAATCACCGTGAGCGATGTATTCTATTATTGAATGCAAAGCTTGAGTCAGAGAGGCGGGCTGATGTTACTCAGCCAATCCCAGCAGGCTTTGCATTCAATAATAGAATACACCGCTCTCCCTGATTGGCTCAGCGCGGTATACTGTATGTAGCCAAAGCTACGGTACATACGGTATACCGGTACAGGATTCCCACACAGCCAGCGTCTTGAGAGATTACATCTACCGGTAATACTTATACTTAGGTTACCTTGGAGATATTATACTCGGCGTATAAGACGACCCCCCATTTTTGGGGGATTTTTTTGAGGTTCAAAAGTAGTCTTATACGCCAAAAAATACAGTACATAATTTCTTTTGAAGTGAAAGGCAGGTTCACGACTTTTGAGCAATTGTGGTATCTTACGGGTTTACTGCAGAAACATGAAAGTTGTAGCTGCCTCCCCTAGGCATCCTCCAAGACTTGAGTTCTTGCCAAGATTTCCTTGTTGATGATCTGGCTCAGGACACACATACTCTCCTTTGAAATACATTTCTATTTGTAGCAAGCTGTTCAGTATGTATATAAAGTACTATTCTTATTTTCCCTGAAAAAAACTATTTGATTCTACCACTCCCATTGTAATACTGAATAGCTGAGATTATCTGATCGATGGGTATGTTAGTTTGATAAATCAGGCCTAGTGATACAAGGCTGGGGAGACGGGCAGATCCTTGATTATGGTTCTGTTCATCCAGACTTTTTTATGCTTCCATCATCTCACTGTGACCTCTAGTTTCTGCTTTGTCCATACCTCAGCTTATCAAATCACAGACGTCCTATCTCTGATGCCGAATTTCCTCAGCAAAGTCACTGCTTGAAATGGAATTTTCAGGGTGCATTTCACCATGAATTCAGACAACAAAATTGTTGTTTCTGTTTTGTGTAGACACCACCCGCTAAGATATTGTCAACCCATTGTCTGCCACTATTATATGCTTGGGTGGGCTATCACCTACTAAGAACCCATTCATTGTTATATAGGAGGGCGCTTCATATATAAATCTGTCAGGGTAATAAAGTTTATTATGGGCTCTGAACTCTTAAAATCAGATCCATTATGTCGTTTCTTCAAAGGCTGTGAGGTCTGAACCCGACCAAAGGACAGACCTTTAAAAGGTCTTTCTCTCTTGTTTTGTTAAAGTGAACCATAATTTACATCTGAAAAAAAGTTACATAAGTAACATCAGGAATCCCAGAGGAAAGCATCCATAAGACTCGGTATCACTATTCATCTTCTCTTCACACATTTCCTATTGTAGGTGTAAACCAAACATTATGGGACGGCGATGTGAGAAATGCGCTCCTGGGTTTTACGGATACCCCAACTGCAAACCATGTGACTGCAACAGAGTGGGCACCGAAGCCGGCATATGTGACTCTCTCACTGGGCAGTGCCTGTGCAAGGTCAGCACTTCAGAAAAAATGTAGTATTTACAAAAAACACTTTTTGTTAATGTGCATTACAGTAACAAAATCGACAAAATGCTCAACATGAGCACTATAGCAAATAAAGTACATTTGAACTGACATCTATCAGGTTATTTGAAAATGTAAAGTATTTCACAAAAGTGAGTACACCCCTCACATTTTTGTAAATATTTTATTATATCTTTTCATGTGACAACACTGAAGAAATGACACTTTGCTACAATGTAAAGTAGTGAGTGTACAGCTTGTATAACAGTGTAAGGGCTCTCTCACACGGCCGTTCAGGTTTTTTTTTCCGCTCCGGTGCTTTTTTTTTTTTACACGGAGCGGATGACACTTGTGTCATCCGCTCCGTATGTCCACATATCATCCCATCCGTTTGCGGATGATATACGGACATAATGTATGTCTATGGGCATTTCGGATGTCAGCGGATGACACCGCTGACATCCGATTTTGCTTCCTTTCTGTTTTTTTAAACGGAACAAAAATAGGGTTCTGTTCCATTCCAAAAAACGGAACAGAACTGAAAGGACGAAAATCGGATGTCAGCGGATGGTCATCCGCTGACATCCGCAATCCCATAGACATTCATTATGTCCGTAAATCACCCACAAACGGATGGAGTGATATACGAACATACGGAACATCCGTGTGAAAGAGCCCTTAATTTGCTGTCCCCTCAAAATAACTCAACACACAGCCATTAATGTCTTAACCGCTGGCAACAAAAGTTAGAAGCTTTAAAAAACGAACATCTCTCGTATTTGTATTTGAGCCAGCAGTTTATGTTAAGGGAGGTGGAGTAATTGTAGTGAAATAAATATCAGTAGTGAAAAGAATACTTTAAACCTCCAATATGATATATCCATATGGAAATATAGTAAAGGCGTGTAAAAATTTGAACATTACATCAAAAATAACCTTAAAGTATATATAAACCCAACTGGTTTCCACTTGCTGGTTAACTGCAAAAATATTCTAACAAATCATGTTTGGCCAAACAGTCTTCTACTGTATGTGTGTTGTACTGTCAAACAAATATGTTTGACAGTAACAAATATGAATATGTTATTAACAATCACAGTTCTCATTACTAATCCAATAAATGGTCCAGACATAAATTATGTGGTTGGGTAAATTCACAAGTGAGTCTCAGTTTTGGGTGGATATTGGTGGATTTTGACCTTATAGGACAGTGTTTCTCAACCAGGGTTCCGTGGAACCCTAGGGTTCCTTCAGAGGTTGCTAGGGGTTCCTTGAGCAATGGGCAGTTTCTGGGTAAGGTTCGGATAAGTTCCCCCTGACACCATTGATCTTTTTAGCTATCTGGAAGAAGGTAATTCTTCCCAGTGTCCACAAGTGCAAGGAGTATTCATCCCACTGACCATCACACTGATGTATCATGAGTTTTAAATATAATAATTTTTAGCAGGGGTTCCCTGAGACCTGAAAAATATTTCAAGGGTTCCTCTATGTTGAAAAGGTTTAGAAATGCTGATATAGGATGTAAGGTCATCTTCCATTTATATAAGTGACTGATGTTGCTAACTTAAGCTTATAACTGCATTTAGGAAAATGTGGAGGGTCCAACTTGTGACCGCTGTCGTCTGGGAACTTTCTATCTTGATGCACATAATCCGAAGGGTTGCACTCGCTGCTTCTGTTTTGGAGCCACAGATCGGTGCCATACTTCATCCAAGTATCGTTCTCAGGTAAAACTGTCCTCTCTGTACAGTTCAACCACAGTAAGAAAGACCATTGTCCTATTTTCCATCTTTTATTTTTATATGCATGATGAAATTTATGAAACACAGTGTTGCAGCGCTGCTTTTGTTAATACTCTAAATAGTGCAAATAATGTCAACTGTGCAACATATTGCAGTGATATCCTAGAACAGTGCAAAATAAGCAAAATAGGATATCACTGCAATATGTTGCACAGTTGACATTATTTGCACTATTTAGAGTATTAAGAAAAGCAGCGCTGCAACACTTTGTTTCATAACCACTTTAAAGGCACTAGCACTTTAATTTGCAGCAGGCAGCTACTCACCACTTATATTATCTGATATTATTTAAATTCAACATTCAGTAATATTGATATTACACCTACCATAAGCGCGAGGTTATACCTTTACATATGATGAAATTTAGTTTACAGATAAATATAAATGATAGGATCTGTACATAATGTCAAAGGAGGACCCAGAAGAGGGTTTTCTATCTAATAAAGATAATAGCATGCAGGGACTGCCTGGCAAATTTTGGCCCAGGGGGCATGTTCAAACCAGAGGCCCATGGTGCAGCGACTCAGCCCCCCTCCCAATCTCCCTCTTCCTGGCCTCCTCCTGACCCCCATTGCAGGCTGAAGCTCCACTGCAGGTACTCTCTACTCACTGGCCCGAACTCGGCATGGAACCGGCCTCTGCTGAGACACAGTTTACATCATCCATGCTGGGGGGGAGGCCTGCGCTCTTTCCTTGTCTTCATCCCACACTCAGTAGGTCAGCAGTGGGGAATTTTTACTTCTCTTCTCCAGGAATCCTTTAGGCATGTCTGTGGCAGAAGCAGTGCAGCCTTTTTACAGGGCATCAGAGCGGCCCGGGGGGCAATTTCCCCCCTGCCCCCTGGCCCAGTCCTCCCCTGATAGCATGCACACATGGCAGTCTCTGCTCTCAGACAACATCTTTAAATGATTTAGAGGCCTAACAGGTTCATACTGAAGTGTATCTAAATCATAATTTTTTTTTACACTTTAGATAAAGTGTTGAGGGATTAGAACCCTTCTCTTTTTATTTCTGTCTGTGTCCCCACACAGTAGATTCCCTCTCTTAAAGACACTTGCACACAGATGTAATTTACAACATATGGGAATACAGAGTAAAACACAGCAGTGGTTGTGGCACCTGGGAGCCCCAGCTGCAGAATATTTTTGCCTATAGGAATGCATTACAGAAAACACCATAACTGCCGACACTGGTGTTTACACGCACACCTATATAGGCGTCATTTTTAAAATGTAAAGTTTTACATTTGCACACTTGTGCACAAGCAAATGCCAGTGGTTATATATGTATAGGCGCACATGGTGATTTCTGCAATGTATTCCTAAGGGCAAACGTATGCTGCAGCTGTAACTCCCGGGCACCACAGTAACAGCTGTCCGTCCATACGCTGTAAATTATGGCTTAGTACAAGAGTGCTTACGTGTCTTGGTGACAGGCCTGGTTTTAGACATATGGAGCCCTCGGCAGATATTAAAATGGGGGCTTTAACTTTATACAGTGTGATATTGGTGTTTCACCAGAACAAGAGGCCAAATGTGGGTATACAGGTGCATCTCATAAAACTAGAATATCATCAAAAAGTTATTTTATTTCAGTAATTTAATTCAAAAAGTGAAACATATATTTTATATAGATGCATTACACATAGAGTGATATATTTCAAGCATTTCTTTCTTTTAATGATTGTTATGATGATTTGATGGTTTGATGATTAGGGCTTATAGCTAGTAAAAACCCAAAATTCAGTATCTCAGAAAAGTAAATTATTTATATATTATATGATCATTAAACCAGGTATTGGTACTTTTGGCAGTGTGGGCAGATGCCAGTTTCTGCTGGAAAATGAAATCTGCATCTCCATAAAGCTGGTCAGCAGAAGGAAGCATGAAGTGCTCTAGAATTCCCTGCTAGAGGGCTGCGCTGACTTTGGACTTGACAAAACACAGCGGATATGTATTTAGAACATTTAAGGTTATTTAGAGCTAATACAAGTTGTACTAAATTTAATGTGCCCCATGTAGCTTATTTGTAAGTACCAGTAGTCTGGGTTTTTGAACATAAAGTCCAGTGGTTCTCTTTCTTCCTCTCATATCCAATGACTTGTTTGTCATGTTGATCTCCTGCAGTTTAGTGACATGCGGCGATGGGTTCTGGTTGGAGGAGATCGACAGGAAGTGGAGATCTTGGAGAGGCCTGGTGAGGGCCTCGTTGAAGCAGATCTGAGAGACGTTCCTGATGTCTACCAGGAGTTCTATTGGCACGCTCCACGAAGCTACCTTGGAGACCGGGTGAGTTTTGGGCTTGTTTTATGTTTTGCATGAACTCTAAATTTTAGAATAGATATTATGTGATTATTTGAGGTGAAGTAACACTGTAGTGAAAAATAAGAAAGCTAATTACCTTGATAGTTTAGAGCAGGGGTGTCCAATCTTTTGACCTTCCTGGGTTACATTGGAAGAAGAGGAATTGCCTTGGGCCACACATAAAATACACTAACAATAAGGATAGCTGATGAGCCGGAAAAGTCGGCCAGATCACAAGTTAACGATCACTGGTATAGATAATGTATTTATCTGAGTAATAAAACGTCATTTTTTTTTTTTTTTTTTTTACAAAAATAAAAGACAACATAAAACTAGTGCGATATCTGACACTGTTTTAGATAAACAAATGCATCGATATCTGGTTCGATGGATGTAGTAGCAATTCTCAAGGTGCTCATCGGATATTTTGGCCTTAATTTTGCCCTTTGCATGCTTCATCCTTTAAAACAGTTGCTAACAAATATAGTTGCTGTCGAAAACTGGTGACATGAGTGATTGTGAAGAGTGGGAGATTTTTCTTTGGGAAGATAAAACTTATAAACGTCCAGTAAAGAGACACTGTCAAATTTGTTTTTGCCCGCATGTGTTTGCACATATTTTTTCAAAAAATAAAAAAATCAACATTTTGTGTTTTGCCGCATCCATAGCCGACTTGGCCGCATGTTGGAAATCCCTGGCTTAGAGTCTTTTTCTCCTCTACTATTTGTGTTTAGGGCCATACTTCCCTTTCTCAGGTAGACAGATTCCTTTGACCATACCTACACTATTCCCTTAGTGTAGATAAGAAGACCACTGAATATTATTATTATACAGGATTTGTATAGCCCCGACAGTTTGCGCAGCGCTGTGGTGCAAAAAAAACCTGAAACTGAAAAACCATTAAGTGAAAAATACATGCATGTGAAACACAAACTGAAAAGTGCACTTAAGGGTGTGTTTTTAGTCCATCTCCTCAAGGGATAGGACCTCCACCCTGTTCCCCCAGGGCGCAAGGCTCCTGACAGGGACAAAGGGTTTAAAATGGTTTGCTTAGCCAGAAGGCCTGGCAGACTCCTTTCTTCTAGGTCAGCCGAAGCCAACCATCAAATACTTTGTCAAGGGGCTCTCTTGAAGAGAGACCCCCCCCTCCCAAGGGCAGGGGAGGAAGGAACCTGAGGGCCACACATCCTCCCCCTAGACGTCAGAAAAACACACACAAAAATTAGAGTGACAAACCGTGGGAGAAAAATAATCAAAATAAATAGGTGGCCATGTAATAGTGCATTGGATGGGCCCTGAGGCCTGGTAGACAAAAATTCATGGACCCCAGCATAGCCATGGACCCCGAACATAGCCAAAAGGGCCAACCCTAAAAGGCGCAATGCAGAAAATAAGCTTTGGTGACTGTGACCATGTGCCTTTTTACACACAAGTGTTACTAAGAGCACCTCTAGGGTGACCACTTCCAGGGGGCACAGACACCGCAGATCTTCTGCCTTCTCAGCCCATGGCCAGACAAGGTAGAACGCTCAAACCAGGAGGTAATGGCTCCTCCAGCTTTCCCGGGGGGATTACTCCCCAACTGCTTGTGGGTGCCTTGGCTTCTGTCCCAGCTGGTACTAACCTTCAAAGCCACCATCACTCCAGCAGGGATTTATAGCCAGACACTCCAACTTTGGTCAGGTCAGAATGACAGCACAGATCCCCTACTGGATCACTGATAAGAACAAATACAACACTTGATCTTAGCCAAAAGGCTGAGAAGTAATTTAAGCAGTGCTTCGCAATATGAGGGCAGACAGTACAGTTACGATACAATTCAATACAAGAGGAATCCGAGATAATAATGTTTTGTGACCTCAGGTCTCTTCTTATGGTGGATTCCTGAAGTATGAGCTTAATTCTGAAGCTCTCAGAGGAGATTACCCGTACAATCCTGTGGACCGAAGGCCGGATGTCATTCTGAAGGTACAGTCTACTCTCAAATTTCCAGAGATGATATTGAATACAAAACAGCTGAATAGAACTGGATATTTGTTTTCTCCTTCTGCAGGGAAACCAGATGAGTATTGCATTCCTGGAGACAAAATACCCATTACCGGGGGAAAATCATGAAGGACAGATCCAACTCATCGAGGTGAGAATAGGACATTTGTATTAGGTGACAAGCTAATTAGTTCTGGATAGATCATGCAGCTTAAAATAAGGGAAGATCTAAACTACACTGGGTACATTAGAAGCCCCCCTAATGGATTGTATGCTGCCCAAAGGAATTTTTATTTTAATTTACATACAGCTAGCTTAACTACCTTAATTTGCCTTTATATCTGCCTCCAACCTTGCATAGCAAAGCGTAGAATGGGGTCACTGTGAAACAATCATGGCTGTATTGCTATAAGAGAACATGCGAATGAGAGAGGAGAGCACAGGGCTGACTTATATGTTGTGCTTACACTCCTGGGGATTGCAGCCTTGTAAGATGATATGACAGGAGGCGCCTGTATGTCAGGTCTCACCAGCCAATGTATTAGAACATGTCACTCTTCACTTTGTCAACTGATGTCAGAATATTTCTCTTTTGCAGAGTAACTTCATCCATATTGGGACAAACAATCCTGTATCCCGCGAAGACATTATGATGGTTTTGGCCAACCTGGAGCAGCTGCAGATTCGAGCTTTAAATTCTCAGTCTTCTGCCATGGTGTCTCTGCGCCGAGTGGTTCTGGAAATTGGACAAAATGCTGGTACTGGAGTGAGGGCCAATAATGTGGAGCTATGTATGTGCCCAGCCAGCTACCGCGGAGACTCCTGCCAGGTACACAACTCACCCAGCCATATGTGCTTGCCTCATTTGTATTGGAAAAGCAACAACTGTGGACATTTCTGCCAGGAATCCAATAATATAAGCTTTAACTAGTGTCTCAGCATGCATGAAGAGACAGTAGTCTATGCTGACCGCATACTCTGACACAATGAGAGATTTGTGGACAAGATAATAATTTGTACATCCCACAGTCTGCCACTTTTCATGCTGTCATTCACTGTAATAGAGCACCTTCCAGTGATTTATGTCTTGTACTGCATGTTATTGGGCAGGCAGTTTAGGCAGAGCAGTAAATGACGTATTTCCTGAAGAATTTGGATCACTTGCATTACTAATAAAATTATTATCTCTCTCACAGCAGCCATACATCAGCTTGGCTGGCTTAAGGAGTGACTTTAGATTTAGAAACAGTAATTACGGAAGAATGCAAAGGGTGGCATGTCCAATTACAATCTAGCTGATATATTTGTAAAAACCTGGTGCAACTTATAGCAGGTGTATTTTCATATATTATCCAATGGCAAGTCACGCATGAACCAAATAACCAAAATACCAAATACAGAGGTCATCATATTTTGTTATCCCCGGCAGGAATGTGCTCCTGGATTCTATAGAGACAAGGGTCTCTTCCTGGGTAAATGCGTTCCTTGCAACTGCAGTGGGCATTCTGATCAGTGCTTACCAGGGACAGGCGCTTGTGTGGTGAGTATAACACCATATATCTAAGACTGTAAAGGTCTTTGCAGGCTTTACCCCCAGACATTTATCACTTTACCCTTTCCCTTTCTAGAAATGTCAACACAACACTGAAGGAGACCAGTGTGAACGATGCAAAGATGGTTTTGTGGCCAATGGGACCATTGGGGGATCATTACAATGTGTGGCGTGCCCCTGCCCTCTCTCTGTGCCCTCCAACAAGTAAGCACCTACTAATGTTACATTTTGAGTAGCCTGTGACTTTTTATCTCCTACACAACTGTAATCTCACATGGGGCCATTCTCTTGCAGTTTTGCCATTGGATGTGTGCAGAGAAGCTCAACAACCCAGTGCCTTTGCAAACCAGGCTACGCTGGAGCCAAGTGTGAACGGTGGGACAATTATGGATTTCTGTATTAGTATCATAGAAAGACCTAATATTCAGTGTAGCAGAATATGAACAGCTTTGAATGTGCTATGTTTAACCATCCATACCAAAAGTCAGTTTAGTTTACTGCAGTCACATATCATTTCTGATTGGTTGCTTTGGGTTTTGAGCACTTTGCTTGTTCCTCTTTGGTGTGCTGAACTGGCCCTCTTTGGTTACAGCAAATTAATAGGTCTTGTCCCCAGAAGGGTTTTTTTTGGATGATGGAGCAGTTTTTCATGTATAGGCTTGGTACGTTAAACCCAGAGGTATCTTTTCATCAAACCTGCAGCAATGTCATTGCTGTCTACAGCTTCCATGTCTGGATACGTTTAAAAAGTTCTCAACAAACCTTATTAGATTTTGTGTTCTTATGGAAGAGTGACAGCTGTCATACCAACTGTTGTTCTGCTGGATAATTGGAGCTCCCAATGTGCCAGTCATGTCTTTTTGCATGATATATCTTAGGATAAAACAGCACTGCCAAATTATTTGTGCATACTGTATGTATAAGAATGCAATTAAAGCTTGTATACAGTAAAATAAAAAGGGAGAAAATATCTCCATAGTGAGACCCATAAGAAGACATAGAACATGGCCTGTAACAGTTTGTTCTGATGAAGCATGGAAGTGAACGCCACACTGGCCACTAGATGGCCTACTTAAAAAAGGGTATCTGCATGCGTGCAGAAAAGAGTGGCAATGTGGCCTTCGGCTCTTTGCAGCAAAGCAGTGATGAGAGACGGCACCCAACGTGCCATTGTTTTGACAAAATACTTCCATTTGCTTTGTTCACCCCAGGAACATTGCCTATTTCTAGACTACTCAACTGCAGGATTTATGACATGTTTGCTTAATATTGCATATGTTTCTCTATATGATTATCTGTGTTTTTCACCCAATAGCTGTTCCCCCGGTTATTACGGGAACCCCATGGTAATTGGAAGCACATGTTTGCCCTGTAATTGCAATGGAAACACAGACTCCAATATGATCTTTAGTGAGTGTGACCCTTTGTTGGGCACTTGCATCGGCTGCATGTTCAACACAGCTGGACCTCACTGCCAAGTGTGCGCACCTGGGTTTTATGGGGATGCCATCAATGCCAAGAACTGTACCAGTAAGTTTACAGAACAGCAGTTCTCACTTTTTGTTATTGCTGAGGCTGAGCCATTGAGTTCAGATTTGAACTAAGCCAGGGGTGGCACTGCTCCCTGGAATCCTGTTTGCATTTTCCTTTTTACTGTATTGCATGTCTGAATGTTGGTGGTTCGGAAATCAGTCACAGTTTAACCAGTGAGAAGACTGCAAATTTTAATTTTTAATTTCTTATTATGTAAAATAATATATGAATTATATAATTATATATTCTCTAGTATTATAAACAAATATGTATACAGCACTATATAAAATCAAATAAAGTGACAATGTGCATCATATAAATCAATAAACTTGCTTGAAGTTCAAGCACCTTATTGAATTTTAACCCACGGTTATATTTATATTTTAGTGGACTCTTATGCACTTTACTTTGAATGCACTTTATGGACATTATATATAAGCGAGTTTATTGATTTATATGATGCACATTGTCACTTTATTTGATTTTATATAGCGCTGTATACATATTTGTTTATAGTTCATTTCTCCCATTAGTGAAGGAGGTTTTATATAGCTGCTGTATTTTCTTTTATGTATCCCAAATTATTGGGTCTTAACACTACACCACTTTATATTTAATTGCGCTGATTTACCTTTTTGCACTATTCTCTAGTATTGCTTGTAGGAGGAACATTTCAGTTCCCTCAGTATTGGAAAAAAGTGGCCTCTTCTAATAATAACCATTTCTCAGTATATCATAATTCTTTTTTTATTTTTTAGGATGTAGCTGCTCTACCTGTGGAACAGAAATGTGTGACCCAAGAACTGGACGATGTCACTGCAAACCTGGAGTCACGGGTTCTCTCTGTGATCGCTGCGAGGTACATACTACATGCCCAGCAGTCTTTATCCAATCTTGGGGCTGGATTGGGTTCTATTTCAGCATTAGTAACCATTTTCTCCCCTCTTTTAGGAGGGTTATTATGGGTATAGCAGCTGCTCTGGATGCCAACGTTGCAGCTGTGGTTCCGGCTCTACCAGTTCAAGTTGTGATCCTCGCACTGGCCAGTGTCTCTGCCTTCCTGGTGTCACCGGTCCTCGTTGTGAGCAGTGTGCTCCAGGATACTGGGGTTTCAGACCGAGTGGTTGCACAAGTAAGTACAAATGTGGGGTCTTATGAACCAGCTGTTCTTTGTTCCTTATCAAATTCTCATAGTCAAAGAGGAATCCTGATCTTGTACAGTCTGTATTAAATGAAGCTCCTCCTAGATTAGTAATAACTACTAAAAGTTATGCATGCAGCTTGTTCTTCAGTTTAAAGGACAACTCCACCCAAACAGTTAAACAATGGTTAAAAATGCACAACTACAGTATGTCTTTATTCCACCTATCCCAGCTGTTCTCAATGGCTTGTTAATATAAGTACAGTATAGGGACAAAGTTCTTCAGATTGTGCAGTTTTGCAGACTCTGCAC
Source organism: Pelophylax lessonae (assembly GCF_965119305.1). Classification (NCBI taxonomy): domain Eukaryota; kingdom Metazoa; phylum Chordata; class Amphibia; order Anura; family Ranidae; genus Pelophylax; species Pelophylax lessonae. The sequence continues at coordinate 200,339,295 of NC_138778.1, read as the reverse complement.
CTGTCTGGTCTTTGAACTAATCTTGCTGCAATAGTGCCCATCAGGGCTTTTTTTCTCAGAAAATAGGTGCAGGAACTCCCTTTTTCGGTCTTTGCCCTTGTCTCCGCCCCTACCTACCTCGGTGAACCGTTGCTGGTTCCACCCACTACCCACCTCCCAGGATCATCCTTTTTAGAAAATACAGAACCAAGTAACATTTGTGGTACTAAGCAATTTGTATGTATTTTTTTATTGATAACAAAAAAGCAGTAAAATAGATCCCCTGCAGCCAAAATGAATAGACCCCCCCAGCAGCAATAGATCCAGTCAGCGACAATGGGTCCCCAGCAGCAACAACAGATCTCCCAGCAGACAGCATCAATAGACCCTCCAGCAGCCAGCTACAATAGACTGCTCCATAAAGAGTAGATCCCTCCCAGCAACAACTGACCCCTCAGCAACATAAGAACCCCCCCCATTAACAATAGACCCCCCCTGCAAAATGAGATCTCTTCCAGAGACAATATATCCCCCAGCGCCCACACTAGACCTCCCCAGCAGCAATAAACCCTCCTGCAGGAATAGATCCTCAACTAGCAACAATGGATCCCTCAGCAGCCAGCATCAATAGACAATGTTGCATTCCTTGCAATTACATACATTCAGTGCTGGAGGTGCCGGAACTGCGTTCCCCCACGTTCCCACTGAAAAAAAGCCCTGGTGCCCATACACTAGACGAAAAATCATTTGAAAATCTGTCATTTGGATACTTCGTTTGTTAATCAATAATTGGTTGTGACGTTTTTGAGCCAAAAAAAAAACAAGGACAAGTTTGGAATTTTTCTGCCGAACGATAAATTGAAAGGTTAATGTGTTTCTCATTTTGCACCAGGTATATGTGAAAAAAAAATGGATTTATTTATGCTCATTGAACGATTTATCTGTCATTACATGATGGCAAAATTGTTTGCTCTCACAGCCGAGTGTTCGTTTTTTTTTCGCAATTGAGTTTGAACGACTCAAGATAAATATAGCTAAATACACTAGCTGAATTGCAAAATTATTATTATTATACAGAATTTATATAGTGCCAATAGTTTGGGCAACGGTTTACAATATGAGGGCAGACAGTACAGTTACAATACAATTTAATACAGGAGGAAATGGAATCAGACAACCCTGCTCGTTGGAGCTTAAAATCAATTTTCTACATTTTAAATGAGCACATAGGCCAACCAAAGAGTTTTATCATACTCTATTTTTGCCCAGCATTCTTCTTCAGTCAACTGCTCACTGGAGATATTTTAACTGCATTTTATGATTTAATCTAACCCTTCCTCCATATGGTTCCCTGTGCATTTGGCTAATTTTGCTGCATTTGGCTTATTTTGCTACATTTGGCTTATTTTGACGTTGGCTCTTCTCGATGATGCTTGCTGAAGCAGCTCAGCAGCTGTCATGTTTAATATGCAGCATTACAGACTCCCTTTATACTTCATCAGAGGTTACCTTCTATTATGTAATTAAATTATAGCAAATATTAGTATTGATTTATGAGAGCAATAACTATTTTAATTCTCAGGGCTAAATCTGAATAAGGCTGTAGGCCTGAAAACACCTGGGTCAGATATGTCCCTTCCTAACCAATGATACCACAAAGCTTCTAATCCACTCCCTGGTCATCTCTCGTCTCGATTACTTTAACTCCATTCTCACTGGCTTACCTTTAGACTATCCCCTTTCAGTCCATCATGAACGCTGCTGCCAGGCTCATCCACCTTGCAAACCGCTCTGTGTCTGCTACCCCTCTTTGCCAATCCCTCTATTGGCTGCCACTCAACCAACGAATTCAATTTAAGTTACTAACCATAACTTACAAAGTCATCCGTAACTTGGCGCCCAGCTACATCCCTAATCTGGTCTCAAAATACCAACCAACTCGTTCTCTTCCTTCCTCCCAGGACCTCCTGCTCTCTAGCTCCCTTGTAACCACTTCCCATGCTCGCCTCCAGGACCTCTCCTGAGCCTCTCCCATCCTCTGGAATGCTCTACCCCAATCTGTGCGACTATCTCCTACTTTGTTTACTTTCAGACGATCCCTTAAAACACATCTCTTCAGAGAAACCTATCTGGCATCCACCTAACAACTGTACTTTATTTTATCCATTAGCCCATCCCCCACAGTTATTACCTCTTGTATCTCTTTACCCTTCCTCTTAGATTGTAAGCTCTAACGAGCAGGGTCCTCTGATTCCTACTGTATTAAAGTGTATTGTATTTGTACTGTCTACCCTCAAGTTGTAAAGCGCTGCTTAATCTGTCAGCGCTATATAAATCCTATATAATAATAATAATAAAAAATGTATTTTAATCTATTACAGAGTGTCACTGTAAAGGGGGCTCATGTGACCCGCGGACTGGTGAGTGTCAGTGCAGTGATGGGTTAACAGGAAAGCAGTGCGACAAGTGCAGCCGCCAGTACGAGATTCCAGTCAGCCATGGGCCAGAAGTCCTGAAATGTGAACGTAAGTATTCATTGAATTCCCTAGTATTTGTTTTTATTTAAGATCCGAACAATGTGCGTTTAATTTTAAAATACAATCAAAGTCACCAATGAACTCAAAGGCCTAATATGTTTATCGTACATTGACAGACGCAGCTCTTATGCTTCTTATATCATAGGCTTATGCTGCCCCTTACAGGAGTAGTACTAGGCAGTAAAAAAATGTACTGACACGCCTACAGGGGCTGTCCTTCATGGCATAACCCCACACACACTCTGCCACAAGCCAGTTTCTTCCTGCCTAGTTAAGGAGTAGGACCTAGGTTTCCTGCTGGGACTTCGGTCTCATTTTTTTTGGTTGCGTTCTTCCCACCCCTCATGCCTACACTGCTTTGGGATGTTTCTATGGTATAAGAAGCATAAGAGCTGCGTCTGTCAATGGAGGATAGAGGAAACTGGATTTTTGTAAGAACTAACCTTAAAATCTTTTTCTCTGAAGTCCATTGACAGGCGCAGCACCCGCCCCTCTGTTATGCGGATGGTTTGTGTCTTTTTTTTTTTTACTGCTTGCTACAAAACTGCCTTGTGGCAGAGTGGGTGTAGGGTTGTGCCGTGAAGGACAGCCCCTGTAGGGGTGTCAGTAAATTTTTTCACTGCCTAGTGCTACTCCAGTAGGGGGCAGCATAACCCTATGGTATAAGAAGCATAAGAGCTGCGTCTGTCAATGGACTTCAGAGAAAAAGATTTTACGGTAAGTTCTTACAAAAATTCAGTTGTTTCCTAAGTCTACATAGTGCCAAGATATTCTGCAGTGGCTTACAACATGCATGGGCATTCACATCACTCCCTGTACTGAAGAGGCTTACAATCTAATGCCTGCGCCACAGTCATACATACAGACACTAGGTCATTGGGTCAGTTATTACAAGAGCGTATTTTAGGATTGTGGGAGGAAAGCCACACAAAAGGGAGAACATACCAGCCCCATCTAAATAGATGTCTGCTGGGAAATGAGTATAAGGTAGATTTTGATTGTTCAAGGCAAAAGAACATCAAAGTAACCCAGCTCCTGCCCCACAGTCAGCACATTATTGTACAGTGAATAATTTGTGTCTAATGACTTTATGCAGCATGTGACAGCTGTGTGGTGACCCTTCTGGAGGATTTACAGAGGATGGCAGATTTTCTTCCCAGTGTCCGGGACCAGTTGACCAACCTGAGCCTGAGTTCTATTGCCTGGACCCGCTTGGGTGGCCTCAATGCCACCATTGCAAACCTCACAGTAAGTAAGAGATAAAAGCTGATTTTAGCTCAGTGCCAATATTTCGGATAGGATATTTATAATGTATATTGTCTGCAGGATCTTTGGCTCCATTATCAGAGCTCCATCAACGGCATTAAGGATAAATCCGATGATCTGGAAGATGACAGTTTTAGCCTCGCCCAGGACCTCGACACCCTGGAGGAAAAGGTGAGAGCTGTCATAAGGGGGTATCCACTCATTTGCCTTGTTAGAAAATCAAGAAGTAGAAAAGACAACCTGGCTCATATTAAAGATCTGTTAATAACAATAATGTTTTTGCATTTGGGAGCACCTACAAATGTATGGTATTTAAGCTAAACCATGTGTGGGCTTTTATTCCTATACAGTTAAGAGTAACAATTTACAATCAGGTCAGCCTCTCTGAGCCTGAAATGATGATAAAACCAAAGCAATATGTGACAAATGATATTTATACTGTATAGTTATGTGTGTGAACTATAGAGGATTTTTGTTTGTTTTTTTGCCTGATTTAAAAAAAATACTTATTCAGGGCATTCTTTTTCAGATGAATTCAACCAAACACAAAGCTGCAAAGGTGCAACAGGCAACCAAAGTCACCTATCAGAAGGCCAAAGATTTTACAAACCGGGTCCAATCTCTCAACAAGCTCACACAAGGTAAAATATTCCGGGGATGCTGCAGAAAAGGGTGTTACTCTCAAATTCATAACTGTGTTAACAGACGGGTAGTGATAAAGCCAAAATACACATGACTCACAGAAAGTGCCATTTTTGAAATACAGAATAGATTCATGCCATTGGTTGCTAACTGTTGATAAATTTCAGTTGGTAAAGTTTTTATTTAAAAAATTGCAGTTGGTAAAGTTTTTTTGTAAAAATGTTTGTCACCCTCTTCACACACAAAAACAACATGCCAGTAAAGCAAACCTATACTTTGGTCATCCGATGCAAAGCAACACGTTCACTTTATTGGCTGCCCTACCAGATGATTATAGTGATCCTCCCTTTACTTTTCTTCTGAAGCCAGCCATCAAGGAGCAAGGAGAAGAAACTCCAAGTCCCAACACAGGACTGTGCACTCTTTACCAAACACAAGATACCCATCACCAAACTCAAACACAGTCCTATGGGTAGGCAGGGAGTAAGTCACATATTCTTTCATACCCAGAAGTTGCAGGTATTTTTCTTCACTCCCATCCGCTGAAGGGAGCAGCAGGGTAGCAAAAAGAAGATAAGTTGAAGCAGCTGGTGGGACCACTATTAAAGTGAACATGCATGGGCAAAGCAAAGGTTCACTTTAAGGCTGTAGACAATGTTTTCTTAGGCCAGCCATACATGGAGTGAATTTCTCACCATGGATTGCAGGAAGGAAATTTGCTTGATTCCCCTATCAAAACAGACAATGTTGACAAAGGAATCCCTCCTGTTAGGCCATTGTCTTCGGGGTGGGGGCAGGAGAGGGAGTGGGAAGCCATCCCCACCGGTAAAGGACCATGCTAGCGGCTATAGAAGCAGCTAACGATAAACACAGGTAAAACCCAGCATGCTGGTTGTACCGAAGTTGATTGATCGATCAACTTGGTACATTCAGCCTGTGCATACACCGTTCGAGTCTCGGCTGGTTTAACATGCCTAATGGGCCATACACACTATAAGATTTTCTGAAGACTTTTTCCTTTAGATTTAACAAAACCATATCATATAAGGTCAAACCTAAACACTTTCAATTTGTATGCAATCTGGCAGGCCCTTGCACTACATAGAAAAGGTAAATCTGAAGGAAATCTAACCACAAAAGTTGGATAGTGTGTATCCAGCTTTAGTCCTTGATGATGCTCCCAGCCCAAGCCTCCTTTGGGGAAAAACCCTTCTCAGATGATCATTATTGGTACCCTGAGACAGCTGTTGCCTGTAGTGTTCCCCTTTCCCCCATAGGCACAGATATAAAAATTCACCTGAGGCAAGCTTGTATATATGTAGAAAGCTTTTACCTAGACTTAATCAGGGATATGGTTATGAATGCAAGGCCAGTCACCTTCCAATAAATTATATGAACAAACGTTTATGGACACATGACTATCACACCTACATGAGCTTGTTAGACATCCCTTTTCAAAACCATGAGCAAAATCTGGCACCCTTGTAGCTATGACAGCCTCTGTTCATCTGGTAAGGTTTTGGTCTTTGGAGTGTGTCTGTGGGAATTTTGCTCTTTTAACCTCAAGAGCATTTGCCTGGTCAGGTACTAATTTTAGATCGGAAGACCTGGCTCAAAATCAGCATTTTAATTCATTCTAAAGATATTTGAAGTGGTTGATGTTGGGGTGCTGTGCAGGCCAGTGGAGCTCTTCCAAACTAAACTCATCAAGTCAGTTCTTTTTGAATCTGGTTTTGTTTAGTCATGCAGGAACAAAAAATGTCTTTCCCCAACTTGTTGCACAAGGCAAAAAAAAAAAAAACACAATTGTCCAAATGTCTATGTAGTGTGTGCTGTAGCATTACCAGTATCCTTCGCTGGAAACACCTGATTTTGGAAGGATGTCCATATAGTTTTGGCCATATAGTGTAACCATAGGCAATCAGTTTGTGGATTGTTAAACTACATCTTCTTGAATAGGGCACATGACATGCCTGCTTTTACTCTACGATCCATTCCATAAAGAATTAGTTAATGCCAATGCCACAGCTAAGTTTCAGATATGTTTCAGATTGTGGCCTCCATGGTCCAGGACTACTGTCAGACATGTCTTCACTGTTACTTTCTGACTGCCTAACAGATCTGATCCGTCAGCTTAGTAAGATCGGCTCCTCAAATACCAGCAACGTGACATCCACCGAGGAGTTCAGGAAGATCGTGACTGATGTGGAACGAATGCTGAAGGAGATGAGAGACAAAGATTTCAAGCATGCTAAAGGCTTGGCTGGAAAGGAGCTTGAAGAAACTAAAAAATGTAAGTAGTACGGGTCCTCCATCATTGCTGGATCCATTATCTACTAGGTTTACAAAACTATAATCACAGTTTAGATGGTGGAAGTAAGAAAGTCATAAAGGTCAAAGGGAGTAAATCTTCAGTTAGGTTTTTAACTTTGGAGACAACCATTTGAAGGGATTTAAACTCCTCTAAGCTTTCATAACTTAGCCTATTTGAACCAGACTGATAAAAAAGCCCTTGGCTAGATATAAGACTCTAATTGATCCTGAATTTATAACCTTTATGCTTTAGTGCTGGACCGAGTGAAAGCAGAGCTACTTAATAGTGTTAAAGCCAACCAAGACATTCTTAATGACATCAAGACACGACTTGACACTTACAACTCAGAGGTGATGGATCTTCGGGATGCCATGAATGAGGCAGTGAATAAGACCATAGAGACAGAAGGCCTCAACAGCCTAAACCACAACAGCCTGGAGGAAAACAAGGTACAGCTACCAAGAGCAAACATATTGAGAACCTTTTAATTTGTAAAAGTTCATATTATATAGAGGTGTTTCTCCATGTCACTTTGATAAATGGCCCCTTGTAGCTCTGAAATGTTGTTGTTTTACATGTTTGCTTTATTTAAAGTCTTCTTTTTGTTTTATGGAGTGTTGGCTATATTGATGAATCTCACGAAAGGATTTATTCTTACAGCTGAAGCTTAAAGACCTAAAGACTCAGCACAAGGAACTGGTGGCAGCCGTTAAGATGGCAGAAGATGCTCTTGTCCAGGTCTCGCAAATCCTGCAGATGATGGAGAACCTGAAGGAAGTACGTTTTTGTCTAAATATAGCAATGGAAAGCGTCACAGCCAGCCTACTGTCACTTCATTTACAAGCTACCCATTCTTTCCTTCTTTAGGAATATGAGAAGTTGGCTGCAGGGATTGATGGAGCGCGAAGCTCAATCATGGACAAGGCAAAGACATTCTCCCCTGCGAGCAGCAAGTTAGCCATTGTGGAGCAGGCCGAGGAGCATGCCAAAATGCTGGGACAGGTGGCCAAAAACCTCAACAAGTAGGAGACCTAATGACTTCTTGTATCTGAGGGATGGGTGGCCACTAGTAATGCCATGAAATCTGTTGTCTGTTACCTGATCATTAGAGAGACCCTGTTGCCTGACCTCTGATTTTTTCACCAATCATCCCATAATATAATATATGCATTTTATGTAATTTGGGTATGTTGTTCACCTGTAAAATCCTTTTTTGGATAGACATCTAAAAGTCCTAAGACTGCTGATGGGCACCGATATCTTGGGTGTGATGTCAGCAGCCCCAGCAGACGCAAAGGGCATTCCACAATATTATCCTTCGCTCTGCCCCGGCAGCTACATAACAGGTTATGTAGGAAGTTCAGGGGGAGAGGGGGGAAAGGAGCTGGTCCAGCACAGACAGTAATTAGACACCCCCCATAGAAGAGAAGGCTATGATATTCAAGGAAGGGGGAGCTGTGCTAGGAAACAGACTTATCCTAAAGTAGTCAAATTTGATATCGAGTTCAAAGGCACTTTGCAGGTCAGTATGTTTTCTTTTTTTACAAAATGCTTTTAGGTGCAACATTGTTGTTGACAAGGTCTCTTTAAGGCTGACCTCATTCCAACTACACTTCATTCCATTTCACTCATTCCAATTACACTTGAAATTGCTAAATACTTTTTAAAACATTTCTGGAATAATAAGCTCAGCCCCATCTTTATGTAACATTCCTATCCTCTGGTGCACACCAGAAATCAGGCTGTGAGTTGGCGTGTCTACTGTGAGCCAGTCTGGCTTTACAATATTGTGGGGTTTTGTCACCTTGACATGTTTTAGATACTGGGAGAGGATATGTAGGCAGGTTTAAGGGCAGAGGGTAGACTCATTTATAGTCCACGAGGAGGCTGGTGGTGATACAGAAAGCTGTAGAGTTTTAGGCTTGGTATAAGGATGTTACCCTTTTGGCTGTAAAGCGCAACAGGCACTGCATAATAAGAATACCGCTATCTTTTATTTTTCTGAAAAACAGTGATGATAAATATCTCAATATATTAACAGATATATTGGACTTTTTCTTCAATTCCTCTTTTTCTAGTGCCATTAAAGACTCCAATCAAGACCTATTCATCCAGAAGGCCATAAATGCCTCCAATGCTTACTCCAGCATCATTGAAGCCATGAAGCAAGCCGAGAAGGCGGCAAAGGACGCCAGCCGTGCAGCCGGAGACGCACTTAAGGTAAAGGGCATGGCCTATTATGATGCATATGCTGTTATATGATCTTAAACTGGTCCTACATGGAATGAATTTCATCTGATTTGTGCTAAATCAGAAGAACACAGAAAATTCTGGTCTAAACAAAGTTTGCTGTTCAATCAAATGCACCCAATTTGTGTTTTTTTTTTTATATAGTGTGTATTTTATAGAGTGTATCAGCCATCAATATACAATACCCAGTGTTCTATCAGAATGCTGCTACCCATCAGATTGTGCAACGGAAGTGATGTTCGGACCAAAAACATGCATGCGCGATGACGGGTAGCGGTAATCTGATAGAAGACCCATGCGGACATCCTACTACACCCAGCTACGTCTTTCATTTCAGAGTAATTTTAGCAATAAAGTGAGCCTATATAAATAAATATGGTATATTGATATCTGTAATACTGTTTGGATGTTACATTTTGAAACTATAAAGGTTTAGCACTGAGCAGTTCAGGGTGTATCCAACATGGCCTCCGCCACCTTCCCACTGCTGGCATCCAGCTTCTTTAAAAATGTAACATCAAAAAAGCATCACTTATGTCACAATATACAATATTTATTTATATATGCTCACTTTATTGCTAAAGATACTAAGAAATTCAAGACGTAGCTGGGTGTAGGAAGATGTCCGCATCGGTGTTCTGACGGGTAGCGGTAATGTGATAGAACACCCATCCGGACATCTTACTACACCCAGCTACGTCTTGAATTTCTTAGTATCTTTAGCAATAAAGTGAGCGTATATAAATAAATATTGTATATTGACATAAGTGATGCTGTTTTGATGTTCCATTTTTAAAGAAGCTAGATGCCAGTAGTGGGAAGGTGGCGGAGGCCATGTTGGATGCACCCCACACTGCTCAGCGCTAAACCTTTATGCTTTCAAAATGTAACATCCAAACAGCATTACAGATATCAATATATCATATTTATTTATATACGCTCACTTTATTGCTAAAATTACTCTGAAATTCAAGACGTAGCTGGGTGTAGTAAGATGTCTGCATGGGTGTTCTTTCACATTACCGCTACCCGTCAGATCATGAAGCGCTTGGAACGCATATCCGCATGGAACGCATTGCGCAGGCGCAGGAAGTGTTTTTTGGTCCGAACGTCACTCCTGTTGCACAATCTGATGGGTAGCGGCATTCTGATGGAACACCGGCACTTCAGATTTTTCCATCCATGCTGTTTAGGGTGGATGGGGGAAACAAGTATGGCTGGCTTTAGGATCTGTGTTTTTTTTTGTCTAATACACAGAATCATAGCATCGCATACTATAAGGATCTGTTTGCAGGGTTGTGACAGGCTTATAGTATTGTTATTCTTATTATTCTATACAGGATTTACATAGTGCCAACAGTTTGCACAGCGCTTTATAACATAAAAAACAATCACAACCTGTCCTGTCCAAGAATCCGCTCGAAGACAGATCAAAGATCATTTTTGATTGGTTGCAGTAGATTACTAAACTTTGCTTGATGCCTGATGGAATAACCCTATGTGTCTCTCTACAGGATGTGGTGTCCCAACAGCTTGCAAAAAAAGGAAAAGAACTAAAGGACAACAGCTCAAAACTGGAGGAAAGAGCCAGAACTGCTCAGAGTGAATTAAACGGAGGTGAGAGTTCACAAAAGGCCATATACCAGTGTACACGAAATCAGGTAGTGTTGGGGCCCACTTTGAACATTTGTTAGTGTGATGGCTTAAATAGTTACATATTTTGCCGTTTATGTTCAATCTTTGCTACATATACATTTCCTGCAGCCTCTTAGTGGACACTTCCTGTCTACTTGCACTCCAGTAATGGCAGCATGGCATTTTTCCGGGCAGTTTCCCTGTAACTGACAATGGTGGACTGTGCTTACATAATGTGTGTTGGCACAGATGCTTGTAGTCATCCCTGGGGTGTGTGTGACAGAGCGCCAACACAGAAGTACAATTAGACGGCTGCTGTTACTCCTTAAGTGCTCAAACAAGGAACATAATTGCAGGACCACCAAACATTTTTCTGAAAGCTGCAAATTTAAAAAGTTTAAAAGTAACGCTAGAAATTTCATTTTTATTGCGTAATTAAACTCCACAATTTAAAAATAAAAAATGACCCCCCAAGGAGCTATCAGCCATAATGTACTAGTACGCATATTAGCACATTATCGGACTTAAATGTCAAATGATCCCATCCAGAACTGCACAGTCAGTCCTCCTAATGGTCATGGATCTTTCAATCCTCTCCCGGTCTTCCTTCCAGGTTCAAACTGTTCAGCCACTTGATTGGCCAGGCCACAATGACATCACTCTTGTGCATGTGCACGGGAACCACATGATCACTCCACGGAGCCGTGCTGTAAAGGTACACTGAGTTGCACATGCACAGCTCATTGTATGTGAACACTGACAGGCAGGGAGAGGCACTTATGACTGAAGAGACCAATAGGATCTCTTCTGTCAGAACAATCCTACCTGTCACGTGTTATAGCTTATATGACATTTTAGAGATTGGATTTACTTTAAGGGTCCTTTCACATGGTCTACATCCGGCGACGGAGCCGTTCTGCTCAGTGGGGATCGATCCACCGATCCCCGTTGAGCTGGCGGATGACAGCTCCGTCTCCGCTCTGTGTGCGGAGACAGAGCTGTCAGATCCGCGCTGTCCTCTATGGGGGAATCGGATGAGAGTGGACCTCCTGTCCATTCTCATCCGATCCCATCTGATCCGATCCGCTGGATGGATAGATGGATCCGTCTCGATTTCACAGATAGGATCGGAAGCAGATAGCAGCGGGTGTCAGAGGACATGTCTCCGCTGACATCCGCTGCCTCATAGGGATGCATGAAGCATCCGATCAGGTCCTCCTGAAAAACTGACAGGCGGATCTGATCGGATCATTTGTGTGAATGGACCCGAACAGTTGTTGATAAGATATCAGCCACTCAGGGAGGGTATTGTTTTCAATCTGTTGATTGACTCATAGACTTAAGCTGGATACACACTATATATTTTTTGTGGTTTGATTTCCTTTAGATTTACCTTTAACTATGTAGTGCAAAGGGCTGCCTGATTGCATACAAATTGAAAGTGTTTAGGTCTGACCTCATATTATATGGTTTTGGTAAGTCTAAAGGAAAAAATCTAAAGAAAACTGTATAGTGTGTATCCAGCTTTACAGTAAATTGTAAAAATTAGCAGTAAAATAGGAACAGACATTGTGCAGCACTGCAAATTAGGAAGCAAAACTTGCATATGTAATGAACAAATGCACCCAGCCCCCCCACATGTACATTTTGTAATTCAAATGATCTAAAGAAACAAGACTTTTAAATAATTTCATATACTGATAAGATCGTCTGCACCAAGCTTATCTCTTTTACGTTCTTTAATATATATAAATGTTGAAAAGACTGAACATTCCCTTAAAGCAATAATGACTAGAGCTGCAGACTTAATAAAAGACACTGCAAGGCAACAATGAACATTCAATTTTCCCCGATTGCAGTAACTGAAATCTGATTGGTTGCTCATTATGTTGTCTTATACGATAAGCCTCAAATGCCTCTGGAAGACATGGCTGTGCCATCCAGTAAATTATTTTTTGATGAACAAAATGTGACATGGACACTAATACGTTTGTTAGAGAGAGTTTCACACAATTGACTGTTATTCAGGTAGGCATTGCAGGTCCTTTATTACTGTCTGACCTCTCTTTCTCTTCAGATGTCCAGAAGAAGCTGCAGGAAGCCGCAAAGAAGCTGGAAGACAGCAAAGCAAAGAAGGCAAAATTAGAATCCGACCTGAGATCTGTCATAGAGAAAATCAGCACGACACAAGGTAAATATGAATTGTTACCATCGCAACCAAAGCCAAAAGGGCTGCTCCAGCTAAGAGTGACCGGGCCATGGTTGTGATCATCTCCCATTACCTGCGCCCCCTGCTGGAACCTTTTACATCTATTCTGAGTTTTCTCTCCATAAGATGACCCTGTTACATCTCTACAGCTGGAGGGCTCTGTCTGTGGATCAGAGTTTATTAGTAGATCCAAATGCCAAGCAGTCATTAGCAGGTTTTCCATATAAACATGCACACCTGTATTGTCCAGATCTGCATGTCTGTTCACTGTACACTATCTAGAGCAGGGGTGTCAAACTCAATTTCATCACGGGCCACATCAACATTATGGTTGCCCTCAAGGGGCGGTTATATCTGTAGGATTAGATGTCCAGAGCACCCCACGTCCCCCTTACACCCTTACATGAGATGTCAAAAGCCTCCCTACCATCAGAAGTGAAGAGTCCTTCACCCTTCCTTACATCACAATGCACCCCCTTACCTTCTGCTGCTGCCAGGAAGAAAAGGCGGGTGAATCTGGGAAGAAGTTCAGGGTCTTGAAAACCCATAGCTTTGTGTAGATAAAAGGTAGGCTTGATCTACCCAATGGCTTGTATACAATTTTTGATACATTGCTATCATGTCCCCTCTCAGGCGTCTCTCTCTAGGGAGAACAAATCAAGCGCTTGTAAATGCTCCTGATAATTTAGGTCCTCCATTCCTCTAACTAGCTTAGTTGCCCTTCTTTGGACTCCTTCCAGTTCCAGCACATCCTTTCTGAGGATTGGTGACCAGAACTGGACAGAGTACTCCAGTGGACTGGTTTATTGAAATATGTCACAACACATAACTGTTATTCTCCGATACATTTACCTGTCTGCACATGATACTTACACTACTAGGATGGACCTATCTGGAGAAAATATAAAGATGAGAGTTTGTATTATTACAGATAGCTTCGACCAGAGGAATTTTTATTCCGGCCGGAAGGCCTGCCTTTGTCTTTCACTTAGGCACTAATTCACCTCTCCACTTCCCCTCCCCCAACTTTTTGTTTGTGTGTGCCTTTTCTTTGTGGTTTGTCACTTTTCTATCACCTTTTTTCACTTGGCACGACTTGTAGGGTGTGGGTCCTCGGGCCCTACCTTGAGTCTTGGGAGGGGGTGGATATGGCCTTTTGGCTTGGTCCGCCCTCTCTCATGGGGTCTCCCTTCGGGGGAGCCCCACTTAGTACTCGGTGGGGGCTGTTTCGGCAGTCCCCCTGAAGAACGGGGTCAGTCTGGTTCCGGCCAGACAGACCATGAGTACCTCAAATCCCTGTCAGGAGTCTTGCGCCCCGGGGGATCGAGGTTCGGGTCCTACCTCTTTGGAGGGAAGACCATTTGTTCGCACACCCTGTGCACTTTTTGTGTTCCTCACGTTTGTGTGTGTGCACTTTTTTATGCACCGGGTGAAGTCTTTTGAGTGTGTTTCACACGCTACGGGCTTTAAAAAAAAAAAAAAAAAAGCTATGGGTTTTCATTATGCACCATTATGACTTTCCAGACACTGGCATCCTAACAACCAATGACGTCATCAGTTGATAAGGAAGATGTCTTTTGCCTCCACGGCATCCTTGTTGGACCCTCTTGTGCCCCTTTCCTTCAGCACTGGGGTGACATTAGCTTAATTAATGGAGAGAAATTGAGGGAGAAGAGAAACACTGGATTACTATTCAGTACCAGTGTGCAAAAGTGCTTTTTGTTTTGGAAGAATAAATCACCTCTAACGTTTGGTGTCCTATGTGTGGATGTTGCTGCATTATGCAAAACTATTAGAATAGTTTTTACATTTTATAATGGGGTGCCTCGAGACTGTCCATAATCTTAAAGGATGCCTTGAGATTGTCTTCAATTTTAAAAAGTGCCTCGACTAAAAAAAGGTTTAGAAACACTGCTCTAGATAACAGACAGTTCCACTTTGAGGCACTAAATCATAAGAAAGAGAATACATCATATAAAGTTTAGGCAACCTTTGGCTCTGCTCCCAGCACATGGTGGCGTGCAGAGTCTTCCATATTGCTATACTGGTGTGATTTTATTTCTTTGTTTGTTTGTTACAGATAATGTGTCAGATAATATAAATAGGGCTAAAGCAAAAGCTGCCGAGGCAAACAATACCGCCACCAAGGTGGAAGCCACCCTAACCGACATCAAGAAGAACCTAGAGCAGTGGAAGAACAAGTACGGGAATATGCGCAATGAGGACGTGAATAAGGCAGTTGAAGAGGCAAAAACCTCAGGTTAGTCACAAAATGTTCTGATTTTTGGAATAAAGTATAACTTTTCCCTTTATGGTGCTTCAGTGGCTTTAGCTGTGACCTATCTTGCTGTAACCCAATGGATTCAATGGATCTGTGAGCTTAAGAACCAGTCAGGAATGGGCATATTTATAAGAATCTTCACTCATAAGGTAGTATTTAAGTGCAGCCATAGTTCTAAGGGTTGGGCATGTGTGCTGGTATTCATTTGTATTCTCTCCCTGTCAGCGCAGAAAGTTCAAGCTCTGTGGGAGGGGAAAACTGTAAATTATCAAAGACATTTGTTTTCATTCATGCAATTCTGACTGCTTTGCTATATGATGATTTCATTAGTCTACAGTGCATCTGAAAAGTATTCACAGCACTTCACTTTTTCTAAATTTTGTTATGTTACAGCCTTATTCCAAAATTAATTAAATTCATTATTTTCCTCAAAATTCTACAAACAATACCCCATAGTGACAACATGAAAGGAGTTTGAAATTTTCCAAATGTATTTAAAAAACAAATACGAAAAATAAAATCCCATGTAGATAAGTATCACAGCCTTTGCTCAATACTTTGTTGAAGCGCCTTTGGCACCAATTACAGCCTCAAGTATTTTTGAGTATAATGCTACAAGCTTGGCACACCTATTTTTGGGCAGTTTGCCCTATTATTCTTTGCAGGACCTCTCAAGCTCCATCAGGTTGGAGGGG
Organism: Pelophylax lessonae; assembly: GCF_965119305.1. Taxonomy (NCBI): domain Eukaryota; kingdom Metazoa; phylum Chordata; class Amphibia; order Anura; family Ranidae; genus Pelophylax; species Pelophylax lessonae. The sequence continues at coordinate 200,323,487 of NC_138778.1, read as the reverse complement.
GAGCATAGGTGCACAGCCATTTTCAGATCTCTCCAGAGATGTTCAATCTGGGCTCTGGCTGGGCCACTCAAGGACGTTCACAGAGTTGTCCCGTAGCCACTCCTTTGTTACCTTGGCTGTGTGCTTAGGGTCGTTGTCCTGTTGGAAGATAAACCTTCGCCCCCAGTCTGAGGTCCAGAGCGCTCTGGAGCAGGTTTTCATCAAGGAAGTCTCTGTATATTGCTGTATTCATATTTCCCTCGATCCTGACTAGTCTCCCAGTTCCTGCCACTGAAAAAAATCCCTACAGCATGATGCTGCCACCACCATGCTTCACTGTAGGGATGGTATTGGCCAGGTGATGAGTGGTTTCTGGTCTCCTCCAGACATGGCGCTTGTCATTCAGCCCAAAGAGTTCGATCTTTGTTTCATTAGACCGGAGAATTTTGTTTCTCATTGTCTGCGAGTCCTTTAGGTGCCTTTTGGCAAACTCCAGGTGCCTTTTACTTAGGAGTGGGTTCTGTCTGGCCACTCTACCATTCAGGCCTGATTGGTGGTGTGCTGCAGAGATGGTTGTTCTTCTGGAAGGTTCTCTTCTCTCCACAGAGAAAGGCTGGAGTGCTGTCAGAGTGACCATTGGGTTCTTGGTCAGCTCCCTGACTAAGGCCCATCTCCCCTGATTGCACAGTTTGGCCGGGCGGCCTGCTTTAGGAAGAGTCCTGGTGGTTCCAAACTTCCATTTACAAATGATGGAGGTCACTGTGCTCATTGGGCTCTGAGGAAGAACCAAGACCTCGAAACATGTCAGCCAGTCGTTTTGAGGGCTTCATACCTGTGATGCGATAATCTTGATGTTGTAACATTGGAGCTGATGTGCCTTTTGTCAAACTTATGTTTGTGAGTATGAATTTGTATTGAGGATAATGCGTTAGGCCGGTGCGCCCTCTGTTTATTTCTTGATTCTGTTACTATGCGGATATTAGTCATATACATACTGATAGGTTAATTGGCTTTCACATGTATTGGTCCCAGTATGCAGCTATGACTGTAGAAGGGACCCCTGGCTGTAAGGTAGGACAACTGTGCATGGTCTGTGTACTCTGTAAACTGCTGCAAATTTCTGCTGTATACAATAATAAAGTAAAATAAGTAATAATGGAATCTTGTAAAGAGTTACAGAGGACTTCATTATAGCTAAGATTTTTTACTCGATGACTAGGTATGTTAAAGTGTCACCCAGCTACAACTACATGGAGTAACGCGGCTTCCCTCTTTGTCTTTATGTTTAGTGTCCAACTTGAACAACACCATCCCACTACTTCTGGATAAACTAAACAAGTTAGAGGGCCGCCAAGGACAAAATGGCAGCATTTCGGACAGTATCCAGCGAATCCGCCAGCTGATCTCTCAGGCAAGAGATGCTGCCAGCAAGGTGAGTAGAATGAGCATCAAAAATAAAACACGTGGACTTTGCCTAACAAATAACTGTAATGCTATAAAGGTGGACAGAGGTGGTAGACAATGTGCTTGGTTTTTCAGTTATGGCAGATTTAGCCCCCGTTCACATTGGCGCAATTTTTCATGGGATTTAACAGGTCAAATCGCATGTCAAATCGCAGCCTATTGTCAGAAATGGGAGCATCCCAATTGGTGCGACGCCAACTTTGCAACTTTTTACCGATTTCCAAAGGTAGTTCCTGCACTACTTTTGGTCACTTCAATAGACCTCTATGCATGAACCCGCACAGATGTCTTTTAAGTCGCCCCCCGAAGTCGGACTGAAATGCGGTTTTGAAATTGCGTGAGTTCAGAGCACGTCGCACAATTTCAAAGACGCGCTCAATCTGAATGAGTTTGTTTTGGAAGTGTTCCATGCCCCAGTCTAGTCCTAAAGTGCCTCTATGCTCATTTAACACCTCGGAATATCAGTTTGGCACATACACCAGACTGTTCCACAGCTGATCTCTTCCAGAGGTCAGTAAAGGTTGTGGCTGATTAGTACATCTTAAAAGAAACCTGTCTAAAAATAAACATGGTTTTCTGGTTATTACACTTGTAGCACTGCCCTCTTAAGAGCTGCTGGTTTTTCCACCAGTTTTGGATTCATCTGGGTTACCCATAGCAACTGCATGCAGAATCTTAACACTTTACTTTCTTGGCTCAGTCAATGAACAGTCTAGGGGTTGTTGTTTTTGTGGTTTTATTTAAAGTTGGGATGGGAGAAGGGATGAGTGGGATACTCCAAAACTTGAACTATTCACAATGCTGAAGACTTCTATCTGAGAATGCAGCAAGGCCGCAGCTTCATCCTGCCACTAGATGAATCTGAGGTAATGTTCCTTTTAGTACTTATCTTCAGGGCACACACCTAGTACCCCCTTTTCTATCCACCAGCTGACACCCGTCCACTGACTACTCTACTCCAGAGTGGTCCCCTTCCAAGTCAGGCCCTACACACAATCCCCTATATTTACGATACTGCTTTACAGGTTCTCCAGTGTATAAACTCCTCCTAGTCAGCTCTCCTGGACCTCTGGGTTCAGCTCCACACTTCTGGCTCACCAGGCCCAACTGCCTGTGACCATACACCAACTGCTGCAGAAGAGGAGGCAGCCGCCACCCTCCTTCCAGGACTCTGCTCACCAGCCAAAGACCCCGAGCACATGTGCTCCTGGCTTTTATACTACACCCCACAATGCATTGAGACAGCAGTCTGTGCCAATCCCTGGGGCTGTATCAAAGCCTGTGTTCTCATTGGCCATTTTTCCTCCACTGTCCAATGTGCTTCCCTATTGGGCACAGTGGGGACCAGATGAATTACACACTGAGCACCATGAGCAGACCTAACTCACAGATCCTGCTCCCTGTTAAGCAGAGAGAATATAGAATTTACCTGCTGTCCTCTGATAGGCAGACAGAGCCAAAAACTATACTCACTCTCTAGCACCTACCTAGGAGGGTGCTATACACTGATCATAGAGCTTCACTATTTTGATAAACCAGATAACATTTGCCCAGCAGGTGGCCCTGTTGGCCACCATCCTGCCCGCCATCCCTTGACTAAAATAATTAAAGGAGCTGGGTGGAAAATGGCAATGTCTAACTTTTTTTTTACCATCCTTTCTCTTCACGGTTACAGCTACACTTTGATATGAGCGACAACTAACCCCAGCTAATGCTTTGCTCTCTCTGGGACATGAATTTTCCATAGGTTAAAGTTCCTGTGAAGTTTAATGGCAGCTCCGGGGTCCAGCTCCGCACTCCCAGCAACCTCTATGACTTGTCTGCCTACACGTCTCTGAAGTTACACATACAGAACCCAACACCGCAGAGCAAGAAGAAGCGTCAGGCCGAAGGTGAACAGACGCGTTTTGTGATGTTCCTTGGGCATGAAGATGTAAGTATGACGCAGTCAGCGCTTTAATGAGAAATGTTCTAAAAAAGGTTTTTTTTTCTATCTAACATAGCCATGTTACATAAACACATCACTACAAAAAACTGACTGCCCTTCCTATGAAGATATAATTGGATAATGGTGCCCCAGTGTCAGTTATATGTGAAGTTTAGGGTATCTCTGTAGTCTCTCCCGCTTCACTGTCGTGTGTCTGTGCCAGGGGGAACTCCAGGCAGATATAAAAGAACGCGGATAGTGAAGCTCTGTATTCATGAATACATCAATAAATATTTTGTTTTGATTGCAAGCAGTGTAAGTGCCTGTTTCTGACTTGGTATCCGCCTCTTGCAGTCCTTCTACAGCAGAACTCAGACTGAAGGAAGGTGAGCTGCACAAGGAGCCAATCCGTTGTGCTGCAGTACAAGGAGCATGCTAATAGGAGGAGAGAACAAAGGGATGAGCTCATCAGTCTGCTGCTTCTTCTTTAACTGTCAGGCCTCATGCACACTGGATGTTATCAAAACGTCAGTATAAAGCTGTAGCTGTAGAAGGCGTTTTTCAGCTTTTTTTGCAGTGGCGTTTTTCAGCATTTTTAAAGTGTTTTTCAGCTGTAGCGTTTTTTAGCTTTTTTTTTTTGGATAACTATACTTCCACAAAAGCTTATGGCTCAAAAACATTGATAAACGCTTAATAGCTGCGTTTTTTTGCCTTTTTTTAGCGTTTTCTAGCTTTTATCAGATATATAAAAGTTTGTAGCGCTAGAAATTTATAAATAAGAGTCCACATAAAAGTCCATATTTGGTAAATAAATGAACTTCATGCAATCCACGTGAATATTCACATAAACGACCCACACCATCAGTCATGGGAGAAAATAGGGTGAGATAGGACCGCCACCAAGAGAGGTATAAAAATATACCCTTACCACACAGAATAATTAAACAGGCAATGTATCGCTGATAGCTTTAATCTGTAGGGCATCGGTCCACACTCTTATACTGTATTCACAGATTTTCCTCTTTTAATCCCAAGTTGCTCCACCATTTAAAACAGGTTCTCAAAAAGACAAAAATGGCCTCTCATAGTGTAGCAAATCAAATTACTTTTATTACTAAAATCCATAAGAGAAACTCACATTTTTGCAGAGTGGCAGCAGCATATGTAAGATTATTCCAGCGTGGGACTGTTTCCAACCAAGAAAATGGCTGCCGTCTTCCTCAACTCCGCATGCGTCCGGCATCCACCAATGAGGGTCCACCCGACGTACGCTTTTATCAGAGTTAGAGAGTTTTTACAGCTGAAAACCTCCTCCTAAAACCCACTAGTTCTGGAGTTTTTTTCCAGCCAGAAAACGCCCTTAAAAAAAAACAGGATTTTCAAGGCCAATAAAGGAGGGATGATCACAAATTCCAAAAAATTGTATAACAAAATTGTATTAAATCATACAGCTAAAAAAGATACGTATACATACATTATATTACATATAAAAACGTATTCCTTAAGGAATCATCGATACAAAATACCAAATTGGTAACAATTATGGCTCTATTGGGTATAGTCTGTAGGTCCTCAAAGAGCCGACGCGTTTTGCCAAAAGCTTCTTCAGGACCAGAGAGACCTTAGACAATTGTTCCCATGAAATCATGCACCGGGCATAACTTCTCCCAGGGCAGGCGTCGGGACCATATGAAACGGTAGCGACCACACTCATACACTGCAGACCATATATAAGTCAATATAGATCCTTAACCTCATGTGACAACAGGACAGCTTGTCCAACCGATAGATTTGGCACCTACAAGGGGGGACTCCCTCTACATAAATAATGGGTGTGTGTAAGTGACTTAATAACTGTATTCTAATAGGTCAGGCACTTCCGCAGGACTCAAATAGCTTCACGGCGTGGATCAGCAATACATGGTCCCAAAGCACATTAGCTCAAGATGCCCCCTTATCCTAGATGCCTCTATATGTGGTCGCTCCTGCTACGACAAGGGCACTTGGCAGGGGGGTGGAGCCAGGAGTGCCAGCAGGGAACCCCATAAGAGGAGGATCGGGGCTGCTCTGTGCAAAACCACTGCACAGAGCATTTAAGTATGACATGTTTGTTATTTAAAAAAAAAAAAAAAAAAAAAAATAAAGCTTTGCAATATTGCACTTTATTTATAATAACCTATTAATATCTGTAAGTTTTAGCCAGCCTAGAGTTGCACTTTGCAGGCGTTTTCTGAAGTAAGGAGTGCTTGTGCTTGCAGCAAATCAAGATAAGAAGAAGTGTTCCCAGTCTGTCAGTCTCAGATTAGCCTAAAGCCCCGTACACACGTAGCGATCATCGGCCGAACGATCGGCCGTCTTTTGTACAGGGCTGTCGTGTCTGTTGAAAACTGCAAAAGACTGCACACGAATTTTGTCGGCCAACAACAGCCAACTGCAGAAGTGATGTCATGTGATGGTTAACTTTCCTTGTCTTTTTTCTTTTCTGAGCATGCCCAGTCTTGCTAATCTGCTGTCTGTCGGCCGAAATCTGTACTGACTGGCGAACAATCGGCCGTTCTGGTGTTGGCCAATAGGCCAACAAAAATTTTAATGCCTGCACAACAGATTCTGTTCGGCCGAAAATGCGCTGTCGGCTGTCGGAAGCATCATACTAACAAGCCTACAATCGGCCGATCGGTCGTTGGCCGAATATTTACGGCCGACAATCGGTACGTGTGTACGGGGCTTTAGACTCTGTGCCAGACAACTTTAAGCTGGCCATACATCCTTTTCAGTTTCCTTTAGATTTCCCTTCAACTACAGCTGCAAGAAAAAGTATGTGAACCCTTTGGAATGATATGGATTTCTACACAAATTGATCATAAACATGGTGTGTTCAATAAAAAAATGGCAACATTTCATTCTTTGTGTGTTATTAGTTTAAGCAGACTGTGATTGACTATTGTTGTGACTTAGATGATGATCAGATCACATTTTATGACCAATTTGTGTGTAAATCCATATCATTCCAAAGGGTTCACATACTTTTTCTTGCAGCTGTATATAGTAAAAGGGCCCGCCTGATTGCATACAAACTGAAAGTGTTTAGGTTTGACCGGTAATGAAAAATGAGTGCCGCTCAGGCTACAAGGGAAAGCAATCCTGTGTCCACTGCTGTGAGTGCAGGCCAGGGAAGGAGCTTGTCTTGGCTCAAAACGACTGTTGAGCAAAGGATGGATCCCATGAAGCAGCACATCAATGTAGACCCACTGGCACTGGAATGAATGGCAGTCTCAGCCTGGGTTCCTGCCTGACCACGCCCCCAACAGGTTTCACTCCGCCCCTCGGAACTTAAAGCGGAGGAGGTTTTTGTGCTGTGAAGAGGGGGATTCAGCAGGGTGGTGGATTTGTCCTGGGAGGAGCAGGAAGTTATGCTTAGGGGGTAAGCATGCAGATTTGTTTTAAATGTTGTTTGTTTGTTTTTTTTTTTTTTTCGGGGGGGGGGGGTAGATTTTGCTGACATTTAATGCTCATACATCTTGAAAGTTGCAAAAATTTGCCCTTGGGACTTTAATGAGGTGCAACACGCCCTAAGATGAAATGTAGAATGCAAGTTTATTGGAACATACAATCTCAGCAAGTAAACACACACAAGTACCGTATTATCAAACAGATTTGTGACGTTATACATAGTATAATATATATTCATGGTCAAGTTCAGTATTCCATAGAAAAATCCATTGTAGGTATGAAAATGCGTCCTGGTAATCCGACGCGTTTCGTGAACAACCGTTCACTTCCTCAGGGGTTGACGTGATACATAATTTCTATGAAATAAAACAGTTTGTGGCATGTAATAAAGATAGTAGATAATGTTATACTAATGCAAAACACTAAGGGGCCACCAAGGGGCCCATACTTACAAATCTGTTAAAAAAAATTGCATGCTCATGTTTCATTGGCTGCCGCTGGGAATGTCTATCCCGGGGGCTGTGGGCCTGGGAACCACGAGGGCCCGGCAGAAAAAACGGGGGCCAAACGAAAGCACAGACCAACATAGTGTGGCATCCAAGGTGATAGCTAGAGGAGACCAATCAATGTATCAGACTCATTTCTAAAGTGTATAGGAATAGTAATATCAGCAATCAGTACAAGGAGTATAATACTGTGCAGTGAGTGGGGGTATCAACTAGTAACACTAGGAGTGAGCCTGAGTTCAAAAAGTATGTATTTGATGCTCAGATTAAATGCTAAAAGTGAGCAATAAAGCTCATACATCTTGGAGGGGTGGGGCGTAGTTTGGCATGTTCGCCCTGGGCTCTCGATGACCTTGACCCGGCACTGGGTTCATCCTTTGTTCAACAGTTGCTTAGGTTTGACCTCATATTTTTTGTTTCAACATTTTTATTAAGAGAAATTTTGAACACACAAAAGGCAAGCTCATACATATATCAACATAGCCCAAGTATTACATATAGTACAAATAGAAGGCCCAGGGATCCTCAAACTACGGCCCTCCAGCTGTTGCAGAACTACACATCCCATGAGGCATTGGAGAACTCTGACATTCACAGACATGACAAGGCATGATGGGAATTGTAGTTCCTGAACAACTGGAGGGCCATAGTTTAAAGACCCTCATTATGATATTCATTAGGTTAAAAAATGAGAACCAAGCAAAACAGGATGATAAATATAGTGAAAACAAGGATCATAATAATGGTGCAGAAAGAGTAAAGGTCAGATGTTATGGGCAGAACTCCACAATTCCCCGGGTTTCCAGATTTTTGCAAAAGTCAGGTACTGAGTTGTTACTCAAAGCGAGTGCTTTTTCATAAGAGAAATTATTGTTGACCAGGGAAAGCACCTCTGAAGGGTTTGGGGATGTTTGGGCCTTCCGGTGTCTTACAATCAAGGTTCTTGCTGCCAACAAGATGTGAATGATGATGGTGTGGAATTCTTTTGGCCATTGTTCCACTTCTCAATTAAGTAATGCTGGAGCAGGGGTTAAAGGCGTCAAAATTCCTTTAATGTCGGAAATGATGCTAGATATTTTACGCCAGAAGCTGGGTGGACTTTTACAGTCCCAGAGATTGTGGTATAAAGATCCTATGGTTCCACACTCTCGCCAGCACAAGGGGGAATTGTTGGAGGGGAATTTAGATAGACGCTGTGGAGTGTAATACCCAGGGCTTTTTTTCTCCAAGAATAGGTGACAGTACTCCCCTCTTCTGAGTCACCCCTTGTCTCCACTCCCTACCCACCTCCGAGCGCTGTCCTTTGGTTCCACCCTCTGCCCACCTCCTAGTACCCCCCCCCCCCTTTTAGAGAATACAGAACCAAGTATCATGTTGTGGTTCTAGGTAATTTGTATAGAATTTGTTAATGATAACTAGAAAAGCAGTAAAATGAATCCCCTGGAATCAGCAACAATAGACCCCCCCCCCAACAATAGATCCCCCCAGCAGCAATAAATCTTCCCCTGCAACAATAGAAGAAACAGTAAAATAGATCCCCTGCAATCAGCAACAATAGACCCCCAACAACAATAAATCCTCCCCTGCAACAATTGACCCCCCACCCCCCAATAAATCCTCCCCTGCAACAATAGCCCCCCAGCAACAATAATTCCCCCCAAGCAACAATAAATCCTCCACTGCAAAAAAAGCCCCACCCACAACAATAGACCCCCAACAACAATAGTCCCCCAGCAACAATAAATTCTCCCCTGCAACAATCTCCCCCCCCCCATAAATCCTCCCCTGCAACAATAGACCCCCCCCCCAACAACAATAGCCCCCCAGCAACAATAATTCCCCCAAGCAACAATAAATCCTCCACTGCAAAAAAAGCCCCACCCACAACAATAGTCCCCCAGCAACAATATGTCCTCCCCTGCAACAATCCCCCCCCCCAATAAATCCTCCCCTGCAACAATAGACCCCCCCCCAACAATAGCCCCCTAGCAACAATAATTCCCCCAAGCAACAATAAATCCACTGCAAAAAAAGCCCCACCAACAACAATAGACCCCCAACAACAATAGTCCCCCCAGCAACAATAATTCCTCCCCTGCAACAATCGACCCCCCCCCCCAATAAATCCTCCCCTGCAACGATAGACCCCCAACAACAATAGTCCCCCAACAACAATAAATCCTCCCCTGCAACAATCGCCCCCCCCCCCCAATAAATCCTCCCCTGCAACAATAGACCCCCCCAACAACAATAGCCCCCCAGCAACAATAATTCCCCCCAAGCAACAATAAATCCTCCACTGCAAAAAAGCCCCACCCACAACAAAATGCCCGCCAGCAACAATAGATTCACCCCAGCAACAATAGATCCCCCAGCAGCCAGCATCAATAGGCCCTTCAGCTCACCCCACTGGCCCCAGCACCCCTTTGCCATTGCATACTGTCAGACTGGAGGTTCCAGAACTGCGTTCCCCTGTGTTCCCGCTGAAAAAAAGCCCTGGTAATACCATCTGTGTGTTATTTCATAAGCTTGTTTCCAATGGTTGGCATTGTGTGTTGCTGTGTATATGGAATGGAAGGCCTTAAGCCATTGTTCCTCTGTGAATTGTTGGTGACGTTCTTGCTCCCATTGTGCAACAGCATGGGATTTGACAAAGGTTTGACCTCCAAAGTTTATAGTTTTGGTAAATCTAAAAGAAAATTTTACAAGAAAATTGTACAATGTATGGCCAACTTTACTCCATGCATATTAAAGCAACCTTATCTGAGAATACTAGAAAACATAAAAAGGTGATTTTCCACTGATTATTATTTGGCAATCTTGCTTTACAGGGTGAAGGAGATTATTTGGGGCTGATCCTGAAAGGCAACAGACTGCAGTGTATCTACCGTCTGGGGGACCAGGAGCCGACTGTCCTGTCAGCCAACGAGGACATCAAAGAGCAGTTTGTCACGGTGGTGGTAGAGAGGTGAGCGGTTTAATTCTCGCATTGATGGTGGAAAGAGGAATCGCGTTTATTACTTTGTGTTCTGTTTTGGCTGTACAGGGTTCCTACAGCGGAAATATAAGGGCCTACTTTTCAAGACAACCTCTTTGTGCCGAAACCTATACTGAAAACCCGGCAGCTGTCATTAATCTTAGCATGTGCTGCACTCACAGTGGCTGTTATTTTCAGGGCTGTCATTGCATTTAATACACTGAAACTGCAGGTTATCACTGCATGAGACTCTGACCTGCTGGAAATGCTCAATTGGGCAGATCAGAAAACCAGCTTCCAACTAGCATTGAATCAGAATAACCTAGTCAGGGGGCCTCGAGGAACCAAAAATGCCTCCATATGTGTGCTTTCCTTTTGGATTTATTTGCTTTAACTGCTAAAATGACACTTCAATTTAAAAAAGAAGTAAAATGCAAGAGTCACTGAGACTTAATGGATCAGTAGCCTGTGTAGCCGACATTATAGACCGGAATAAACCACTGTAAATAGGAGCGTGTCCCAGGTAATTTATATTGTCCCTGGAAGCGCCTGTTAATCGCGCTGCCCATAAATGTTAGGCAGAAGTAGTGCAGCTGAATGGGGGAATTATTCCAACTCTGCTACTTTGGCCTTAAGTTTAAAATTCCCTTTTTAACCGCTTGCCGACCGCCGCAAGTAGATTTACTGCGGCGGTCAGCCCCTGCCAGGCAGAGTGACGTTAATTAACGTCACTAGCCTGGGAGGGTCTGGGGAGTGAGCGCGCGCCCGCGGAGGCGCGCTCCAGCTCCCGCGCGGTCGACCAGCGGACCCGATGTCCGCCGGTCACTCGGCGATCGTCGGGGGAGAGGTAGAATGTCAGGCAGCTTGTGTAAACAAGCCACCTGTCATTCTCCTCGGTGTAAAGACACTGATCACACGGATCTACTATGTAGATCCGTTGATCAGTGTCCTTACAGCTCAAGCCACAGCCAATCACAGTAGAAAGCACGCCCCTAGGGACACACACAGCCCCTCCCTCCCAAATAAAGTTAACCCCTTCACTACCAGTGTATTTTTACAGTAACAGTGCATATGTATAGCACTGATTACTGTAGAAATGTCACTGGTAACCCCAAAAGTGTCAAAAATGTCAGTCAAGGGTCCGATCTGTCCGCCGCAATGTCGCAGTACCGCAAAAAAAATCGCAGATCGCCGACATTACGCGTTAAAAAAAAAAACAAAAATGACAAAAATCTTTCCCTTTGTTAGTAAACGCGATAACTTTTGCGCAAACCAATAAAAATACGCTTTTTTTTTTACCAAACATAGGTAGGATAAAACAAATTGGCCGAAAATGTTAAAAAATTTTGATTTTTACATTTTTTTTGGGGGGAATTTCATATAAAAAAATGTGAAAAATATTGCTATTTTTGCAAAATTGTCACTCTTTTTTTGTTTATAGCGCGTGATCAAAAAATCGCACAGGTGATCAAATACCACCAAAAGAAAGCTCTGTTTGTGGGGAAAAAAGGACGTCAAATTCGTTTAGGTACAGCGTCGCACGACCGCGCAATTGTCCGTTAAAATCACGCAGTGCCGAATCGCAAAATACCCCCTGGTCTTTTAGCAGGAAAATCCTCCGGGACTTAAGTGGTTCATTTCCTGTAATTCTCTCTATATTGGAGTAAACTCTACAATCTGATAAGTAGGCGAGATTAATTATGCGGAGTGGGTGGAGCTTCAGGGAAGTGGGTGTGGTAATTGATAGCTGTGCTGCAAAGTGTCCCTGGAAATATTTTTTAAATGTTGGCAACTATGAAACCACGTAAAAGCGGAAGTACAGGCTAATACCTTAAATTCCCCCCCTGCAATCATTAATGTGAGCTAAGTCCAGCCTTGTATGTCAAAATGAAAAAATCCCAGTTTTTCTACCTGAATTCTTCAGTTTTCGGTGCTGTCACATGACTTCAGTCCCTCTTCCTGCTGAGTCCAGGAGCAGCAAGTGGGTGTGGTTTCTGAAAGCTAGTGACATCACTTCCAGGGAGGGGCACTGTTCCTGTGTAGCCAGTGGGCTGATCATAGGTTCCAATCCAGTGTTCTCTCATCAGCAAGGATGCATTGCACATCCTAATTCATTAAAACATGAAGAAATAACTCACACAGGACATGGGGGGGAGGGGCACATTTACAGTATAGCTGTGCTGGGCTTTGAATGAAGACTACCATAGGAGAAGGGAGATGGACACGGAGGGGTGGGGGGGGGGGGGGTACACAGAACATGGAAATGCCAAAGTCGTAGTAAATATAAACTGATACATACTTTTTCTCATCAGCAGTATATAGCAGTCTTGTGACTTCTATCGGTGTCTGGTTAAAGCTTGTAGGAGGAGTTTTCATTCTCCCTGACTGTCCTATGAGGCTGCAAGACCCCTGAGCCTCTGTCTGGACAGTGCTGATTGGCCCTGTGCTAATCACATGCACTCTACCAACAATAAAAAAAAAAACTCTCTGCAATACACACCAAACTAAGCAAGTGCAGAGCACCCCCAAGGCTCTGTTCTATCAGCAGATGGTTTGGGGACAGTGAAAAAGGAGAAAGGGGGGGGGTCAGAGAAGACAGGATCAAACAGCCTTTTTACACAAGGCAGAGGATCAGGGGCAGACTAGCAACTTTCAGCCCAAGGGGCAAGTACAAACCAGAGGCCCCCGGTACTCTCTACTCACCGGCTGAATCCCGGTTCTCTACCTGGCCAGCAGGGTGTAGTTGGAGGGAGCTGAGACAGCTTTGTTGGGGCTGGCCGGGGGGAGAAGAGTCTCCAGTGGAGCATTAAACCGGCCTCTGCTCAGACACAGTTTACACCATCCCTGCTGGGGGGAGGGGTGCTTTGCGCTCTGCGCTCTGCGCGCTGTCCTTGTCTTCAACCCACACTCAGCAGGGACTTTTCACCAGGAATTCTTTAGGCATGTCTGTGGCAGAAGCGGTGCAGCCTTTTTACGGGGCATCAGAGCGGTCCAGGGGGCAATTGTCCCCCTGCCCCCCTGGCCCAGTCCTCCCCTTCAGAGGATTAACCCCTTAGGTTCCATAGTGAGTATAACAAGCATGCTTTACTGCACATATACACTGATTTTACTGTTGTGGGCACTTTAGGCTGTGATAAACAGAAATTGTTTTGGCCCCCGAAACACGTTGGATGCTTTGTGAACCAAAGCAATTTGGACTCTCGTACAATCTTTGGCCAGAAAATGCTTATTATTAGGTTAATAAACCAAAATTGTAATATTTCCCATAAAAAACTCAATAGTAGTTTATTGTATTTTTCTTCCATCTCGATGTGAGAATTTAAAAAAGTGGAATTCTGGTCAAAACCTGAGCTGAAATCCTTCCAACGTAGTCACAGCCAGCACTGAACACCTGGCAGAAGTTCTACTAGTCCCAATTTTATGCAAAGCAAAAAAGAAAGTTTTGGCCTGAACTTCACTTGAGTTGCAGGTGAGAAGTCCCCCTTGAAACTTTTAGGGGTAGCTGGGTGATGAGCAGGGCCACTGATAGGGGGGGACCACCAGCCCTCTTGTAGGGGGCCCACACAGAGAGGGGGATTAGTGATGGACAACAAATACAGAAATCTTCCTCCAGCACCTGAATCTGATCTGTCCCTCTCCCTGCTATCAGCTTTTATCTGTTGAGAAAGAGACAGTCGTCCCTCACTAATCCCCCTCCCTCCCAGCGCTTATCTCTGCTCAGGAGTTTATTTGTAAATTGTAACTTTGTTTCTCTCTCTCTGTCTCTCTGATCACTGAGCTCCAACTGCCCAGCCTGTATATTTTTCTCATCTTCTTTTTTATTTAACATCGTTTTTTTTAGATTTAGCAGGAATTATGTGAGTTATGTTATATTTGTGTCTGCTAATAGTGATTTTGTTGTAATTTTAGCTAAATATATCTTTAATATTTTCTTGGGGGGGCCCTGCCAGGTAGTCTGTACGGGGCCCCGCGATTTCTAACAGCAGGCCTGGTGATGAGCACCTGCAGTCTGTAGGAGCAGTTTGGACAGAGCCAAGGCTTAATAAAACAGGAGAGATTTCTGTGATGTGGAAGTTTGTATTCTGCCGGGTATCCTCCATGTCTTGTCCTGGCTTTGTTATGGAAAGCAGTCTGTGCTACCATCTCTGTCTGCTTCCCTTCCCGACAGGATTTTGCAGTACGGCCAGATGTCTATCTTTGTCACCAAGGACAGCCTGCACGAGATCAAAGGAGACAGCAAAGCAAGTGGAGAGCAGGGACTGCTGAACCTGGACCCCCAGAAAGTGGTCTTCTACGTCGGCGGCTACCCAGCAAGCTTCAAGGTAAATGGCTAATTGGTACAGATCTCACGATCCACCATGTTCTCAGAACTTTGTGTCATTCTCCATCGCCCAGAATGAATTCTTCTTTCAATTTTCAGCTCTTAAGATTTTTTTTTTTTCTCAGATTGAACTGTGATAGTGGAATACGACATGTCATTAGTCCGTTTATTGTAGCTGATGTTTCCCTCAGCGCATCATTCTCTCTGTTCTTGCTGCTTTTTTCTCTGCTTGCATTATACTTAAGTTCGAATTTATACAGGTAGTTACCCAGAACCCTCCGCTCCAGCAAGTCTGGAGGAAAATAAATTACTTTCCAGTCTGTTGAACTCATTGTGTAAGCGTGGACTGTAGATAGAGGAAAAATATGAAGTGATTTTGCCTCCTTTGTAATACAATACTTGATGCCTGAACAACAAAATAAAGTGTGATTAGCTCCTGGCGTATGTTGCCGCCAGGCTCTGCCAATGTCAATACAACAATGTTGTAATCTAATTGCAGCCTCCTGCCTCACTGGATTATCCAAACTTCAAAGGTTGTATAGAAATGGATACCCTCAATGAGAAGCCAATCAGCCTGTATGACTTTGAGAGAGCCTTCCAGCTGGACACGGCTAAGGATAAACCATGTGCCAGGTATGTATGGGCACAGTGCCAGTCTGGTTTTAGTGGCTGGTGGACACAAAGCTACACACACACACACAAGCCATTGTTCTCTTACCAACAGAAATTCACACCTTACTCTACAATGAAGGTCTTAAATCCGACAGCTCAGGCACTTGCTGAAAGAGCTCCTAATTAGTATCTAATTACTGCCAATTTGTTTTTAATCTGTGTGCTATGGCCTTTACTGGCTGCATGCTTGCCTACTGCTTTAAAAAAAATAATATTGAAATGCCCCTTTATTGTGCATAACAGAGATACATTGTTATTATTGGCAAACCTCCTAATCTAGTCTCAGCTACTAGTACAGTGGTAATAGTGGAGGCACGGTGAATGATAATGTGCCAGATGGATCTAAAGAGCTATTTACACAGTTGAAATAAACATGTGTGATCTGTTTTATCTCCCAAAGGATTTGTAGTGCTTTCCAGTGATGTTTGTGATCTATTCACCTTTGCCATCACAGTCAGGACAGTGACAACACCAGTTAAAGTGTACAGTGGTGTCACTTCCCTGCCTGCAGGCTGCTGATTGGACATTTTCTGAAGCAGCAAATCATTGTTAGGTTATCAGCTCTGCTCACTCTGCTGTCTCCTTCTGCCAGAACATGTGGGTGCTGCCGAGCCTGATTGGCTTCTAGTGATGCCCTTCCCTCTTCCAGTGCTGCTGTGCAGGTGATGACTGGAGGCAGATATTAGTACATATTAGGGATCGGCCGATTATCGGCAAAGCCGATATATCGAGGGCCGATATACACTTCCTCCGATATATCGATATCGGCCCGGAGGTTACGGATATTGCCGATATTTCAGAAAGTGCTTGTACCAGAGTGATGCCTGACATAGCCGATGGTCGGCTGTCTTGTAATGGCAACCAATGCGACTTAGAAGCCGTCCGGCTGTAATTACAAGGAGCGGAAGGGGACATCCCCCCCTCCCGCCATCTTCTGCGGCTCGCCCCGGGGTCTCCCGTCCCACCAGGAGACCCGGGCAACCAGCCTGCATGGCCGCCGAAGACCCAATCAAAGCCGCATTCAGCTCTGGTCTGGTCTCCATGCAAAAACCCAGAAGTGATGTCATAACATCACTTCCGGGTACTGGCGCCAGATTAAAAAAAATGACAGCATTCAAAACAGGCAAACTTGGCGTTTTGAATGCTCTTAAGTGCAGACCCCCAGATCCCTCCACAAGAGTTCCTGTCAAGTAAAAAAAAAAAAAAATGTTTTTAAATGTACGAAAATATCGGCCGATACCGATATGCATTGGCCAAAATATCAGTGTCGGCAAAGAAAAACCAATATCGGTTGATCCCTAGTACATATGCTAGTTGTATGTAACATTATATTTGATTTAGACATCTGTGGTTGCCCAGCAATATTCTAAACTGGCACAGTACCTCCTGTTATGAAGGCATATAAAACCAATCTTTATTTAGGGAATTTTACAATATGATTGTTCCTGCTCCTTTTCATAGTGGTTTTGTTTTTAACTAGGTCTAAATCTACTGGAGACCCGTGGGTCACTGATGGCTCCTACTTTGATGGAGCTGGCTATGCTCAGGTCAGGCTAGAGAACCTTTCAGGAGTATCCAAGAGATTTGAGCTGGACGTCCGTCTGGTTTCTTATAACGGCATATTGTTCTTTCTGGATGCCGAGGTAAGCAAGTTTTTTCATCTGTAGCAGCTAAACGTACTGACATCACAAACGTTTCAATAGCCATTGCATCACAGATACATAGCAAGAGGGATGCTATTTTGTTTTGCTTTGTGCCTTTTGGCCCCTTTTACACTTGTGCGACTTGTCCTGCGACTTGCGACTGCAAAGTCACATGACAAGTCGTACCCCATGATTTCCAATGAGTACCGTTCATATCTGTGCGACTTCAAAGTAGTCCCTGCACTACTTTTGTCCGACTTTGATGCAACTTGAGGTCCATAGACCTCAAGAGTACACAGGCATTAATTCAAGCCCAGTCAAAATTACGGGACATTCAGGTCGCACAAGTGTGCAAGGGGCCTTAAGGTTCTTTTCGGTAGAAGCAGGGCCGTAGCTAAGGGGGCACCACCAGTCCTCCTGTATGGGGCCCAGGCCAGCAGGGTGGCCCAGGCAGCAGGGTAATCGATATGGCAGGGGGGCAATTACTGCAACCAATCCCCTGTATGGCTCTCTGCATCGGATGAAAGGTGGTTTCTTCTCCTCTCCCTCCCGTTGACTTTCATCTGCAGCAAAGGGAGCCATGGAAAGGATTGGTTCTAGTAATTGCCCCCCCCCCCGCCACAGCGATTACCACCCCTGTGCACCATACATTTCCCCCTACTGCCCAGGCACCCCTGTGTGCCCCCCTTCCCCTGCAGCGCTGCTGGCTTCCCTCCTCTTCTTCCTGCTAACAGCTGCAAGCACATAATAGGATCCTTCAAGACTGAGAGTGGGGAAAGGGTTATGTAAATATGTCATATTTACCAGCCCCTTCCTTTCCTGAATGAACCCAATGAGTGATTGGTACCGATCACTTACTGTTTTAATTCATAACTGAAGCATTGGGGCCCCATGTCGGCGTGTTTGTATGGGGCCCCCATGTCAGCTTGTCTGTATGGGGCCCCCGTGTCAGTTTTTCTGTATGGGGCCCCCGTGTCAGTTTTTCTGTATGGGGCCCCCGTGTCAGTTTTTCTGTATGGGGCCCCCGTGTCAATTTGTCTGTATGGGGCCCCAGTGTCAGTTTGTCTGTATGGGGCCCCAGTGTCAGTTTGTCTGTATGGGGCCCCAGTGTCAGTTTGTCTGTATGGAGCCCCATGTCTGCTTGTCTGTATGGAGCCCCGTGTCAGCTTGTCTGTATGGGGCCCCATGGTTTCTAACAGCAGCCCTGGGTAGAAGCAAGAAAGTAATGAAACCTCTTTAGTGTTTTAATGTGCTTTTACTAAACAAAATGCTGTATATACAAACTATTACAATTATAGGAATACAGTACAAGACTGACAGAAATGACAAAATATGCCTGCAGTGTACACATGAACAAGCTATCTCTTCTAGAAAATTAGCATGGATAATGTATACAACAGTGAAACACTAAAAGGTGCTTAAAGCGGAGTTCCAGCCTCGGACATGATTTTTTAATAAAAATACCTCCTGGACAGTCAGGGCTAGTACATTCCATAATGGATAGCCTCTGAACGGTTCCTTTTAGAAGAAATACTTACCTTGAAAATTTCATCTCCAGCGCTGCCATCTCAGGTGTGGGCAGCTGAAGCCAGCGCGTCCTCTTCTGCGTCCTCTTCCGTGTCCTCTTCAGTCCCACAATGCACTGCACCGGCCCCGCCGTCACTTCCAGTGCAGGCGAGTCATTCCTGCACAGCTTCTGGGCATGCCCAGAAGCTGTTTAGCAGGGAATGACGCGTCTCCACCGGAAGTGACGAGCGGGGCCGGTGCAGTGCATTGATTCCTGGGAGCGATGACGTTCAGCTCCCAGGAATCAATGCAAGGAGGAAGTGACCGCGGCCGCAGAGGGAGGAAGAGGAAGAAAGGTAAGTATATTTTCTTCAATAACAAGGTAAGTGAACAAAAAAAATCACGATTATCCATTTGTTTTTCAAGTGACACTCAGCAAGCAGATGGCCCAAAATAGATTTTTGTCAATTTTGAGGCCGGAACTCCGCTTTAACTTGGGTTATAGATTTAGTGTCATCCCCAGGTTAACACTCCTTTTTCTCGAGAGTCCTGAAATGCTTCCTCCGGTCTCCAGCACAAACAACCTGTAAACCATGGAGCACATGGTTTGTTCAAGTCCTTTTCCCCTCCCCCAACTTCCTGTAGCATCATTTCCTGTCCTGAGCTTCATGAACCAGTCCAATAGGTACATTAGCATATCAATTTAGCTTCTATATAATCCATGGTCTTAAAATGTTATTCCATAAATATGCTCTAAAATCACTAACAACATAGCAACCCATATTTGTAGCCTGAGAAAGCCTGTTCATTAAAGTACAACTCCAGCAAAACTTTTATCACTGCTTTCTTTGCAAGTGTTAGGAGGATATTCCTGCACTTCATGTCCTGTCTGATAGTCGTCATATAGATGATAAAGACAACACGGTGATAAAAAAAAGTTTAAGGTGGTTCGAAGTGTTTCTCACTCTTTTCAAAACCGTAAAAAAGAGTTTTGAGTGTCTTTGGGCTTTACCACATGACAGAGGCAAACACTGAGGTCAAGGGAAGCCTATAGCTCATTAAAGGCAGTAACCTAATCTGTAGAATTGTAGAACTAAAGAACTTGAAGGAAGGTTGTAGCTTATGCAGGGCAAATAAACTCAGGGTGGTGGTGGTGGTGGGGAAGGGGGGAGGGGGTGTCAAGATCTCGTATATCCCTTTTACTTTTCTGTTGCATGTTTTTTGAGTTTGGCTTACCAGAAAATAAAATGAATGTATGAGAGGTGACTTATGAAATATTACTCTGCTATGCATGACCAAGACATGCACAAGTCATGTCAAGGGGTTATTTTAAAGCAGCAGACCTCTGTCTTATGTAGGGTAGTGGTATATTCACAAATGTGGCTCTTTAACTATGAATGAAATTTGATGGTTGGTGAGAACTTACTGACTCTGAAAGAAGTCCTGAAGATTAAAGTGGCTGAAAACCCTCACATATACCCAGTGAAATGACCGGCTCCAGGTGTCACACAGAGATTAAACAAATCCTCCTACATAAGTTGTACCTGGTTACCTGCAGCTATCTCTTCTGTAGATTATTTGAAAAAAACACAGATTATAGGATATTTTCTCAGCTTTGGCAGCACGCGGCAGGGATCTGAAGTCTCACAGTGCAGATCTCAGTGATGGGAGGTCTAAACCCTGGTTGGAGGGATGGGGGACACCCCTCTCCTCACAGTACACAGAGAAAATGCAGATCTAAGGATATGAATCACGGGCTGTGTACTGGAGCTTTTCTCCCCATCACAAATGATCTCTTGGTGTCAGGAAAACCTGTCCGAAGTGACTCCTGTGGATACCAAAGGAACAAGGCAGCAGAGAGAAATCACACTCCGTGCTTTGAATAGAGACAAGTACACAGTATAGAAGGATGTGCTTTGTTCATATTTCATGTCTGAGGTTTACAACTACTTTAAGATAATCCTTTTTTTGGTTCTCTTAGGACCAATTTTTATGCCTTGCGGCTCAGGAGGGGAAGCTGACCCTTTATTATAATGTTGGAAGTGGCACAGAAAAGGCCAAGCCCATTGAATCCACCCAGCTGTTTGTCAGCAGTTCCAGCACCAAAGCGGTAAGGTTTTATTTATAATGATCTAAAATCTTACAGAGAGTTCTGTTGGATTTACAATAGGAAGAGCCGATTCTTTATCTGTGAATACATTGGCTGGGCTTCTCTTGCAGATACAAGTTATCTTGGCCTTTAAGAAAAAGATCTTTGTACGTTTGGAGAGAACGACTGTTTTCACAGTGGAGTATGATGGAGGCAATTTAGAGACCTCCCAATACTTCTACCTTGGAGGTCTCCCACCAGAGAAGATCCCTGAGAGGTGAGTGTAAATCAGACCCCCCAACATAGATTATACTGCTTGTTGGAGGCACTTGAAAAGTTGTGCAAATAAGCCCACCGCATTTATTTATCTATACTGTAAAGGTGGCATAAGCCAGACTGCAAAGAATTTTGTTTTTTTATTTTGGGATAGTATGTGGAAGGGTTGGCTTTTGTTGCTTTAGGGAGATTTTTAATTTTTTTCGATGGCCCTTTGTGTGTTAGTGAGTGATGGTGACACCAGAGCAGGAAGTGAGGATAAATCTGACCTTTAATTGTAAAGCAAAACCTTGAATTTTACTACGTAATGGGGCATTTTTGTTTTTATGCTCTTGAGTTTGTGTCTCTTCAGTCGTAGCTTATGTTTGGCTTTGTGCTTATGATTTTTGTGGCGTTCCTCTCAATGTTATATATTCTATTTCTTTGAAGCAACATGTAGATTGTTTCATATCTTCTTTATGATGGATGCAGGTACTTGACTATCCTCTGGCTTCGGAAACATCCACCAAACAACCAGCACTGGGGACTTCACTTGTCAGTTTGCATTGTTTTATATTCCATCCCATGGCTTTCTCAAGCTGGTGCAGCTTCCACTTGAGAAAAGGTCAGGATGGACTGAAACCTTGTACTTGCTAATGTGGAGCACTGTTCAGGTCATACTGTTTCATGGATTTGTTTTGATGCATACAAGGAGAATTAAAAGAATATAATGAATCCAAAATGACAATTAAAAATTCCAGTGCTGGTTCGTTGATGGATGTCTTCTGGATGAGCCCTAAAAGTGCCTGAGGTGTTGAACTTTTGCACGCATTGTATTATTTGGATGAGGTGTGCAGTCTGTCAGGTCTACAATAATCTGGCTTTGGAAGGGCATGAAGCTTCTTAGCAGCATCCAGTTGTAGGCAGGTGCACTCTATTTTCTCCACTGCAGGTGGCGCTCAACCACAGCTGCAGTGCGGAGGGAAAGGAAGCCAGGAGGAACATGGTTCCTCTATGGTTTCCTGGTTTATTTGGGGCAGTGATCTGGTTGAAAGCTGACAGCCATTGTGACTCTGGACAGCTGCAGTGCGGAGGGAAAGGAAGCCAGGAGGAACATGGTTCCTCTATGGTTTCCTGGTTTATTTGGGGCAGTGATCTGGTTGAAAGCTGACAGCCATTGTGACTCTGGAGGCCATCTTGGGTCTATTTAAGACCCTGGCTCCTTTATTTGGTGTGCCTTTAGAGTGTAGATAGTGCAGGGACAGCACCACCGTCTGTTAGGTACAGTATTAGCAGTAGGGAAAGGTTCCAGACGAGTAGGGAAAGTGTAGGAATCTGCCTGGAAACCTCCCCGCTTGGGCTTGGATTTGCCAGACCCCATCCCGCCCCTCCAAATGGTTAGCTTGGGTTAGACCTGCTCCGCTACACGCTGTTGTCATCCATGGGTGTTCCCGGTTGGGCTTCCTTCCGCCGGGCTTGTTGTGAACGTTATTTCCTTGACTTTAATGCATAGACTTTCAATTGCATGTGGATTAAGTGTGCGTTATTGCTGCTACACCACACTGCACCCACCCACATGGTGTTTAGCAAAGTGTGAGTGAGCACTGACACCAGTATCCACCATAGAGAGCAAATATATCTGTGATGGATTCTTCTAATTTTATTCTACAGGCGTGCTCAGAGCAGACACAGCTGGCCAAAATTCTTAAATTGTCCAATGGAAGACCTGACATTGACAATCAGTGCTGCCATATCAACCAATCTAATTTTGTTTTTGCTCTCTCGTGCCACTCTGGAAGATTGGATTTGTTGCTGCAGCCATCATTGACTGTCTAAAAGGGGTTCACAAACACTGATAAATAAGGCCCAGTGGAAAAGTCTGAATCATTTATATCACACTGGATGAGTTGACATCAATGGGAGCACACCACTATAGGCAATACTCTGCTTCAATTTCATGACCTTAAAGTGGTTTCATTAGAGGGTTCTTCTCTCCATGCTCACTTGTCACCTATAATTTCTAATCTTGACACTGTGACAGCACCCCATTAGATGGCTGGTGTTGAGAGCAGCTGTGGAGCATTATATTGTGAGTCTTTAGTCTTATAGTATTGCCTGTGGCAACATGTCTTGAAAACAGCAGCTCACAGCCATAGAGGAGAAGGGTCGGAATTGGGTCTGCATCACAGCATGAGTCCAATGAGAGTTATTAGAGTTGCTTTCAAACCAAGGGAAAAATTGAGGAAATTGGTTTATTGATCAGAACAGACCTGAGAATTTCTAAATAAGGAGGATTAGCGCAGCATCATCCTACTGTAGATCCCCAGAGGGCCCCATGATCTGCACAAGCATTTTATTAACTGTATCCTGTTTTTTTTCTGGCAGTCTGAAGGAGTTTTTCCCAACCGGAGGGTCCATCAGAGGCTGTATGAAGGGGCTCAAAGCATTAGGCAAATACGTGGACTTAAAGCGTATGAATACAACTGGTGTCAGCTATGGCTGCACCACAGACCTGCTGGTAAGTGACATCCTAGTGACTTCTTTCATGAAAATGCAGTGACAGCATGCCTTCTATAGGGACTCATATTGACCAATCTACTGCCATCTTCTATTGATTAGAGTAGACTACACTAGACTGAAATCTTGTTGCTATAATTTGCCATACT
The DNA here is from genome assembly GCF_965119305.1 of Pelophylax lessonae. Classification (NCBI taxonomy): domain Eukaryota; kingdom Metazoa; phylum Chordata; class Amphibia; order Anura; family Ranidae; genus Pelophylax; species Pelophylax lessonae. The sequence goes on along the minus strand of NC_138778.1, from coordinate 200,300,032 downwards.
CTGCATCCCATGATTGCAACGGGCATAATCTTGTATAATCATAGCAATGGTGGGATTAGATGGCGAGGCTCTATATTATGCAGTTTTTATTCACTGTGTCTCTTCTTAATGACAGATCGCCAGGTCGGTGCAGTTCCATGGACATGGCTTCCTCAATTTGAACCTGAAGAACGTGCCCAGTTTCCAGGATGACTTTGCTGCAGGTTTTGGATTCCAGACCAGCCAGCGCAATGGACTGATGTATCACCAGTCCAATGAGGTATATACATACGATAAGACCAATTTAACTTTCAAAATACTGAGATCATTCCAGCTGAACTTACAAGGGTGACTTCAGCCCAGCAGCTGGAGGATATATGTCGGAGCTCATCTACTTGCACAAAGATTTGTAAAGAAATTTACATAAACTTGTATGACCACCCACCCCTATTATACTGTATGGCTGCAGAACATTCGATTTTACAGTTCTGCTCCAAATTGCTGCCTGATTTAACCAGCGACTATTAACACATTAGTGACACCCACGCACCCTGGACTTCTGTAAATTTGCCTACTTACTCTTTTCCTTTTACGCATGACCTGACAAGAGGGCTACTCCCATTGTAAGACTGATTTTAGCTTTCATGTGGTGCAGGGGAACTCAGTATAGCAGGGATCCTCAAACTACGGCCCTCCAGCTGTTGAGGAACTACACATCCCATGAGGCTTTGTAAAACTCTGACATTCACAGACATGACTAGGCATGATGGGAATTGTAGTTCCTGAACAACTGGAGGGCCATAGTTTGAAGACCCATGCAGTATAGCATTACATATTTTACTATGTTGAAAACGGACAAGCTCTGCCCCTCAGGAACTCCAGTAGTTATGGAAGGCAAACAACACCCCAATCCCAGCACTGAGAAGCTGTGGGGAAAAAAAATTCTCCCCTACCCAAAACAAACCAGTCATAGTAGTTTCCTAGATAAAGATGTTTTCATATTTTCCTTAGTAATTAACATAGGGGAATTTTATTGAAAGAAGAATTCCCAGTATAGTTTTTAAATTATTAGCTTTTGCCACTCCTTCATTTATGTGCTAAAGAATCTCCCCCCACTCTAATGGTAAAATCACCTTTCTTACATTAGGCAACTGATAATCACTTGTACCTTAATCATTCAGAAATTCATAACTTTCCAAATATAAACTGAAAAAAACCTTCATTGAATATTTTATTGAACTCAATCGTGTCGTTTCTCTTTCCAGGAGGGATCATGCCAGGTGTCAGTGCAAGACGGACATCTCTCTGTGAAGCTTCTCTCCACAGAATTCACCTCTAGATCACCGTATTCAGATGGAGCCGGACACTATCTGTCTCTTTACAGCAATAAAAAGGAGTGAGTTTGCAAGAGGGGTCTCTTCTAAGAGTGTGGGACTTGAAAATGGTATAAGAGTTAAATGGCATTGCAGTGCAGTAGGGTTGGCTTATTGAGAAGAGAGAGGGGCTGCAGGTGTCCTGACGGGCAGAAGGGCAGTTTATACATGTCTGTATGTTGGTTGGGTTCTCTTTTGGGGATAAAGGGCAGGAAGACCCAACAGTTTCATATATCTGCACCCATGTGACTAGGTTGAAGAAAGCGGTTGGGATATTTTGGTGCTAAATGTGTGAAGGCATCATAGTAAGTGACATGATTATCAATACTTATCACCACTGTGCAGGGTGCGGCTTTACATAGACGACCAACTACAAGGGAGCCGGCAGTTGTCAGACAGCAGCAGGAGGAGGCGGCAGGATGTGGCAGGTATTACCCTACTCCTTGGCGGTGCACCTGATAGTAGTACACCTAGAAACCTGAGCGGCTGCATCAGTAACGTCTTTGTGAAAAGGTGAGATTATGGCCACGATGGGCATCTCCTCCCTCAATTCCCCAACATTCCATTGTTCAATAGTCTATTTCTGACCTAGCCTAGTATACTGATCCTTATGCTCTGTTTGGCTCTAGTATCACTGGACCCCAGATGGTTCTAGATCTGCAACAGAATCTACAAAGCCTGAATGTAACAATGAGCTGCCAGGAGGCGACAGAGCAACGGCCACAAGAGATTCGAGCTCTGCTAAAGAAGGATAAACTGAAGAAAATGAAGGTAGGGGGTCCCTAGGACCATTATTTATAGTTTATATTCTAAACTTTATTACGATTTTGGTTACCATGCTGATATGCTATTCATGTTAGCAGGCTCGGCAGAGGAAGCTGGCCTTAATGAATCACCGGAATCCGCTCAGTTCATCATGCATGCTTCCCAAAGCTGTCAAAGGGGCGTTTCAATTTGGAGGTTCCTCTTCCAGCCATCTGGAATTTACAGATCTTCCTGACTTCCAACAAGAAAGGTGAATAATCAGTAAACTATGGTGACATTAGAGGAAACACAGACTATTCAGGAGGAACACTTATTCAGGAGAATATGATGATACAGTTGTATTATTGCTATGAACTGCGCATAATCTGGCAAAGGGGCAGCATTACATCTGCTTAAATTATGCAGCTATAATGCTGAACATATAAGTTAGCAGGAAGAAAAAAAAGATTTTGAATGACTTCTTACATGTTAAATGTGTACCCAGCCAGTGTCCAGACAGGAAGAGAACAGCCACTGAGTGGTGACATCATACCAATTGTTCACAAACCATTGATCTACAAGAACTCCTCCATGTATTAAACATTCTTCTATATGTATGTTGCACAGGTTCTACTTTTCAATGGAAGTCCAGCTGAACGCCTCCAACGGGCTACTCTTTTATTTTGCTGATGAGCAAGGAACCTCTTCCCTGTCTCTCCATGTCATAAATGCCAGGTTTGTGCTCTTGTTGAACATTCATGGAAGGACTCATCGACTGAGGAGTAAAGACAAGTACACAGATGGGCTCTGGCACACGGTATGAGCATTTTCTTTTGTGTTTTTTGTGCAGTTATATAATATACAACTATTTTAATGTAGCCAGAGTATCTCCTGCCATAAGCCAAGATGCCCATTTTAAAACAAAACTAAAGAAAATTCCCAGCTCAACTCCCCAGCCAGCCTGCTACCGACTGAATTAACCTGTCTAACAGTATACGTTAAAAACAGGGGTCTAGTTAGCACACATTTACAAATACATACGTAAGCTGTGGAGGCCGCGACAAGGCACTCGATTATTTTCTGCAGTCCTAACTCTATACGTTTTTGAGAGCCTCCATAGTAGAAGCACATATATTATAATGGACAGATAGAGGGCAGGTGAGCCTGGAAGGAGCCCACCCCTACCTAAAGGCACAGGGGTGCACTGAACACCCAGCATACAGCCAATGGCAGCAAAGGTGTCCAGTGTCCCCTCACCAATATTCCAACAGTACAAACAAATGGCCACTGCCCCCATCTATAACTGGCCTTCGCAGCAAGGAGCACATGGAAGGGTAACGCATGTAAAACAAAACCAAAAAAATTTCCCAGCTCAGCGCGCCAGCCAGCTTGCTACCAACTAAATTGTCCTGCCTAACAGTTTGCATTAAAAACAGGGGTTTAGTTTGCACACATTTGCAAATACATGCAAAAGCTGCGGAGGCTGTGACAAGGCACCCCATTATTATCTGCAGTCCTAACTTGGATGCTCATTTTGCCTCACGTGACACCTTACAACAGTCCATGTAAATGGTTTAGATACAGGGGACACATGAGTACTTTATCTAACCTCACCCCCATTTCTTCAATTCAACTATCTGTGTCAAACACTTCCACTTATCTAGTCCAAAGACAGTCGAGGCACTTCCACCTATTGTTCCTTTCCCTTTTCTGCTTCCCTTTTACTGCCATGCCATTGCTGTAAGAAGACTGGAATGGATTGGTGTGAACTGAATCTATGTGATGAGTCACAAAGGGAAACTTATAGGTAATATCATACCTTACCGATCTGTCCCATATAGACCTATCTATTCATATCTTTTGGCTTTGGGTTTCTCTTTAAGAAAAGCATTGGGGCTACCATTGTGGATGTTTTCTAAGAAGCACTAGATGTCTTGCCATCTCTGACTTTGAGTCACCAACCCAGAACAAGTATATGGATTAGAAAGTCTGTGCCTTACAGCTTGAGCGTGGCTGGACATTGAACTACTCATTTAGGGTCTCCAGTCACTGATTTCTGGTGGGCAGGTGAAGCCCACCATGACACAAATGATTCTGTATCTGCCATGTGTAAGCAAAGGGAAACTGATTATCATTTATGTACATTAGGTATTCTTTGGGAAAGAGAAGAACAAGCTCCGTCTGGTCATTGATGGCCTGAGAGCACAGGCTAGCATCGTACACTTGGGATCCACCTTGTCTTTGACCAGTCCAGCATACGTTGGAGGAGTCCCTGCACTGAGAAACCTTCCAGACAACATGGTAAGTGATGGACACATAAAGGGCCTCATAAATAAACAATTGGAGGAAGGTATCTGTCAGTTTTCATCTGCCATGCGCAGTATAACCCACCACTATAAGCCCCGGTTCACACTACTGCGTGTGCGGGGTTCGCATGTCATGTCGGAGCGCACTGCTCCGACATGACATGCGATCAGCTGTGCGGTGCGAGTTTAGCCATACAGTTTGTATGGCTAAATTCGCATCGCACCCGCAGCAAACACGCACAGGAGGCATTTTTGCTGCCGCATCAGGATCGGATCGCACAGCGGTTCACACTTGTGCGATCCGATCCTGTGCGAACTGCACGATCGCACTGCGATATGCGATCAAACTGGGGGTGTCGTTAAGATTACATTGACACCCCCAGCGGATCGCATATGGCAGTGTGAACTGCCGGGGGTGCGTGTGCGATGCGGGAACAGGCTGCGAGTTCGCAGCCTTCCCGCATCGCATCAGTGTGAACCGAGCCTAAGTCTGAAAACAGTTGTACTCCGTGAATATATATACAGTAAACCCCCCTCCATTGCGGGGGTTACGTTCCGGACCCAGCCGCGAAAAGTGAAATTCCGCGAAATAGAAAAACCCTATTAAAATGCATTGTAGGCATGTTTATTTTACTGTCACTGTACGTGTAGAAGCATTTTAAGGTCTTTAAACACACTTTTAAAACAATAGAAACTCATTTAAACACATAAAAGATACTAAGAGACATAGCAAGAGCTATGGAAAACACAAAAATATTTAATTTTTAATGATTTATATAGTAAAATAACATTACAAAAAAAAAAACTCGAATTACCGGGACCGCAAAAACTGAACCGCGATGGAGCGGGGGATTACTGTAATATTAATACAGGTGTTCTTCAAGTAAAAGAATGTGATTTTTCATATATAGGTAGTTGTCTCTTTTGTGATGTTGCTGTTTCTATTTGTTCCAGGATGGTGCACTGAATGGTTTCCGGGGCTGCCTGAGAGATCTAAAGATGGATGGGAAAGCCTTGGGTGCCCCCGGGAGAGTAGTGGGGGTCACGCCTTGCTTTGAGGGGCTCACAGAACCCGGATTGTTTTTCTCAGATGGAGGATTCCTCAGATTCGGTATACTATAGAGTTTTTGTAGAAGCTCATCTCTTATTTTATAGAGGCCTATTAAGTTCAAGGTTATAAATCAAAAAAATGTCTGCGCTAAGTGAAAAAAATAGTGAAAACCATAAATAAGCTGCATACACAGACCTAAAGAACACAGTCCAAATACAATAAATAAACAAATTGTTTTGCGCTAGAGAGTGAAAATTATATAAACCAAGTGACATCAATATCATCTGAGTGAAACAATAGTGAAAGGGGATATTCAATCCCAACCTGTGAAGTGAAAATATAAAATATATATAACAATGTATGAAACCTTTACTATCTTAACATAAAAGTCTTTGGGTGAGAAAAGAAAAGAGAAGTGGGGAATTCCAGATGAGAGGAACCACAAGTCCCAGCAGTGGTGGAAAATCCTACAGTGCTCCCGCTGAATGGCACCGGTGATCAAGAAAGATGTTAAATAGGCTGCTTACCAGATTTATATGGTCATCTACTTTTATAGATAGACCACATAGGCACTAATCTGTAGGGACCAATCCCAATAATCTCGCAGGGCACTCCTTTAATAGCAGATCCAAAAGGGCTGGAGCAGATATATGGCACTTTTCCACTGCAAGTACCGGCACGGCTCCACTCGAGCCCTGCTTGGCTCTGTTGGTTTTCCACTGCATGGTACCGCATGGTACGGTGTTTTAACGGTTCGGTGCGGTTTTCTTTTCCACTAAAGTAAAGTGGGTGGGATTCTCTGACCAATCAGTGGCTAGTTGTGACAAACAGTCAAGGCTGCATGCAAAGGATTGTGGGATATGGTACCAGTACGGCCCTGTTGGAACCACAACTGAGGTGGTACTGTTTAAGCGAGCCGCACTGTTCGGTTCCATGTAGTGGAAAAGCTCCGCCGTACCGTACCGTACCGAACCATTCCAACACCGTACCATGCTGTACCCGCAGTGGAAAAGCACAAAAGCGAACCGAACCGTTCGGTTCCATGCAGTGGAAAAGCGCCAATAGAGATGCCAATCCTCACATGTAAAGGGTAAAGTCCATGGGAAGTAATCCAATAAGGAGAAAAGTGCACATAGCGTGATACCGTAATTAAAAATCTATTTATTTAAGAAGATTGCACTTACTAGAAACAATGAACAAGCAGGCAAGGAACAATATTGCAATACACTTGAATCCAAATAGCGGCGTCCCGCGTGTAACAGTAAAAAATCTCTGGCCAGCGTTGGGGGCGTGTATTCAGTTCAAGGTTGCCAGCCCATACCTTTAATTTTTGGATTATAAGAATTGTAAAGGAACCCATACATTTTAGGTATTTCTGCAAAAAATGGATGAGCTGACAACTCTGATTAGTATCTTCTTTATTCCATGTAACATTTTAGATTCTTGTTGACACATTACTTAGACAAATGTTAAGATTTATAGAGATCAGTGAGATTCTTGTGTTTGTGGATGTCCAGGCAAAAATTATAATCACAGGACCCTAGTTATATGCCCTCTAATATCTTTCCTATCCTGCCTTTATAGCTGCACCCCCCTCCTCCCTGAAATTATTGTAATGCTACCTACCAAGCTGCTTAATGTAGTTCTAAAGACTGAAGTTTTTTTTTTTTTCTTAGTGCATGCTATGCATGAAGGTAAAAAATCTGTGTGCAGCCCCCCCCCCACCCTCAGCCCTCACCATACTTACCTGAGCTGATTTTGATCCAGCGATGTGCACGAGAGCAGAGGCTGTCCTGGCTCTCTCCCTCCTCATTGGCTCAGACACAACAGTGGAAACCATTGGCTCCTGCTGTTGTCAATCACAGCCATTGAGGAGGGAGCCAGGGGGGTTAGAACTGAGACATCTTTGTGTGTCTTATGGACACCCAGAGCTGGCTCAGGAACAAGCAGGAACGAGTGCCCCCCATAGCAAGCAGCACTCAGCAGGAGGGAGAAGCCAGGAGTGCTAGCGAGGGACCCAAAAAGAGGAGGTTCGGGGCTGCTCTGTGTAAAAAACATTGTACAGAGCAGGTAAGTATAACATGTTTGATATTTAAGGGAAACAAAACTTTACCTTTAGTATCACTTTAAGTTCAGCCTCTTTAGTCATCTCTACTGCTGATTGGATAATGAAAGATCAGCATTACAATGTTGAGGCCATCCCTGTGTTCTTCCCTCCTGTAAGCATGTTCAGCATCCAACAAACAAGCATTGCATTGAACAGTAAAGCCCTAACTGGCCTCCAGTGCTACCCTTTCCCTCTCAGTCTGAGGGCTGTCGTATGGGGATGGCAGCAGGCTAAAATCAAGACAGATGAAGGTACTTACAGTAGGGGTAAATAGGATATATTTATCAATAAGTACATACATGAATTAATATTTGGCAAGGTTTTTGCCTTAAGTAGCCTGGAAAGGGAGTCTCACACTGCAGTCTGCATCTTTCCTGCAGCAAGCAATGGATCCGGTCAGCATTGCCTGCAAATTCACAGACCCCACTGCTGGATTCATTAAGAGACTGAATAGGAACAGCCAAGGGATTGTGTTCTTCAATATTAAATTATTCCAGAAATACTTATTTTTATTGGCCTGACTATTTTCTCTTAGAACTGTCTAGCATTTGTCTTCTGACCAGTTTAGGTCATGTTTTTTTTCTTTTTTTTTCATTCTATTTGTGGTCACAATTGTTTCAAACACATTTTCCTGTGTCTCAGGGGACCTGATTGACCTGCGCTCGGATCTGGAGCTGAAGTTAGAGGTGCGACCCATGCACCCCTCCGGTCTTATATTCCACATGCATTCTGAGAGCGGTAAATCCATCAGTGTGTCTGCAGCTGATAAAAAGGTATTTCATTTGTTGGTACAATAGAAGTGCACTTTTACTCTGCTGCTTAATACATTTGTAGTAATACAAAAATAAAAATGATTTGTACAATATGAAAAAAGCAATTGTTTGTGTTAATAATAACCACACCTCTAGTAAATTGAAAGTCTAGCCAGTCTTTAGTTTTGCACACAGCTCTGGAAGGGTTAGCTCCTTTGTCAGGGTTTTATCAGTGTGTGTGTCTCAGTGGTGTTCATCCTTCCCTGCTTCCTGTCTCAAGGACGGCATTGTCACAAAGAAAGGACACAGATGGCAATAGAGACCTACGTGGCAGAGGTTAAGCCAGGGCTGGCCCAAGACATTGTTCTGCCTGGGTCCAAGAATGAAATGCTTACCCCCCACCCCCACCCCAAAAAAAAAAAAAAGGTAAGCCCAACAAAAGACCCCCACATCCACTATTTGATATAAATATAAAATTTAGAAAATATTATATATACAGTTATCTTTGTCCTTACCTCACCATGGGACCGGTCCACCAAATACCCACTGTCTGTCCTCAGTCCTCCTATCACTCCTGTATCTGCCGAGCCCACCACTCTAGAAGATCCAGCCTGCCCTGCGTGAGATGGAGTGCGCTGATGTCTGACATCATTGCACACACTATGATCATATGAGGGATGTTCCCCGGTGTAGACACTGCACCTCCTCATACTCATCAGTTTGTACTATGGGTGTCAGTACGAGATAGGAAAATGCCGCTCGTAACGCGCCGCCAACTAATGACCCACAAAACTGCGGGAAAAACAATCTTGGGAGTCAATTTGCTGCCTCTCTCCAAGTTCTGCCTGGGTCCAATGGACCCAGCGGGCCCATGGTAGGGCAGGCCCTGAGTTAAGCAGTGTAGACGAAGAAGATCAGCATGACCATTAGGCATATAGCATTAAGGGTAGTCAACAAAGGCAGCCTCCACAACTTTCCAGTGTGACATTGTATTGTTTTTCTTTTCCAGGTCACGCTAGTTCTAACGGATGAACGAGGCAAACACAGTACAGAAGTGAACCTACAGCAGCCCCTGTGTGACGGGCAGTGGCACACCATAGCTGGTCAGTATAGACTGCAGCCAATGGGAGGAGGGTATGGAGATTTACACAATTTCAATTTGCAAACATACAGTGCTTTGAAAAAATATTTATACCCCTTTGCAATTTTCCACATTTTGTCATGTTACAAATGTATTTTATTGGGATTTTATCTGATAGATCAATACAAAGTGGCACATAATTGTGAAGTGGAAGGAAAATGATAAATGGTTTGAAAAATGTTTTACACATATGAAAAGTGTGGCGTGCATTTGTATTCAGCCCCCTTTACTCTGATACCCCTAACTAAAATCTAGTGGAACCAATTGCCTTCAGAAGTCACCTAATTAGTAAATAGAGTCCACCTGTGTGTAATTTAATCTCAGTATAAATACAGCTGTTCTGTGAAGCCCTCAGAAGATTGTTAAAAAACCTTAGTGAACAAAAAGCATCATGAAAGGCCAAGGACAGGTCAGGGATAAAGTTGTGGGGTTGGGAAAAGCAGGGTTGGGTTATAAAAAAAATACGGAGTATTGTTCAATCCATCATCTGAAAATGGAAAGAGTATGGCACAACTGCAAACCTACCAAGACATGGCCGTCCACCTAAACTGACAGGCTGGGCAAGGAGAGCATTAATCAGAGAAGCAGCCAAGAGGCCCATTGTAACTCTGGAGGAGCTGCAGAGAGCCACAGCTCAGGTGGGAGAATCTGTCCACATGACAACTATTAGTCATGCACTCCACAAATCTTCCCTTTATGGAAGAGTGGCAAGAAGAAAGCCATTGTTGAAAGAAAGCCATAAGAAGTCCCGTTTGCAGTTTGTGAGAAGCCATGTGGGGGACAGTGCAAACATGGAAGAAGGTGCTCTGGTCAGATGAGACCAAAATTGAACTTTTTGGCCTAAAAGCAAAACGCTATGTGTGGCGGAATACGAACACTGCATATCACCCTGAACATACCATCCCCACCGTGAAACATGGTGGTGGTAGCATATTTTTGTGGAGATGCTTTTCTTCAGCAGGGACAAGAAAGCTGGTCAGAGTTGATGGGAAGATGAATGGAGCCAAATACAGGGCGATTTTAGAAGAAAACCTATTATAGTCTTCAAAAGATTTGAGACTGGGGCAAAGGTTCACCTTCCAGCAGTACAAGGACCCTAAACATACAGCCAGAGCTACAATGGAACGGTTTAGATCAAAGCATATTCATGTGTTAGAATGGCCCAGTCAAAGTCCAGACCTAAATCCAATTGAGAATATGTGGCAAGACTTAAAAATTGCAGCTCACAGACGCTCTCCATCCAATCTGACAGAGCTTGAGCTATTTTGCAAAGAAGAATGGACGAAAATATCCCTCTCTAGATGTGCAAAGCTGGTAGAGACATCCCCAAAAAGACTTGCAGCTCTAATTGCAGGGAAAGGTGGTTCTACAAAGTATTGACTCAGGGGGCTGAATATAAATGCACGCCACACTTTTCACATATTTATTTGTAAAAGATTTGAAAACCATTTATCATTTTCCTTACACTTCACGATTATGTGCCACTTTGTGTTGGTCTATCCCATAAAATCCCAAATATAATACATTTTATGTTTTTGGCTGTAACATGACAAAATGTGGAAAGTTTCAAGGGTATGAATACTTTTTCAAGGCACTGTATGTCTGTGAAGGTTCCCATTTATCCAGGTCTTTGTATATCTAGTTTTAGTCAGTCACATTTAACTAGAATTGTTTTAAATTCTTAAAGAGATTTCATAGCTTCTCAGTGACACTTCCTCAACTCATTTCTATCAACACATTTAGAACCTGGAATGTGTAGATGTTAATTGTCCAGGAGCAGGATGGGAGGTGTGAAAGTTGTGGGACTACCCTGTTCTACTTATATAATCCTGCCCCTGCTGTTAGGAAGTCTGCACAAGTGTCAATCCTTCGATTTAATATTCATTTTTTGTTAAATTGTCAGGGTCTAGAGTTAAAACTGTATTATTTGTGGAAGACAGATGGTGTCAAGGGCCTCCACCCATGTTAAGGGATGGTTGTTTCATTTTGACATAGATGGCCTCTTGAGAAACAGTTGTCTCCTTTCTGTCCAAAATATTCTCCTCGCTGTCAGGATTATCCCTTTTCCTTAAAGTGTAGGAAGACTGCTAAGTGCTGGCCTGTAGCATTTGCCCTCCTATGATGGGTCCTTCAGTTGTTGAGAGATGGTTTAATCTGCCCAGTATACAGGTCTTTGCATTCCTCACTGCACTGTTTATACCATGTCACTTCACTTGTGTGATAACTCATTGCAACTGAAGAAGTGGCTTGGAGAAACCATAACGCCTTCAACATTACGGAACAATGAGACTACTACTGGCTTTGCAAGTCTATGTTTAGAATTCTCAAAGAGGGGGATTTTTGTTGTAAACCAGGGGTGTCAAACTCAATTTGATTGCGGGCCGTATCAGCATTACGATTGCCCTCAAAGGGCCGGTTGTATCTGTAAGACCATATAAATGTATCTTTTTATCATAATAAATAATTCCCTCTGCATTCAATTATTACTGGTTTTAGTAAGTTAAGACTTAAGCTTTGAAGGACAAGTGAAGACCGGCAAGGAGCCCACACACTCCTGTAGCAGAGAATGCAAGTCTGAAAAGGAGGTTCACACATCGCTGGTATCATCCACAAAAAAACTTTATTGGAGAACATTGGTTTTGCCATGGTGTTCTGCAGCTGCACAGAGAAGAGCAAGATCAGTAGAAGTTCTGTCCTCCTCTCTGCTGCGGACTGCTTAGACAAGGTGTGGGCGGAGATGAAGTAGGTGCAGCAGCTGCAGAAAAGGTGTGAGGGCCACATAAAATGGTCTGGAGGGCCGCATTCGGCCCGCGGGCCTTGTGTTTGACACATGTGTTGTAAACTATGGAGAGCCGAAGTCAACCTTATGCACTATAGGACTGGCGCATCCTCTAAACTTTACTCCGTAGAGAAATCTGCCCACTCACTTGAAAGGAATAATTGAGCGCTGGAGTTCCATAACGTGCAGTGCCTGACAACTTTTCTGCTCAGTACATTCCAGCTTTATTGACAAGCTGTGTTGTACATCCTGTAAATGTGATTAGTAGATCCTGTAAATGTGATTAGTAGAACAGCAAGGATATTGAACAGCACTTAGCAGATCTCGCTGTTTAGCATCTCCCTTCCTCTCTCCCCTTGCAGTGACCAAAGGCAGCAACGTCATCCAGCTGGACGTGGACACAGAAGGAAGCCACTTGGTGGGAATCAGTCCGTCCTCCCACTTCCTCAGTCATGGGACTCTGTTTTTGGGCGCAGTTCCTGGTAAGTCCTATAAATGGATTGTGTTTGCAGTTGCTGCATTATAGACGTGTCCGATCATACTCCTCTAATTTAACGTTATGAAAGACCAATACATTTTTAGTGAGCCATTGTTCAATGTGGCAAAAATCTTCATTCTAGTTTCATTTTTTTAAAACGGCATTCAAAAAATTCTTGCACTAATTTTCATTAGGACTCACCATTTTTGTTGTATAAAAGGCTAGTAAAAAAATACTAAGCCATTATGTGACTCAGACTCCCTTTTTACATTTTGAGTAAGACCAATACTTGTTTTATATAATAAAAAAAAAAAATAGTAAAAGTAGAATTTTAGTGAGCTGCAAATTGGTGAAAATCTTTGCACTGGATCGTCTTATGATGTCATTAATGATATCATTTGCATATGTTCCGCCTTGTATGACCTGACATTTGATTCTCCCTCCTCCACTTCTTGTAGCGACTCTTCACAGTACAGAAGTCTTATCAACCCCATACCATGGCTGCATGAGAAACCTCAGCATGAACAGGAAGCTAGTCGACGTCTCGAAGTCTGGAACGTTCTCAGGATCTTCTGGCATCAACGTCTGTCCAGCGCTTTGAGTAAAGGACAAATTGTAATGTGACTGCTAGCGTCTAATGGGCAGACACCACTACACTGTGCCAGTAATGGGGGAGGAAAGAGGACCTGTTCTAGCCATCTCCTAGAGTCATGGGTGCTTTCTTTGCGGTTAGACAATGGAACTAATCTTCTTCCACAGGCTTCACAACACTTCCCCAGCTACTTACAACTGGATCTCCTGTGGTCTTCCTGTAACCTGTTAGAGACTCATTTCTTGTCCGGGTTCACTGTGGTAATCCTAAAGGTAATGGCCTGAGCTTCAGCACTGATCACTTGCCAGCCTTGTCACGAGTCTATCAGTCCTGTACAGCGCTGTAAGTATTCGCTCGTAGATGTTACTCATTACGGGCTCTGACAGGTTTAGTTTTGTGAAGTGTGCTGGAGCTTAACCTTTATCTAAAGCCAAAACCTTGATCTTTTTTATTTCGGATACAGCAGGAAGGGTAAAACCTGACATTTGCTTCTCCTTGCCATCTGTGTCCCATTCCAGGAATATCCCTTCACTCCAGGAATATCCCTTCACTTCCTGTCCTGTAAACTCGACAGGAAGTGAGAGGAAATCCTGCTGACAATTAGATGATTTTGCCTCTATTCCTGTTCTGGTGAAAGCCCAACATTATGGATTCTCCTTCAGTTTCAGGGAACTGCCCCAGGTGGAGACTGCAATAAAAACCTGACAGCCTCGCCCACCCTGTACAAAAAAAGAAGTTTTGGATTTAGATGATAACCTGAAAACCTTTACAGACATGTTTCTGAATGTCATTGAACTCTTTCCTGTGCAGTAATTAGATTACTTTAGGCTCCATTCACACCTGAGCGTATCGTTTTCAGGCGTTTTATTTTGGCGTTTGGAGGCAGGCATTGACATCTAACAAAAACGCTTGTAATCTGCCAAAAAAGAAGCTCATGTATTTTTTAACCACTTTACCACCGGAGGATTTTGCTGTCTTACGTCCAGGCCACTTTTTGCGATTCGGCGCTGTGCGACTTTAACTGACAATTGCGCGGTCGTGCAACGCCGTACCCAAATGAAATTTACGTCCTTTTTTTTCCCACAAACAGAACTTTCTTTTGGTGGTATTTGATCACCTGTGCAATTTTTAATTTTTGCGCTATAAACAAAAAAAGAGCGTTTATTTTGAAAAAACAACAATATTTTTAACATTTTTTTATATGAAATTCCCCCCCCCCCCCCCAAAAAATGTAAAAATCAAATTTTTTTTAAATTTTTGGCCAATTTGTTCTCTGCTACATATGTTTGGTAAAAAAAAATCACAATAAGCGTATTTTGATTGGTTTGCGCAAAAGTTATTGCATTTACTAACAAAGGGAAAGATTTCTGTCATTTTTGGTGTTTTTTTTTTTTTAACGAGTAATGGCGGTGATCTGCGATTTTCTTTTTTTTGTGGGACTGCGACATTGCGGCGGACAGATCGGACCCTTGACTGACATTTTTGGGGGTATTAGTGACATTACTACAGTAATCAGTGCTATAAAATATGCACTGTTACTGTAAAAATGACACTGGCAAGGAAGGGGTTAATTTTATTGGAGAGGGAGGGGTTAATGTATGCCTGGTGCTTACTAACGTGTGGGGGGGGAGGTGACTGTGTGACACAAGGACAGATCGCATGTTCAGCTATGCTGAACCCTGCAATCTGTCACTCCTTGTCACTGAGGAGATCCGCCCGCTCTGTTTACACAAGCGGGCGGATCTCCAAACTAGATTCCCCGACGATCGGGGAAGAGCAGCGGCGATCGCCGCCGCTCCTCCCCTGGCCCGACTCCCGCTGTGACTGAAAACAGCGGGAGGAGTCCAGCGACATAGGTCTACATCGCTGGACGGGATCGTGCCACATTGCCGCAGTAGCAGCAATGTGAGCGGTCCTAAAGTGGTTAAACTTCAGGCGACAAAACAGTCATATGTGAACAGGGGCCAGTAAGAAATGAATGGGATTTTTGCTTGTTGGGCATTTTGAGACTTCAGAGATGAGCGTTTTATGAGCTGAAAATCGCTCAGGTGTGAACAGGGCCTTAGATCCATTTGTATTTCAAAATGTTTAAAGTATAACTCCAGCCAAGCGTTTTTTTTTTTTTTTAATAGCGAGAGAATGAAACTCTAACCCTTCCCCCCTCCTCTATACAAAACAAAATAATGTTTAGGCTGGAGTTGAGCTTTACGTTCGTCCTTTAAGGGAAACTATGTTTTAGTGAGTATACTTTTAAGTTATTGTGACATTTACCCAAAAGTAATTGTTGCTAAATATGTTCTATTTTATTGCTGTTCCAGATTTTAAAATACAATTTTGTAATTGTGCCCTCTAGTGGTCATCTTTCATGGCATGTAATTGGCTCCCCCACTTTAACAACTGTTGAGATAGGACTGGTTAGCCTGATAGAACTCTACTACTGAGGTATTTTGACAAATCCGTCCTCAGGTCCCACCAATGGGTTGTGTTATTAAAGATTATCTTACCTCCTGTGTAGAAGTGAGCATGTTATCATCTGCAATGAGTATTGGTCACCTCTGGGGACGGTCACAATACATGACCTGCTGGTGGAACGTAATGAGAGGTCTGAGAAGCATGGTCTGTTTCCTCTCAGGTCACACTGACCCAGCAGTAAAGTTTAGTGACTGTGCAGAACTACTAAGGCCCGTATTACACTTGTGATCCTGATCCTACAAAGTGCAGATTGAGGTGCTTTATGGTGTAACTCCATCGCTGTAAGAAAAGCAGCAAACTGTCATTGGCCAGTAATGGAGAGACGCCTGTCACCTGTGTTCAGCCAACATCTTTTGCCCCTTGGACATAGCACATCCCTCTCTCCCACCCACCTCACCCCCTGGTCACAGCACTCTCTGAGCTATCTCACCCCATTGTCCTTATTTACCACCCACCTCAACCCTTAGTCACAGCACATCACCCCCCCCCACCAACAAGCCCCTTGATCACAGGACTTCCCTCACTCCCCTGGTCACAGGCCAGCCCTCCCTCCTTAACCCCTGGTCACAGCATATCCCATTGGCCTCACATAACCCACAAACCTCATACACCCACCCCAGTGTTCGAGTGTAAGCTTGGGTGGTAAGAACCAGTTAAGTGGACCAAAAGTGATATCAAACCTCTGCCATCAGTTGAGTCATAGCTCCAAATCACAAGCAGCAGAGCTGTCCACCAAAGTCATTGTCCCAAGGCTAAGGTCTTCTCTTTCATAAAAGTGACCATCCAGGCAAGGGGCCCCAGTAGATAAACTAAAACCATTCACATGTATAAGCTGCTGAATAATGAAGTGCCATTTTCTGTAGCACTGTTTTCCTGGTTCATATTTATAGATGTTCCCGTCCTGCCTGGTTTCCAGCCATTGGACATTCATCCCAAGCACCCCAACAGGAGTGAGTGTCTCTGTTTGCAAAGCCAACCTGTTACCATAGGTGAAGGAAACTAGCCAGGATGGGAAAAGATGTGGCTGCAGCTGGTTAGAGATGTTTCTTCTTCTATATGAATTAGATGTACTTCTGAGATAGGATGAACAACCCCCGTGTGTAGCAGAGTGGATGGGAGCTGTACCCGGGGTGCTCCGAATAGAAATGCGTTGTTTGACTTTTTTTTTTTTGTCTGTTTGTTGAATGCTTTAGTATTTCTGAAAGAGGAACGCGTTGATGTTGAGTGTAGGCGATAGCTCAGAAGGTTAGAGCTCTGCCTGTGCTGCTGGAGACCTGAGTTCTAATCCCTCTGAGAGTGATTGGTGTCCCAGGTACTACACAGCACCTGAAGACCCTGCTGGTGTGGTAGAACAGTGGCCAATATTTCAGGCCCACTATCCTATCCCACCACTGCTGTGCAGTACCTGGGGTGAGGCCAATAAAAACCCTCAGTCCCACTTTTTGGAATGTATTTGCCATCCTTGGGGTCTACAAGTGCTTTCATGGATTCAAACTTGGGTCTACGGCACCATTGTCAACACTCTTACCTTCTGAGCTACTTGCCTCTGCTCAATAGATTAGGTGTTCAGAAGTATAAAGTCATTACAAATGCAAACCAATAAAGCAAGCTTCAAACCTGCGGCTTAAAACTCACATGAGGGCTATGGTCTGGCTGCTAAAAACAACACCTGAGCCAGCCAGCCCTTTCCAAACCCATGCACTTAATCAAGACTTAAGTAAGCAAAATGTGATTACTTACTCCTAAAACTCTACTGAGATTTGAACCAGCAACTTTGAAGCTAGGCTACTAAAGCTCTATGCCACAGCAAAGCTCTGGGTTTGGGTTTAGCAGCCAGCCCTTTGAACATGAAGACCTAGTAAATAAAATGATCTTTGATGCCACACATTCAATGTTGGCAATGGATAATGGGAGCCAGCCATGTATGTTGAATCGTAGGGGTAGAGGCTCTACATTCTATAGGGTATTGATGACTTTTAGAAAATATACCCTTTTCTGTCTACCTATTATGGGAGTGTTTGCACAGTAACCTCAATGCTGGATCATCTACTGATTTGTAGTCTCTTGAGCCAGCACTGGGATTCAAACCCAGGTCTACAAAAATTAAAGTCATGTGTACTAACACTGTGAGCCATTGGCCAGCTTGGTGAGATAGGGTTTTTTCACATATATGAATATATCAAGTTGTATCAAGCATACAACTTGTTCATTCATTCTAAAATGCATCTTCCATGGAGTTGCGCAGACTTTATTTTGAATTCCAGCATTTGCAGTTATTTATCCATTTGCACTTTTCCGACTCTGAGAAATATCAGCCGCAATATTCACAGGTGGTCCATAGAGGAGTCAGCCATAGTGTGGGAGGTGCTCCATCCAGTTCTGGTCCAATGGCAGGGGATCATAGCACATTCCTCCCTGGTTGGGTTAGGGGCTGCTGGGGGGGTTATATTTGATTGAAAGGAGCATCTAATGTAAAAGATCAGGCATTTAAATTTCTTAGGGAATTATTCAAAGGTCTTTGCGCCATTTTTGTTACATTAGGAAAATGAAGCAGAAAAAAAAAATGTAAGGATTATTTTAGTTGTGTGCGTTTCACATGTACCCCCCCCCCCCCTTAAAATATAAATAAAAGGTTTGTCCTTAGATGTTCTGTAAAGTAAGAAACCTACATTTTCTATTATGCCAGCACATAGTGGACAGGCTTCACATTAAAGTTTACAGTGTGCTAACTACTACAGTTTTATAGAACTTTTATATGTAGTTTTATAGAACTACATATAAAATGAAAGCTGCAATCCAATTGGTTACTACTGGCAGGCAACCCTGTACTGGAGCACTGGGCATCTACTCAAATACCCAAGAAAATATATACTGTACATGTTTTGGGATATATAATAGTTTATGGGGTCAAAAAAGTCCTGTGAAGATATTTATTACAATGTCCCCAGCTTTTTGTTCTTCCTGTGGTAGTCCTGCGTGAAATATTTTTAATAAAATATAATTATATATATATTTAAAGTCTATTTCAGTCACTGATTTCACCTCTGCACTTACATGTTAAATGTGTGTGTATACATGCATGTGTATAAAATGTTTAAAGTACACAAAACACTCTCTAACACTTCATCAATGTATATTTAGAGGCAAGAATCTCCAATGCAGGCAGCCATCTTGTGAGCGGCGCCACCAGGGGTCAATGACATTACTGGGTTACGGTTTAAGGATTCGGTGACTTCATTGGCTCCTATAGGCAGTTCTTCTCAGCAAGGACCTGGACTGCTACTGAACACATCAGCTACTTAACAATATAATATATGGCTGCCCTTTAAACTCGTTGTCATGGCCACAGTAACCATTTAAATTTTTAAAATAAAAGGTAACACTCGCCTGATTTTAGTTTCCTGATGGAGATGTGTAAATGAAAATGGTACAAATTTGTCTCTCTAAAATAAAAAGCACACTTTCTTGATAATGTCACGTGTGGTTATTTGCACAGAAAGCCATGGAAGTGAAGAAATGAATAGCTTGGAAGACAATGATCGTTGTTCAGCAGATAGAACGGTTTATTAAACATGGAAAGGACATACAAGTGGGTTATAAAGCCAGGCTTAAGCACATTATTCCATTCTGCAGCAAAGAGAGAAGCTTAGATTTCAGTCTAAACTCATGTCTTCTTCTTCCTCCTTCTTCTCTTTGGAGTCTCTCTCTTTCTGAGAAGAAGTATTCTGCATGGCCTTGGCAAACGCCTCAATGTCTGTGGAGGAGAAAGAAAAAGTAAACTTTTCAGTATTCTAATCCTCCCCCTTTCATTTACTTTTATTCTGATGGACCCTCTTCCTGCCGCTATTCTCAGGTGAGGGTGACATTTCACTCTTCTCCCAGCCTCCTGGTGGGATATCAGCATCACCTATCCCAGGGGGCATTCCTTTCCATTGCTCTATGAATGGTGGAAAGTAATTCCTCCTCAGGTATGTGACAGCGGTACGTCAGGAGGTGTTACTAGGAAATCTGTACCAAGTGCAATAAGTAGGCTACCATTTCTAACCTCCTCTTATAAATTCTACCTCTCTCTGGTTCTAATATTTTTTGAAAATTATCCAGAAGTAGTTAAAAGGGAGTTAATTAACCCATTCCTGGCCCCTCAAAGCAAACACTTTAAATGGGAAGTTTGCTCCATCTCCTGGTATTTTGACCCAACCAGGTGATCTCTGGGATTGGCTGTCACAGTGGTCATATGATCAGGAGTCTGGCCCAATAGCATTCGATCACGGACTGGAAGCACACAGTGAGCATGCTTCTCGCCACAGACACATAAGCCACCATGAACATGTGGGCATTAAGGCTCTCCCTCCATGCTGCCACACATATGCATTACTGTTATCAGTCTTGACACCTAGGAGGTAATGTACTTAAAACTGCCTGGTGCAAAATCTTGTGCAGCTCTGCATATAAACCAATTAGATTACAGGTTTTATTGTCAAAGCCTAATTGAACATGTAGAAGCTGGTTGGCTACTATGAACTCTATGCTCCAGTTTTAGTAAAGCTCCCCCCTGCCCTCCCCAGTGTCATTCAACAGAGGACTGGAGACGAACTCAGTGCAGGGCACTACAGGCCAACCCCTGTCAGTATGGCACCTTACACTCATACACTGATGTAAGGAGTGGTGCTGATACTCAGCAGTACCTCTTCTCCCCCACATAATGTCCAGTTTGAATGACGCCCAGCATCATTTTACCCAGAAGACATGTGGCCATGACATGTGAGGCTCCCACCTGCCAAAAAAAATGGTTGAGACTCCTAGAAATTCTTCAGTAGCAGATTTGGACGAATAAAGTGCAACTAAAATCTGTTTGCATACTAGAGCATGTGAGCACTAAAAAAAAGTATAAAATAGTTAATTCAGCCCCTCTGGGAAAACAACCCACAACTTTTACCTCCTTTATTGGCAGCATCCACAGCCTCTGCAGGCAGCCCAAACTGGCTCATCAATGGACCCAACTGGCAGGAAGCAAGAGCAGCACTGAACATACTCAGAGCCTGGAAGAGAGAAATGTCATTATAGAACAGAGTGCTGCCATTATGGAGACATCCATCTAGTTTTCGCACAATTCAATTTAGACAATTTCAAAAGTGTCCCTGGAACAGAATGGGGGAGTTTGTGGAATGAACTAAAATGGCAGAGTGGTGTGCAGGGGCTGGAGGATGCAGAGGGGAGAAGATTGTCAATGTAGAGTGTAATGTGCAGGTGGGAGAAGGAATGAGAGGTCAGCAGTCTCTGAAAGAGAATTGACATGGCCAACAAAATTTGCATATATTATATATACATACACACCTCCTCGGACAGGAGCAATGGCAGGATAATTGCTGCAGCCATGACCCTGGTATTCTTTGGGTGATGGTTTTTCTGGTAAGTAATCCCAGTGGCTCTACAATCACTTTTACAGGCAGCAGAAGGCGGCACCACCTTTCCTGGGCTCTCCAGTCCCACCAGGGAGCCCAGGAGAGGTGTGATCTGTTGCATCGGGAAGACTGGGATGAAGTTCTGTTCTTCCTCCACCTCTGATGTCAGAAGCAACAAGGATTTCGTCACTTCTCTTTTCCAGCTTGTAAAGCAATCAAACTGATCTTGGGTTGATCAGATGCTTTGGAGAAGAACCCAGATCTCGCCATAAAGAGGACCTGTAAATGGCCCATGCTATTTTACAAGGGATGCCGTTCATCCCTTGTAATAGCAGTAAAAGTTCAATAACAAATAAAGACAATGAACAAAAAAATTACATTTTAAATAAAATATGTAACAAAAATAAAATTAAAATAAACGTAAAGCGCCCGTCCTACACACATATGTAAACAGTGATTGCATCACACGTGAAGTATTGTCACGAATGCGGATGTCTATAGACATCTGTGCATGAACCCGCACAGATGTCTCTCAAATCGCCCCTGAACTCGCACTGAAATGCGGTTTGAAATTGTGCGAGTTCAGCTGAACTCACACGATTTCAAACCAGCTTTCCGGGTGAACCTAGGCTTAAAGTTCATGTATGTATGCTTAGTAATCTGGTTTGAGCGCTACAGCAAAAATTTCAAATAAATCAAAAGGGTCAGTCTGATCATTACAGAACGGTCAACTCACCTGCTGAAACTGAGGAGAGGTAAGTGTGTTCTGGATCTCCTCTGCAGTTTGCGGCAAGGACTCTCCAGATGGGAGGTAAGGCATTAATCTCTCCTGAACTTCTGGGTTAGCCAGGATAGGAGCCATGATTTCTGGAGTGAGAACACTGGCCAGGTCCACTGTGTACATTAAATGAGAAGCACATATAAAAAAGCCAACTTTTATTCTATTTACATTGCATCGATATTCTACAGGACTACATGATGTACATAAAACTGTTAACATCAAGTCTTCGAAACCTAAGGAGCTTACAGTCTCTTGACCCCAATTCAGTTTAGAAGCGTGCAAACTCTAGGGTCAATCTGATAATCTACTATATTATTGGTTGCAGGAGTAAACCATAGGTTCACAAACACAAGGACATCCATCACTATATGTCAGGAAGGCATTAGCTAAACACTTTGTAAATTAATTATTCATCTTTAAGCTTAAAAGTAAAACTCTATTTTGCTCATTTAGGGCAAAGTAATAATTTCCTTCCTACCTGATGTACAAAGCTGGCAGGTACCAGCTTACAAAACACACTAGCATTTCATGGGGTTAGCCTTTCACAGTAAATCAACTGACCCAATACACAGTTTTTGAAAACTTTAGAACACTGGGGGGGAAATTAGTCCTCATCACTGGAGCAGTTACCTTGTTGGCCACCCTCCGCTGTGGCAGGCACATTCATGGTCGCTAGGATGTTCTGCAGGTCACTTAGCTGGATGGGCTGTGTAGGGCTTGTAGCAGCGCTGGCACCATTGCTGGAGCTCACCACAGGGCTGGGCGTTGCTGCAGGCGCTGCTGCAGTAGCAGCAGCAGCAGCTGGAGCAGCTGGTGTAGTGGTGGTTCTTGTGGAAGACGTAGTGGATGACGGAGTCACAGCTGCTGACTGGCTGCGAGAACTACAAAAAGGACAAAAAAATTGAAAAATCGGGTATAAAATGAAAACTGTATAGGAAAAATACATTTGCAGAGGTTCCATTGAGGGTAAAGCTATCGCTAAATTGGGGTGCTTTATCTGTAATATCAAAGAAAACCTGTTCAGAGCTCCCCAATAATTCAGTGTGCAATAAAAAAACATTTACATGTTGCTTTGTTTAAGTAGATCAGGCATCACTAAATGGCGGCCCGAGTCCGGCCCCCATCACTCTCCCTCCCGGACTGCAGCGGTCGCGCCATTTAGGAGCCTGTTGTCCTTTCAGCTGTCATGCTTTCTTTGCCGAACCGACAGCGTGAGGCAGGACAGTTCTTGAGGGAGGGCGGGAACTGCCTGATGGTAAACAAGCCAGTGATTGGTTGCCAAGATGAAGGGCAGTCTAAGCAACCAATCACCATCTTGCAGCTTCCTTCCTCCATTCAGACCTGCTATGCCTCGAGTCCTCCTGTCTGTGTAAGGTAGGGAAGACGTAGACGTACTGTAGGAAGGGGGAGAGACACTGAGTACTGCAAAGAAGAGGACTCTAGTGTGTGTGCCCGCGTGGGGGCTGAGGACTCTAATGTGGGGGGGGGGGGAATGGGGGTTAAGGCTGAGTACTGTAAAGAGGGGAACTGAATACTATAATGGGGGGGGGGGGGGCATGAGGACTGTAATATGTGGGATATGAGTACTGTAATGAAGGGGCTAAGAAGGGTGTTGATGTTAGGGGGTATGAGAACACAAGGGGGGATCTTGATGTGAAGGGAAGGGAACTGTGATGTGCAGTGGACACTGTGGAACTGATGCAAGGATGGGATTGTGATATGGGGCTCAGTTCAGATCTGTGCATGCGCATGTCACAGGTAGGTCAGCCCATTCATTTTAATGGGCTGCACTACACATAAGAAATGCAGGGAAACAAGTCCCTGGCCCTTTTTTTAAATTGCGCAGCACCAAGCTGTGCTGAAGTGTGGCGTGTTCCTCTGTGGGCCGGGGACATGTGCAATTTCACCTGCATTCCCCAGCTGCAGAGATGTAAAGGATCTGAATCAAATCACAAACATGTGATTCGTACTTCCGCTGGAAGAAGTTTTTACTAAGCGGACCTCCATGAATTTTAATTCAGTACCCCTGAAGTAGATGAATATCACAGGCAGCATGTGGTGACAGGTGCACAAGGCCGGTAGAACCCCTTACTCAAATTGTAGGACATTTGACTATAATGTGTATGGTGTTGGGGACTCATGTGGATGCTCCAAAAGTTCCTTGTAAAGTTTAAAACAGGAGATGTCAGTTGTCCTAAAGTAAATCCTTCTGCAGTAAAAAGAGACTGATTTGCACCCAACAGAATAGGTCCGGTCCATCTGGCCTGTATCTCCAGCTGAAGAAAACGATCAGGACTGATGGGCCATACACACTATAAGATTTTCTGAAGACTTTTTCCTTTAGATTTACAAAAAACATATAATATGAGGTCAAACCTAAACACTTTCAATTTGTATGCAATCTGGCAGGCCCTTGCACTACATAGAAAAGGTAAATCTGAAGGAAAAAGTCTTCAGAAAATCTTATAGTGTGTATGGCCCTTGAGACCTGCATGACAAAAAAAAGGTACACTGAACTGTGCCTACATAAACACACCCACACGCCTCAGATTACTACTAAGGTGATCCTGTCAATGTAGATAAAACATTCATCTTACCTGGAAGAAGAGCTGCTTGTTGTAGGACCTCCACTGCCCAACAAACTGGCCAATCCTGGACCGGTCAGAGCTCCTAACCCACCTGTGAGAGACAGCAATGTATAATTATACACAACTGACACTTCCTGCCAACACAGAAATACAAATATAAATGAACTGACAAGACCTAACCTGAGATGATCAATTTTACTATGTTAGTTCACACATAAAAGAAATATTTAAACCACTTGCCGACCACCCCATACCATATTTACTGCACAGTGGGAGCTGATCAGCAAGTCCCACGGACCCACCGATCATTCAGGACACTAACAATGCCAGTCAGCCTATGTAAACAATGCAGATTGTCATTCTGTCTTCTGACATTGATCCTGTGTTCCTGCTAAGCAGAAACACCGATCCATGTCTTCTAGTAAAATCACCTCCCCCACTATACTGAAACATTAGCTAGACACACATTTAAACCTTTGATTGCCCCCGATGTTAACCCCTTCCCAGCCAGTGTCATTAGTACAGTGATCGTGAACATGTTTTTTCCTGATGTGTTGAAAGCAGGAAAAAAAAAAAATGGGCAAATCCAAAGGATCTGAGCAACTCTGACGAGGGCTGACTGGATGAGAGCAACTCCAAAACTGCAGCTCTTGTGAGATGTTCCCGGTCTGCAGTGGTCAGGACCGACCAAAAATGGTCCAAAGAAGAAAAACCGGCGAACAGACATGAAGGTCATAGGCGGCCAATGCTCATTGATTGAGATGGAGAGGGAAGACTGGCCCATGTAGTCTGATCCAATAGAAGAGCTTCTGTAGTTAAAACTGCTGAAAAAAAAAAATGATGCTGGTACCAACAGAAAGGAGTCAGAACATACAGCGCATCACAGTTTGCTGTGTAGCCGCGGACCGGTTGGGGTGCCCATGCTGACCAGTGTCCACAGCCAAAAGCACCTACAATGGGCATGTAAGCATCAGAACTGGACCACAGCGCAATGGAAGAAGGTGGTCTGGTCTGATAAATCACGTTTTCTTTTACATCATGTGAATGGCCGGGTGTGTGGGCCACCTGGGGAAGAGATGGCACCAGGATGCACTATGAGCAAGTCGCCGGAGGCAGGAACCACAGCATTACTTCAGAGGACTAGCGAAGTCCATGCCTTAATGGTTCAGGACTATTTCAGCGGCAAAAGGGGGACATACACAATTTTAGGTGGGTGGTCATAATGTTATGGTTGATCGCTGTAGAACTGTTTTGTGTTGACTAATGGCTGTAGTAGGGTAACTTTTTTCTGTTACATGTGCCAAAACAAAACTCATCTGAATTCCTGCAGATAAGTAGTTATTATCTCTGGCAGCCAATTATCATGTCCAAACACTGGACTTGCATTATCATTTGTGACAGTGTTGGCACTTTCTGCAGTCGCAATAATTGGGAACAGGAGGTCAGAGATTGTGCTAATCTGGTGAGCGAAAACAGCCGCATACTTACCAAGCCCCCCCAGGCCAGTGGGTCCAATAAGCTGCATCAGTTGGTTATGGCTCATATTTCCCAGCAGGCTTTGCAGGCCTCCTTCTCCTATGAGACAAAACAAACACGAGAAAAAAAGTTATATCAGCTTCACAACATTTCTCAGGCACAGGGCAATGTAAAGATTAAAGAGACTATATAATAATGCTATATACAGGCATTAGTGACCACAATGGGGTGGATTTACTAAAGGAAAATGGATTGTTCACTTTGCAAGTCCAGTTGCACTAATTTTCCCCAGAAAATGTAAAGAACACCCAATCAGGTGTAAGAAAAATAAAAACAGCAGCATTTTAGCTTGCACATTATTGGATGAATAGAGTCAATTTGCCTTTAGTAAATCCACCCCAATGTGTCCTCTTAGCAAACAGAGGTACGCCCCCTCCTCAATGACCTCTAATAGTTCAGTTAGTATTAGGGTTAGTACAATAATGTAAGGGAGTGAAATCCCTACAAAACAATTGTTCTGGCTTCTCCAAGTTAAGAAATCCAATTGGTTGATATGGAGTACCTTCTATGTGCATTAAACAATGCACAGCATAAAAATTACTTGGGTGAGGTAAAAGGTTAACTCTGCAAGGACTTTTCAACATTACACACAGAAGTAATGGACCCAGCGTCATTCAACCCCCTTCCTTTAATGTACAGTGTCATGGGTCCATGTCCTGAGAGTATGTCACAACGGGTCCTAGACTCACATACAAACATGAAGAGAACGGAGCCGACGTCTTCAGCTGATTTAAGGGCTGCTCAGAGCACCTTACGGCATCACCATACCAACCTGAAGACGTCTGAAAAAAGTACTAGATAAACTCTGCCTTCTTACTCCACTACTTTTGCATTTGTTTTCTCTAAGAATGTCACACTGATGTTCTGACTTAATGTATAGTTATTTACACCCACTGTACAAACACATATTACTAAAGGTGCTCTTTAATGTTTGCAAAGGCTTTAAAAGCAGTCCGATGAAAAAAAAAAAAAAAAAACACCACGATGACCACCTGTTCCCATCATTACACATACACATCATTACACACATACTGCTGTGAGATCTGTATGGATTTAATAGTGCGTAACCAGGAAAGAAGTGAGGAAAACTCTTCCATTGGGAGATAAAGCCAGCTGTAAAAAAGCACTAAGGAAGTAATCTTCTCCCCAATAGTTGAGATCTACAACATGTTATATTTGTGGACAAGTAAAATATAATATAATGGGATATTCACCTCCCAGGGCTGAAAGCTCATGGCCTCCACTGCCACTTCCACCCAGTGCTCCAGGCATAGGGGGGTTATTGAGATACTCGTTCACCTTGCGGCAGTACTCTTCATCCTTATCAGTCTTGGGTTCCTAGAAAATAAAAAAATACAATATTCTTCATCTACATCAAGAACTTCGTTATATACTATACATCAAGAAAGTAAAAAGTATGCAGAGCCCGCAGCTTCCTTTGTTATTGTTTTATCTCAATGTATCACTACACTGCTCTGGTCCTCCCTGTTCTTCCAATCAGCACAAACCCTTTTTCAGATTCCTGTGCATGAAACATGCTAGGGAGACAGCACTGTGCAATACAGAAAAGACCAACTGCAAATATTTAAAAGTACCATCATTGAATCAATAAATTGCTAAACTAAAAAGGCAGAGCACACATTCCATCAATCTTGCTTATATCTCAATGGAGTGCTTGCAGGACAGAGTGACAGGCTGGTGTACATCAACACCCTTCACATCTACTGATGCCACTGGACTTTTAAGATAGCAGCATTTAGATTTCAGCAAAACCTGTATAGTGCTGTTAATGCTGATTTGGTGTAGGTTGTGGGGGGGTCGTCATTTTCATGCTGGCTTCACTATCTACAGAGTCAATGACCTAGAGCAAGCATGCAAGCCACTGAAGTCTGAAAGGGCTAAATGCCTGTATACTAGTTCTGTGAAAGTGACTCATTAGGGAGAGAAGCTAGGATATGAGCCCCACAACCTGTGACATAAATAAAGCGATAATGACCCTAGATTTTGCTATACTATTAATTTAATGTGTTAAAAATAATTCTATATAGGACGTAAAAATAATCACCAGTATTCAAATTGTCAACACCAAGATACAGCTACACAATGACAGCTTTGCATGCCAACATTGCAAAAGACTTTAGTGGTGACTAGAGATGGACTCAGGCTTGTTCGGGATCCAAGTCCTAACCCACATGCCCGATCCCGCCAAGAAGCCGACACTGCACACCACTAATCATAGGTAGTGAGACATTTCCTGGTCCGCAGCTGCACAGATACAAAAGGGGGGGGGGGGGGGGGGGAGAATGGGACTTTAAATGAGCTTACAAAAAATATTGTATCTCCATCCCTAAATCGAAAAAACAAAAGGAAGGTTGGGACTTTGAGTGAGGTGTGTGTGTCAAACATGACCATATAACACGGGTAAAGATACATGCAAAATAAACCAATACACATACGATAAAATCAAGACTGTGGACCAGTTTAATTGTATGGCAAAGATGGTAAAGAAATATATAATAAAATAATCAATTATGACATACATTGGCCGATTAGGCCCCGTTACTGGATATCTCCAATGTCATTTTTACATGTACTGTACTCTTTCTGAAGATTGTCGATTGTGCCAGCTCCTGAAGAAGTGTAATAAACACGAAACGCGTAGAGCACATGTGCATATATGTATACAATCTCTATGTAGGTTTATTGTTGGTTCTTGTATTGTCATGTATTTTTGCACATTTTTCAACATGCGTTGGTCAATTCTGAGCCCATTTTATGCATCCACTGTCTGTATTCTTTACCATCTTTGCCATACAATTAAACTGGTCCACATTCTAGACTTTATCGTATGTGTATTGATTTATTTTGCATGTATTTTTACTCTAATGTTATATGGTCATGTTTGACACACACACCTCACTCAAAGTCCCAACCTTCCTTTTGCAGCTGCACAGATCGGCAAATGTCTCACTGCCTGTGATTAGCGGTGTGCAGTGTCGGCTTCCTGCCGGGATTGGGACTAGGATCCTGAACATACCTGAACCCATCTGTAGTGGCGACCTGCTTTGACTCTGTAGATGGGATGTAAAGTACCTACTAACACTCTCCAAAGAACGCCTCTGTACCCAACCCCTCCCCCACATTAACTAGGCCATGTATCTCTCATCAAGAGGATGGTATCATTCTAACTGATGGAACATTGTATAAGGAGAATAACAGTGAAAGCTCCCACCAAGGTTAACTTTTCCTGGTAGATCTCCGATAACGTACGATATACCAAGGAGGAACTTTCGTCACAGTATTGGCTGCAATGTTTATGAACTGATAATAGAACTGTTGCACAGCTATATAGGAGTTAAAAAACCAATATCTTTTTTAGGCTTTGGTCATACTGAATCAGATTTTTAAATCGTCAGTGCGACTTCATGCAAGTCACACCTGAACTTGCAAAGAGTAGTACAGGAACTACTTTCAAAAATCGATGCGACTCCGATAGGAGTCAGAGTTTCACTGATTTGATCGCTTCCATTGAGGACAATAGAGTGAAACTCGTTTTGCAATTTGAAATTATCAAAAACGCATGACAAGTCTCACCGATGTGACCGGGGGCTTAATGACAGAGTGATACTAGCGACTGACCTGCATCCAAAAAAACAGTCTCTTGGAGCCAGCCTTAAATTTAAGCACGTACACGCGCCCAGTAGTGCACTGGGCCACTCTCTTGAACTCGCAGTCATCGGGAAATATAATCAGATCCTGAAAGAGAACACAAGGGTCAATATCGCAGCTTGTTAAGGGTAAGAGAAAGAAGATATTGGCTGCAGAAAGTACAATGCACCCTGGGAAAACGCATACCTGCCAGGCACAGCGTGACTTTTTAAAAAGCCTCTACTTTCTGCTACAGTCAGCCGCCGAACCAAGCAGCTTAATTGCTTGTGGATAAATGGCCGTACATGGTTCAAATAACCTTTCATTGTAGGGAAAAGACTATTGACTAGAGAAGATCACGTCCTCCCCACCCCCGCCCGTACAACTTACATCATCTACATTCCCAGATGTTCTATCCTTCCAGCAGAAGTGGATTAGGGAGTCATCAGTCTGCTGGATGTAAACAAGTCCCTTCCTTTTGTCAGGGGTCACGGTGCTTCCTTTCAAGGACATCTTCCCAGCCCGAAATTCCACCAGGTACTTGCTGGAGGACCCGCGGGATCCGGGCACCAGACTTGGAAACAGGGCTCCTGACGACGACATTCTGAAAAGATAGAAAACACATTAACAGTTACCTTAGATTGTTAGCTCCCAGGAGCAGGGCCCTAACCCTTTTGTTTTGAACTGTACTGTTGGTGTATTGTCTCTCTTCATATTTTAAAGCACTGCGCAGACTGTTGGCGCTGTATAAATCCTGTATAATAATAATCTAAATCCAACAGCAAAAGTTTTATATCGCAGTTTATCAGCCTTTTAATGTTCTGGCTAAATTCGTTTTTTCTCTTAGGCTTTTTGCCCTTTTTATGCAGCCAACAACTGTTCCTGTCCTAGGGTGACAACACACACTCATTGTATCTATGGGCAAAAACAGTGTGGTCACCCGTGTTTTCTATCTCTGATTTGGCCTTCAGAACACCTCCTTATCTCCATAACATAGAGGAGGTTGTTCTGTAGTTCAGAGAGGTGAACTTAGCAGGGCTATTAACACTGCTTGGGATTTCAGTGCATGCGCAGAGCACTCAGAATGTTCGCTTACTGTAGGATGAACGGGTATTTTTTGCACTTATTATCGAACAGATGTAACAAAATGTTTTCAATGGTATATTTAACAGACAAGGTCATTGTTATGGTTTACAAAGACGGGTAAAAAAAAAAAAAAAAGCAAAGGCTAAAAAAGAACTGCTAGAACATGCAAACACAACCAAGAGAGTCACTCCAGTCAAAATGAATGATGCAGCCTTGAAACACAAACATGAAACCCAGCATGGCTCCCTAGGGCTTAATTATCTCATTAAACGTCACTGCAGTAATACACTAACTCTTCTTTTTAAGGTAATCTGGTGATTCGTGCGGCAGGAGAGGAATTCCTGAACACTCCTACTACAGGATCCCTGCTGCCTGACACATTAAAAAATTAAAATTTATTGGAGCTGTTTTATTACAGCCATCTAACAGATTTTTAGAAAATATCTGGCTTTACCACAGTTGCAGCATTTGCTGGATACAATTCGTCACAGAATGATTTTGCTTCATACCTGGGATTGCTCTGTAAATAATTGGTTCATATAAACATATTCGGGTTGGGATGTTCAAGGGTTGTTCAGCTCAAGTGTAGCGCTCACCAGTGAGTACAGTCCATGCCAGATATGCTGTTAGAGACTGTTGGCCCGCTTTTATTACAACAGAATGAAAAAGTCCAACAGAACAAACAGTCTCCCTAGCAGGGGTTTCCCCCACTGACATGAAAAAGTCACATTCAGTCTCCTGGCTCTCTTTAGCAGCACCACTGCTCAGGCCTTGTGCTCCAGATATCCGGACAATCTAACACAGCGTCCCAAACCAGGTTTTACCAACCACTGAGGAAACTGGGAACCCATAATAAGCACCCTGGAGCCCCATAGCCTGCCTACTTGAGAATCCTGAGTGACCTAAAATCCTTTTAATACTGTGACAGGGAATAGAACTGTCACAGGCGGTTTGGGGGTCTACTAACT
Organism: Pelophylax lessonae; assembly: GCF_965119305.1. Lineage (NCBI taxonomy): Eukaryota > Metazoa > Chordata > Amphibia > Anura > Ranidae > Pelophylax > Pelophylax lessonae. Next base: position 200,268,249 of record NC_138778.1, on the reverse strand, counting down.
GAATCACACAGATATCTGGTATTTCTCTACTTTAACTTCTGGCTCTGCTCAACCCTGGCCTGGTCTAAAGAGGAGGAATGGGAGGCTTCTAATGTAAGCCAAACAGGAGTTCCTGTTATGAATAAGGTCACCCATCATTTCTAGGGAGCTAGACAGGGACCACTCTGCAGCCAGTAACTTTCAGGGAGAGGTGAAAGTGGACAAGGGACCCCTCACAGCCAGTCACCATCACAGAGAGGTGGAAGCAGACAGGGGACTCCATGCAGCCTGTCACTACTGCAGTGCAGCAGACAAGGGACCCCTCACAGCCAGTCATCATCACAGAGAGGTGGAAGCAGACAGGGGACTCCATGCAGCCTGTCACTACTGCAATGCAGCAGACAAAGGAACCCTCACAGCCAGTCACAACCACAGAGAGGTGGAAGCAGACAGGGGATTCCATGCAGCCTGTCACTACTGCAGCAGACAAGGGACCCCTCACAGCCAGTCATCATCACAGAGAGATGGAAGCAGACAGGGGATTCCATGCAGCCTGTCACTACTGCAGTGCAGCAGACAAGGGACCCCTTACAGCCAGTCACAACCACAGAGAGGTGGAAGCAGACAGGGGATTCCATGCAGCCTGTCACTACAGCAGAGAAGCAGATATGGGACCCCTTACAGCCAGTCACAACCACAGAGAGGTGGAAGCAGACAGGGGATTCCATGCAGCCTGTCACTACTGCAGTGCAGCAGATAAGGGACCCCTCACAGCCAGTCACCATCACAGAGAGATGGAAGCAGACAGGGGATTCCATGCAGCCTGTCACTACTGCAGTGCAGCAGATAAGGGACCCCTCACAGCCAGTCACCATCACAGAGAGATGGAAGCAGACGGGGGACTCCATGCAGCCTGTCACTACTGCAGTGCAGCAGACAAGGGACCCCTTACAGCCAGTTACTACCACAGAGAGGTGGAAACCGTCAAGGGACTCCATGCAGCCTGTCACTACCGCAGAGAAGCAGATAAGATACCCCTTACAGCCAATCACAAACCACAGAGAGATGGAAGCAGACGGGGGACTCCATGCAGCATGTCACTAAAGCAGTGCAGCAGACAAGGGACCCCTCACAGCCAGTCACAACCACAGAGAGGTGCTGCATATGCGTTCACATGTGACTACTGCAGACTGTCCATTAAATATGACTGACTGTGTAATATCAAGTGACTGTTATGCCATTTCCAGAATTCCATCAGTAAAGTGCAGAAACTACTTTGTGTGTGGACATTCCTTCCTTTAGGGATGCAAAGGTCAATGGCCGGGAAAGCTGTGTGGAGTGGGGCACAATATCGCAGAGGGTTCGGCCTCAGCAGGAAAAGTCGTTTTCTAGTAAAAGTGATAGGAGCACAGTGCGCTCTTGGTGCCAATTCTAGCCAGTAACAAAGCTCCTCTTACAACTTATTTCATGACTGACTGCACAGAGATAGGACTAACATCTCCAACTGTGGAAATCCAATCTGCCATGCCAAGCAGAGCAGAAAAATACATCACTTGAATGTTAGAAGCAACAGGTGTCTCCGGGTTAAATAAGAACACCACAGAGAGGTGAATAGAGGCCCAACTGTGAGAACAAACAGGAAAAAAAAAAAAAAAACACACAGGGCAGAGGTGACAAGGGTGCTGTAATAAGGAAACAGAGGACAATCCAGGAATGGTTGAGACACAGCATGACACTCAGTACACCTGTCAGTTCTGATACTGCCCCCCCCCCCCCCCCCCCCACATACACACACACGCAGAACAGCACTGCAACATATGTCAGCACACTCCAAAAGGACATGTCTCTGTGCAGTCTGTGTCCACTGAAATGTATGGCAGTGCATGTCCGAATGGCTGGCCACCTCCACCAAAAATATTCAAGTAGAATTCCAACCTAAATTTAACTAGGTCTTAAAAGTGGTTGTAAACCCCCCTCTCTAACTTGTACCTATAGGTACTGTAAATATCTCCTAAACTTGCACCATTTAGGAGATGGTGCAGGTTTAGGAGATATTTACATTGCATGCAGCCAGTGACATCACTGGCTGCCCATGCCGTTCCTTCAGAGCCCTGTGCTGTGAACGGCAGCTCCAGCGCACATGTGCGGGAGCGACGTCATCGCGGCTATGGCCAATCAGATGGGCGAAGGACACGAACTAGGAGGTAGGACGACTGAACACATCGGCCATGTCACCGGTGAGCGGGCGGCACTGCGGGGACTTCGTTCTAAGGTAAGTATTTTATAATGAGCTATTATGTGATGCATTATGTCCCAGCCGTTGTCTTCCTCCTCTCCCCTGCAGCTATGGCTGGCTGACACAGGGGAGTTGGATCATGTGACCGGACAGGAGCGGCCTGAAACTAGGTCATTATCTTTACTGGCACTTTTTGTTTACATGTAAAAATCTGTATTTTTCTCTAGAAAATTACTTAGAACCCCCAAACGTTATATATATTATTATTTTTTTTTTTTAACACAGAGGCCCTAGAGATCAAAATGGTGGGTGTTGCAATTTTTGTATGTCATACTGTATTTGCGTAGCAGATTTTCAAACTCCCCCCCCCCCCCCCAAAAAAACACTTTTTTGAATTTGAATGCACAAAAACAATATAATGCCCAATTGTTTAGCAAAATATAAACAATGTTACGCCGAGTATATAGATACCAAGCATGTCACACTTTAAAATTGCACATGTGCGTACAAAGGTGACAAACGGCATCAATTTTACTATCACTTGCGGGTGTTAGGAAGCCGCAGCTCGCATGTGGGAGACTCCCGCACCTCGCAGGGGGATGTCTGGCGACAAGACACCTGCCAGTGTAACCCAGGTGCCAGGCCGCTAATTCTAGTCGCCAATGCGACCTGGCACCTGGGGTTTGTCGAGCCCTGCGTTATAGCAACTATGGTATATATACACTGGAATTTTTATTTATATTTATACTAGTAATGGCGGTGATTAGCGACTTAA